>NC_063163.1:45673877-45976907 GCF_023159225.1 Perognathus longimembris pacificus
CACAAATCAATACATGGAAGGTGAGAGTAAAATCCAGCCACTCCCAGCAGAAAGGCTACTAGGGTTTTCAAATGTAAAGTCCTTTCACTGTGTTACTGTTTCTTTGTGTTCATCATGGATAGTAAACACCCACAGAGCACACATCTTGCTCCTTCACTGTATTAAAAAGCCCTTTCTGACATTTTTAAGTGGAGTTGAAAAGGTGTCAGGCACCAATTTTAAAAAGAACACTAATTTTTATCTTGGTGAGGCGGCATTTTAGCCTAAGAAATGCAATTTTTTCCCAGAAAACAGTACAAGACATAATTTTTAACATTGTTTGAGAATTTTGTGTGCCTAAATGCAGCCCTTGCTAGATAAACTCATTATACATTCTGAAGTTTGAAATGCTGCAACAGAATTCTACAAGAAGGGACTCTAGTAGGCTTTGAGGATGATATTAGGGCAAGAATATTTAATAAATGTTTACTATTCGCATTTCTACTTGCCGTGGAGACTTACTGGCAGGGACACTTTATACAAGGTTTACTTCATTAAAATATGGTCACAAATATCACCTATCTCTTTATTAGAAAATGTGACTTTAAGCCAGGAATGGTAACACATGCTTTTAATTGCAGCACTGGAGAGAGAGGCCAGTGCAGGAGAATCACAAATTGGAAGCCAGCTTGGGCTACGTAGTGAGTTCCAGGCCAAATTGGTACACAATGTAATACCTTACTAACACAAACCAACAAACAACCAAAAAGAAAAAAAGCTGGGCAACAGTGGCTCAGGGGGCTGAGATCTGAGGATTGTGGTTCAACGCCAACCCAGGCAGGGATGATCATGAGACTCTTATCTCCAATTAACCACCAGAAAATTAGAAATGGTACTGTGGCTCCAGTGGTAGAGTACTAGCCTTGAGCTGAAGAACTCAGGGACAGTGGTCAGGCCCAGAGTTCAAGTCCCACAACTGACAAAAAAAAAAAGTGAATTGATATATAGCAAGTCCCTCTAGCTTGATGGCTTCAATCCAATAACAATTTATCGCAATGTTGTAAGGGAACTCAGTTGGTGAGAAACAGAAAAGCCACATTTTGAGAGGTGGAATTGGGAGGCTTGATTGGAGATCCGACGGCTGCAGGTGGAATCCTGTCACAAAGCCCTGTAGCCCCTCAAATATACTTAACAGTGTTAGAAAACAGTAGTAAAGCAAAGAAAGAACAGAAAACAAATACCAACAAACCAGATCAACCCAGTGGAAAGCTGAAGTGGGCGGCCATAGTGACTGAAGGAGAGCCAAAAAAACAGGAGACAAGGGAACACAAGGCATGGCATTAATGGTACCTGAGCTGGTCTGGGCCTAAATAGGGTCAGGTCAGGGGGCAGGATCACAGGGAGCCTGCGAATTCATGACCCAAGACTGGCAGGTTCAGTAACCTGTTATTCAAGTCCCTGCCCCTGCCTCTAGGAATTCAATCATGCCCATCCCCTGGGGGATGGGACTTCCCTGCCTCTACCATGAGGACAAGATGGTGCCAGTTAAACCCAATACCCTATTATCCACTACCTGGCCAAGATAGCACGAGTTGGATCCAGTATCCTTATTTCACTAGCAGCTCAATCTTTAAATCACTGTCCTTCAACTGTCCATCAACAAAACATACTAGTGGGACTCCCACGAACTCAAGACTCAGTTCTCAGGGAATTCACTGATAGCCCTCATTACCTGCAGTTCTATCTCTGTGTTTTCTGCTACCCATATTTCCTGGTACTGGTGCTCAGGGCCCTGCACACACTTGAAACTAACCCATACTCTGCTGGAAGCCTGGAAACACTTTTGCTTCAGGGGGATGCAGACTGCTAAAGTTCTTTTCCATTTCTGCAGCACAACTAGGACTGGTGTCCTGGGGTTTGTGCAATGCACTAGGTAGGGCCCACACTCAGAAGAGGTGGAGGAATCATATTCTATGATGGCAATCTTAAAATTCTTACACAGTGTAAAATCCACCCCCAGGAGGGCTCCATGCAGATGCCCTCCACCTGTTTAAGCCTGTGCCTAGTACCTGTGTTACCTAGGTAACTGGCACATCTGGAGGCAGTTACATCCCACTTCTTTGAGCTCACATCCAATCCAGCTGGCCATACCTCCCACCTCAACACAAATTCCCTCTTTCCTTTTTTCTCCTACTCTCTCTTGCTCCCTTTCTCTCTTCTTCCTGCCCCCCCCTCCCATCTCCCATGCCTCTATCTTTTGTGGGCTGGCAGTTTGCTCTTCCCCCAATAAACTCTTCTCTGCCTGAACCATGTAGCAAGTTTCCTTTCCACCAAACCGTACAAGCTCTGTGACCTTCTTCTTTCCTAAGTGCAGTCCCATGATTATGGTGGAATGTAGGCTGGGAACCTGGATCTCACAAGGGGGGGCCAAGTTACACTATCACCATGTGGATGGAGGATGGCAGTTTGCTCCATCCATGTGGGAATGTGCAAAATTACCCATTCCAGCAGCTTCTCAATCCCCTTAGCTCTCCCTGCCAGCAAAACTAGAACCACCTTTCCTCCTATATCACCTGAGGATCCTGGAGGTGTGATCAAGAGCTGAAATAACCAAGGATCTCAACCCCACACCTGGCCTGGGACCTGCAGAAGAAGGAAAGCAAGACCACGAGCCTGTCAGATCGTTAAGACATTTGGCTATCTTAACTTGTGGGAGAGACTAGAGCGCACACAGGTTTGGGCTTTTCAGCTTGATCACAGAAAACCATGGGAGTCAATCCTTCCACTTTTGAAAGCAGGATAGTGACTCATATGTTTACAATTCTCACAACACGCAGGACTGTGTTCTCAATACTCTACCAGACTAACTCCCAGTAGCTTGGTGATACATAGCTGCCATTATCACCATTCTGAAGACAAGAAAATTAAGATATAAACAGTCAAAGATTCCTTCCAATAGTCCATAGCACAGAAATTAGGAGCTGGGACTTGAAGCCACGCAATTCATTTTTATACCATAGGCTCCCGGCCAAAGATATTTACCTATTAAGATCATAGGAAAGACAGCAGGACAGTCTGTATCTATAAAACACTCAGAATAAATAAGCACCTAACCAAAAGCTAGCTATTTCTGTTAGGAAATGATAAGCCATTTGAATGGCTTCCAAGTACCAAGTTCTTCCATTGATAGGCATGACTCCCTTTTCCACAGTGGCATTGCCTACTTGAGCAACTGCCATTTATGCTGATGTGATGTGTGTGTTCAAAGTAGTCAGTGTAGTGGCTGGGAATATGGCCTAGTGGTAGAGTGCTTGCCTCGTATACATGAAGCCCTGGGTTCAATTCCCCAGCACCACATATACAGAAAATGGCCAGAAGTGGCGCTGTGGCTCAAGTGGCAGAGTGGTAGCCTTGAGCAAAAGGAAGCCAGGGACAGTGCTCAAGCCCTGAGTTCAAGGCCCAGGACTGGCAAAAAAACAAAAACAAAAACAAAGTAGTCAGTGTAACTGCAACTCAGTGCCACATGTATAAAATACAGCTTGATCAATGATGCTACCTACCTGTACCTCCTGCTGAGTGACCGCACTGGCAGTGCTTGTGTACAGTTGTTTATGTTTCCATTTCTCCTTGATGGAGACCCACATAGGGAGGGGCACACTGTGGAGGCACAGATCAGATGTAATGTGCTTCAGTCCAAGCCAATGTCTAGATCACTTCCGGCACCCCCAAGGCTCCCTGTGTCCCTTCCCCATCAGTCTCCACCCCCCAGAGACAGCCACTGGTCTGATGTCTAATGCCTTCCATAGGTTTTGCCCATGTTGGAACTTCACAGAGAGGAGATCCCCTGACTGTGGTCTGTGTTGCTTTAGTGGCAGCTTCCTGCCTTCTTCCAGGCAGGAGGGTGAGCGATGCGTGGCTATACTTAAATCCCCTTCCTCCTCACTGCATGCCCACAGGTGGGCAGGAACAGAGCCTGTAGCTCCAGGCTACCCGCTACCATCATTACAATGTTCACTGAAAGAAAGAAGGGTCAGTAGAAGCCCCAGGGTGTCAGGAGCTGATACCTGATCATCAATATTCAGAACTTGGCAATTGAATACTGACCCTTGCTGTGGCTCTCACAAAGAGTACTCAGAGAATTTGTAAAAAGGGGTGTGTGAGGAAGAAGGGATGTGATGAGCCATAATTTGAATTAAGACTTCCTCATGTCACCATCATTAGTGATATGACTAAGAATAAAGGTTTTGTTTTTTTGTATTTAAAAAAAACACCTTAGGGGCTGGGGATATAGCCTAGTGGCAAGAGTGCCTGCCTCGGATACACGAGGCCCTAGGTTCGATTCCCAAGCACCACATATACAGAAAACGGCCAGAAGCGGCGCTGTGGCTCAAGTGGCAGAGTGCTAGCCTTGAGCGGGAAGAAGCCAGGGACAGTGCTCAGGCCCTGAGTTCAAGGCCCAGGACTGGCCAAAAAAAAAAAAAAAAAAAACACCTTAGAACCTTTCACATTAACAATGTCGCAAGCCTTAGATAGTATGCATTGTATCCCTTGTCCTAATGAATGTGTGTTATGTCCACTTTGAAGAAGGGGATACTGAAACTCAAAGCAGTTAGACAAATTACTGGG
The DNA here is from genome assembly GCF_023159225.1 of Perognathus longimembris pacificus. NCBI lineage: Eukaryota > Metazoa > Chordata > Mammalia > Rodentia > Heteromyidae > Perognathus > Perognathus longimembris. Next base: position 45,678,483 of record NC_063163.1, read on the forward strand.
ACATAGGGCCACCTCTGATTCTGAAACCTATGCTCTCAGCCACTCTATTCTGCATGGTTGAGGGACAGAGAGGATCTCAGAAAAGACTTTGGCCTTGACAACGAACAGAAGTAATTTCCTAGTTGTACTTCTCATATGAAAGCAGAGAAAATAGCTTCTCTTTAATCCACAAGTAAGAAAAGAATGGGGGTGGGTGCCATAGCCATTCCTACCTCGCTGCTGGTTTGCTGAAAGGTTAAGTAATTGTAACATCCGCGGTGCCTTTCTTGCCAAAGGCACTCAGCCCAGGTAACTGTCCACATCAGTCCGCAGTGCCTGTTGCAGGCAGCTGCCAGCCAGGTCAACAGCTGCACCCCACAGCAAGCTCTTCCCCAGCAAGAGCTACAGCGCTGTCCATGGTGAGCCTGTCTTTGAGGCTTTTCAGCAGGATTTGTCTTCACATGACACCTCACTGGCATGGCAGCAACTGAACACACAAGTCAGGCCATAGATCTGAATGACTTGCAGTAACCCATCAATTCAGTGAAACAACTGTTATTGATTTCTGGGGTTTTTCCTCCCCACTGGTTGTTTAACTGAATTGATGGTATTGGGTGACATCGATTGCACCCACCAGTTCTTTTAGTGTGATAGAGACAAAATACTAGTGTGGTCCCCAGGGGGAGGAGAAACGTGAATGAAGCTGCTCATTAAAGAGAAGATTCTGGCAAATATTTTTTTTCATTTCTGATGGCAGTGGTTTTCCTTCTCTACTTCTTCTGCACATGGAATTGGAAAGCATTTAAGAGGCCTGTCTTTGCGTGTCAATATGCTGATAAGCTGACTCCCTTTCCATTTCTCTAGTCAATGCCAAAATGAATTCACCAGTCTCCCCACCCCTCCATTCTCACATAGACTTTTGTCAGTTCTGAGTCATTGAAACCATTGTGTTCAATATGCTCCCACCACCACCAATCATGCAAATCACAGCTGATTTTCTGCATTAAATGAAAATTCAAGCTCCCAGGCAAGTCAACAGGACATCAACCTTAGGGGTGATGACACACATACTTCTGATTTATGCGATCGTCTCTGGAGGTTGCTTCCTGTAAATTTCAGACAGCACCACACTTGCCTTCCCTGACAGTGATTTTAAAAACAGATGTCAGGACAGAACTGGGGGTGAAAGGGTGTGATGACAAGAAGGCAAAGATCTGATCTGACTGAATTCTGGAACCTTTCTTTGAGTCACTGAGCTCTTATGCTTTTCTCAGTCATAGGGAGACAGAAGCTTGCGGACCCACCACTTAGGAAATAGATTATAGTTAAATTTTTTATTTGCTTCCAAAAAGAAATCAGTCTGTAAGTCTTAGTGGTTATCTTTGAAGTCTCGTTGCTGTGCCAAGCTCCCAGGGTTATAGAAATGAATGTATAACTGAAATGTTCCATATAATAAGAGGAAAAACAGATCTCAGGATGTGGAGTTTTACTCACTGTAAAGCTCCTCAAGTTTGTTTACTTGGAATATAAAATGTATACTTCACATTCTTATGCATTTTACCCAGTATTACATGAGTTCCTGCCAACTCAGGTAATACATTATGATAGTATGGCTGGGTGGACATGTCAATTTAAAATTTTTTTATTTGTTCCCCTACTTCAGCGTGCTTTACAGTTCACAAAAGATAAGTTAGGACATGCATTTCCCTTGCTGAATATGAAAGATGGTGAATTTGACTACAAGACACTAGAAAGTTGATCATTTCTAAGTGATGTTAGAAGCACAGCAAGGATAAAATTGTGGGAATGCCCATAAATGATTAAAATCTCCTAGCAAATGAGAAATAGAAAAAAATGTCCTTATCTGTTTAAGTAGCTATAAAAAAATTCTACAGCAAGTACAAGTCTCTATGACCAACATAGTATTCTCTCTTAAAATAAGGAACAAGGTGTTCAGCGTTGTTCAGTGTTACATCAGAGACTTCACCCAGTTAATAAGAAAAAGAAATCAAACCTGCAAGTGTTGAAAACAAAAGACCAAATTGTCATTTCTCACAGTTGATATTGTTTAACCATAAAGAAATCTTGAGGGTTTGGGAATATGGCCTAGTGGTAAAGTGCTCGCTTCGTATACATGAAGCCCTCCCTGGGTTTGATTCCTCAGCACCACATATATATATTAAAAAAAAAAAAAAAAAAAAAAAAACAGAGGTGGCACTGTGGCTCAAATTGTAGAGTGCTAGCCTTGAGCAAAAAGAAGCCAGGGACAGTGCTCAGGCCCTGAGTTCAAACCCTACGACTGGCCAAAAAGAAATCTTGAGATATAAGGTTTCAATATTATAAGATACATGTATATGTTATAATGTACGTATGGATAAAAAAAAAACTGTCTAAGTACTTCTAGCTATTTCTGAGTAGTTTATTGGAAATGAGTCTCATGGACTTTCCTGCCCAGGCTGTGTTCGAACCATGATCCTCAGATCTCAGCCTCCTGAGTAGCTAGGATTACAAGCGAGAGCCACTGACACCTGGCTTCCAGCTGTTTTTGGTAGTTCATTGGAACTAAGAGTTTTAAGGGCTCTCCTGTCAGTGCTGCTTTAAACCATGATGCTCAGATCTCAGCCTCCTGGATAACTGGAATTATAGGTGTGAGCCACTGGGTACCTCCTACATTTTTAAAAGATTTTTATGAAAGTGGCATTTTTAAAAACTCTAGGTAGGGGCTGGGGATATGGCCTAGTGGCAAGATGCCTGCCTCATATACATGAAGCCCTGGGTTCAATTCCCCAGCACCACATACATAGAAACGGCCAGAAGTGGCACTGTGGCTCAAGTGGCAGAGTGCTAGCCTTGAGCAAAAGAAGCCAGGGACAGTGCTCAGGCCCTGAGTCCAAGCCCCAGGACTGGCCAAAAAAAAAAAAAAAAAAAAAAAAAAAAAAACTCTAGGTAATAGTCCTGTAGAATATCCAACAATTTGGATTTGTCTCATTGTCTACTTATAATTTGATTCAAACCTAATTTATTGACAAGATTAACATCATATAATCAATGTATGCTTCTTACAGGATTACTTAGGAGTTATAAGTCATTTGTGATGCTCCATTGCCTGCATATTTCCTCTCAGGATTCTGATCGGTTGCAGGATAGAGCTCCAGGGACTGGGTCTGAGAGCAATCAACTTAAGATTTTAGGAAGAAAAACAGGAATAGTTGAAGGAGACTAAAAAAGGAACCACCAAACCAGGCACTGGTGACTCATGCTTAGAATGCTAGCTTCTCAGGAGGCTGGGATCTAAGGATCATAGTTTAAAGCCAGCCGAAGCCAAAAAGTAAATTAGACTTCATCTCTAAGTAGCCAGCAAAATGGTGGTGGGGCTCAAATGGTCAGGCATCATCCATGTATGAAAGAGTCAAAGGAAAACTCAAGGTTCTGAGTTCAAAGTTACAGTATTGACAAAGAAAGGATGAAAGAAAGGAAGGAGGGAGAGACGGAGGGAGGGAAAAGAGGGTAGGAGGAGGAAATGAAAGGATTAAAGCAAGTAAGATGATGAGCCCCTCGGGGCATAAGTGTCTCAGTAGTAATGATGAGTATGGAAACTGTGTAATAAGTATCCAGGGTCAAGAATTAGTAAATTAAGATGGGCACCAGTGGCTCATGCCTATAATCCTAGCTATACAGGAGGCTGAGTTCTGAGGATTGTGGTTCAAAACCAACCTAAGTATAAATGTCTGTGAGATTCTTAGCTCTAATTCACCACCACAAAGTCAGAAATGGAGTTTTCTTGAGTGGGAGAGTGCCAGCATTGAGTGGAGCCAAGAGGGTGCTAGAGGCGAGTTCAAGTCTAGTACCAACACACACACACACACACACACACACACACACACACACACACCAAACCAACCTCCCCAACCCCACCAAAATCAAACAAAAAAACCTCACCTTGTTGTTTGAAGGATTTAGTTCTAGTAGTTGCTGATAACAAGCAGATGTGTATACTGTACATCATTCACACATTAACATCAGCCTGTCTGCACTTTCACCTGGAAGTTAGTATGAAAACTATCTTACCTGCTTTTATCACAGATTACCCAGTTCTGTATGCTCTATTCTCTGAGTGACATCCCATTCCATCCCACTCTGTTCTATCCCACGACTACACTGTGCGGAAAAGATATATTTAGTTAACTGATCTTCAGTTTGGGTGTTAAAGAAAATCAGTAGTCAACACTTTACACATGGTCTAAAATAAGTTGCAGATGAATTGAGATAAGTGTTAAAATGTGAAGAGAAGAAGGAATAGAAGGTAATCATGTTCTTTATGTGGAAGAAAAATAGTTTTTCTAAGCTGAAAACATTAAGAGACAAAGGAAACATGACAATTGTCTACATAAAAACTTCACAAACCTAATATGAATGAAAAAATAACCTCAATGATCAACAGCAAGGAAGAAGCACATTGGTAGTTAATATGGCAGACAAAGGACTAATATTTTTAATATATAAAATGCTATGCAATAAATCCATATGGAAGATACTAACAGCTAGATGGAAAAATGAACAATAAAAGCAGGAACATAATTTGTGGTAATAGAAATACAAATGCTGAATACATGTACCAGCAATTTATAAGCTCTCTAGCAAGAAAACAGTACAAATTAAAACAACACTACACCATCTATCTCAAAATTGTCAGTGTTATAGAATGAGCTAATACCTTCTTCTAGTAAGGATTCAAGAGAACTGTTGTTTTCAAGGACTGCTATTAAGAATGTATAATATTTCTAGAAAGCAATTTGGCAACCTAGATTAAAAGGTTAAAGATGTTCATGTTCTTTTTCCGAGTAATTCCACTTTGAAGAACCTATCTTGGTGTTTTCATTTTGTTGAACTGTGACCTTACTTTTTTTTTTTCTTTTTAAAATTTTTATTTTATTTTAAGTTTTTATTATCAAACTGAATTACAGAGAGGTTACAGTTTCATAATTAGACATTGGATACATTTCTTGTATTGTTTGTTACCTTGTCCCTCATTCCCCCTCCCCCCTCCCCCTTTTCCTCCCCCCCATGAGTTGTTCAGTTCATTTACACCAAACAGTTTTGCAAGTATTGCTTTTGTAGTTGTTTATCTTTTTTTACCCTGTGTGTCTTGATTTTGTTATTCCCTTTCAATTTCCTAGTTCTAATACCAGTATACACGGTTTCCAATATACTCAGATAAGATACAGAGATAGTGTAGGTACAACCACAGGAAGGTGACACAAGAAAATCATCAATAATAGAAACTACAGTTACACATGGCACGTTGAAAGTAGTTACAACTGTGATATAACAATCGTTTCCATAACATGGAGTTCATTTCACTTAGCATCATCTTATGTGTTCATAAGGATATAGCTATTGTGCTCTTGTGATCCTCTGCTGTGACTTGCCTAAACCTGTGCTAATTATTTCCTATAAGGGACACCATAGAGTCCATGTTTCTTTGGGTCTGGCTCACTTCACTTAGTATTACTTTTTCCAAGTCCTTCCATTTCCTTACAAATGGGGCAATATCATTCTTTCTGATAGAGGCATAAAATTCCATTGTGTATATGTACCACATTTTCCTGATCCATTCGTCTACTGAGGGGCATCTGGGTTGGTTCCAGATTGTGACCTTACTTTTTTAAGGAATGAAGCACCAGGAAGCTGATACTCAAAAAGGGTTGGGTGGGGCCTGTTAGGGACTCCGTTTTGGCCTTGGTGGGGGAAGGGCGCCAAGAGCGATACACTGCCCTTCCCCCAGCCCTAGGACAGTGTAACAGCGAGTCCCTCCCACCTTCCGGCCTCAACTGGAAGAGAAGACCCCGACCCTGGGGGAGGCAGACACATGGGGGATTGTCCAGCCCACAAAGGAAGTTTCATGACATCACCTGCTGGGCAGGCCAGCTTAGCCAATGGCCCCAAGTCCTTCCCATTCCCGCCATTACCGCTATATAAACCCCCCTCCCAATTAAATCCTTTGAGACCCATTCAACCATCCAACTGTCTCCCCAATATCTTTGTCCTGCGGCTCCTGACACATTATGGGGGGCCGAGGAAGGGATTTCGGCATCCCACTTCAGCTTAGAGCAGTCCGGTAAGGACATGCCTTACTCCTTCTGCCGGTATGAGGGGTAGGGCGGAGTTTCTTCCATAGAATTGAGGTTTAGGCATTCCCCCGGGAGATGGGGGGGGGGCGGGAAGAGGTCCTCAGAGGCCCCAACAGGGGTCAAGGGGAAAAGGAGTAGACAAATGAAGAGGAAAAGGAGGAGAATGCAGTCAAGAATGCGATGATTATTCTACTAAATTAAGAAGAGTGAGGGGCTGGGGATATAGCCTAGCGGCAAGAGTGCCTGCCTGGGATACACGAGGCCCTAGGTTCGATTCCCCAGCACCACATATACAGAAAACGGCCAGAAGCGGCGCTGTGGCTCAAGTGGCAGAGTGCTAGCCTTGAGCGGGAAGAAGCCAGGGACAGTGCTCAGGCCCTGAGTCCAAGGCCCAGGACTGGCAAAAAAAAAAAAAAAGAAGAGTGAGGGAAGGGATAGATAAGGGAGGAATGGGTTAGAACTTTTAAAGGGGTGACATTGATGAAGATATATTGTATTCGTAATCTGCTTTGTTCAATGGCAACTTCTGTACAACCACTAGGTGATCATTTTTTAAACTCATGGAAAAAATGAATCTACGATGGTATGTGTTGGTGACTCTCAGAAAGGAATTTAAGCAAAAGAGAAAAGGGCAAGCCTTTACCAGCCATCCAGGTACACAATACAGCACTCTACAATGTAATAGTTTAAGGTAAAAGATTTACAATAGTACAACAAATCCATCCTCACTGATGCTGGGGTGAGGGGCTTGGAATCGTCTTAACAGATGACTTACAGACAAACCTTTCAGCTAGGACTTAAAAAGAACCCTAAGGTTTTCTATCTCCAGATTCCCAGAGCTTTTCCTTTCTACTAGCTAAGTGAGTGGCCATCTTAAGGATTATTATGGATCTAAGAAACCCTTTACAAACTGGATGTATATTTGTGGATAGAGCTGTACCCCTGGAGAAAATGCAGGCCATACTGAAGAGGGAAGCTGAGGGTGCTAAGGACTATCTGCTGCCTGAACTCTAGGAAGAAGTCAGAGACTATCTGTGTATCTAAGAGCTAAGATGGAGACCTGTCTAACCAGAGCACTCAGGATTGCTCAGCATCCAATGCTTTATCTCACCAGAGCAGATTGCTCTGGTTCAACTGCTTTCTACCACCACCCTTCCTGTCTCAACCCCCAAGTCAATTGGGTTACAGGCATGAGCCACCAGTGCCCAGCTGGATTGATTTCTACATGTTAAAAACATTTTAATTGACACAATAATTGCACATATTGGTGTGGTATAATATGATATGTCAATACAGAAATACCTATACAAAGATCAAATCAGGGGGATTAGCATTCAACTACTTCAAATACTTATTATTTCTTGGTATTGGGAACATTTTGAATCCTCTCCTAGCTTTTTTTGAAGTGTGAAGTAAGTATAGTCACCCAGCTTCACTGTGTTTGTGTGTGTGTGTGTGTGTGTGTGTGTGTGTGTGTGTGCATGCATATGCATACTGGGGCTTAAATTTAGGGCCTAGGTGCTGTCCCTGAATTTTGTTTTATAAAGGCTCTACCACTTGAGCCACAGCTCTGTTCTCAGCTTTTTGGTGATTAATTGGAAATAAGAATCATTCAGCCTTTCCTGCCCAAGCTGGCTTTGGACCCTAACCCTCAGATCCAAACCTGTTGAGTAGCTAGCTAGGATTATAGATGTAAGCCACCAGCACCCAGCCTAATTTCATGTATTTTTATATTTTTTTTCTTATTTATAGTTTGTTATTTGTTTATGACAAAGCTTGCACTCGACAACTTGAACACTTACTCAACTTTTTTCACTCATGGCTGGTGCTCTACCACTTAAACCATGCCTCTTATCTAACTTTTTTTGGTGGTTAACTGGAGATACAAGACTTAAGGGTTTTTTCTGGCTGGGCTAACTCTGAACCATGATCCTCAAATCTTAGCCTCCTGAGTAGCTAGGATATAAAATGTGAGCTGCCAGGGTCCAGCCAGCTTTATATTTTTAAATATATTGTCCCTGTCCTGAACACCACCTCTCCTCCTGTACTTCCTGCACTTTGCTACCTCTTCTAGGTTTTTCTTTCCAGGTTTGTTTTTAATCTTAGCTGTGGCATTGTCACTCATCTGGCACCCAGTGTTTTCTAATCCCTTCCTCTGACACACTTTCCCAGGCTCTTGTCTACTTTTCATCTACTTTTTGGCCAGCTTTCATTTTGGAGATTATAGAAGCTCTATTCTCTGTAGTCTTTCAGGTTATGTACAGTGATCTACCCTATCTTTAAAATTCAATGTCTAGTAAATTATCTGCCAATGTCCACTTGCTGGAAATTCATGCATCAATTTGACGTTTTATCTTCCCACTGCTGGAATGCTTGGTGGTTCTCAAAATCACCTCTGATTTCTTCTCACTTTTCATTTGGGTTATTTAGTGTTACACAAACATAGAAGGTTGAAAACACTCACAAACACAGTGATTGGCTTGTTGTAATGCCACAGTAATGAGCAAAGAATCATAATCAGAATGTGAGGATGGCTAAGAACAAATTCTGAGCCGGTGTCTGTTGCTTAGAACAGTAGTTCAAAGCCAGCCTGGACAGAAAGGTCTACAATATGCTCATCTCCAAAAATAACCAGCTAAGCTGGAGATATGGCTCAACAGGTAGAGGACCAAGTAAGCAAATATGAGACCCTGAGTTCAAACCCCAGTACCAGAATAAAAGAAGAAAGAAGAAGGATGAATTCTTCCTTCTTTTCTTCAGTTCCTAAAGCCATCACTGACTTCCATTCTCTTTCAATTATTTCTCCCATGACTAGTCCTGAATCCAGTGATCAACAGAAATTGTGCATCTCTCATACCCTAGACGCTGATATCCCATTGTCTGGTCAGATATCTTTCATTTACCCAACTCATTTTTTTCATGCACCCTGTTGACCCTGAATCAACCAGAACATAACCTCCAGTGTTGAGCAGTATCCTCAGGGAAAGACATTACCTGAGAATGTGAGCCAGCATGTCTGAGGTTTTTACATGTGAATGGAGACAAAGAAAAATGTTAGATGACATACAGCAGGGTCAGGCCTCCCACAGTGATTACTTGAGCCATGCCTCCCATTCAGTTTTTTGTTTTTTTTTTTTTTTTTTTTTTACTGGTTTATTGAGGTTAGAGAACTTGGATGACTGGGCTGGCTCAAGTTAATTGCATTTGGACATCTTGCTGTGTCAGAAGGCAAAGATGTACTTACAGCCGAGTGGGTACAAGTCAGAGGAGTTCAGGAGGCTACTTGGACAAGCTTTCGCTGGCTGGAATTTGGGAAACGTTGAACATTGAGAATAGTAGTGATGGTCATTAGCTGGAAGGAATTTAATAAATTATGTCCTCTGTAAGTAGAATGTGTATGTGTGTGAGAGAAACAAAGATAGAGGCCACAGAGGAATTTAAATAGTGTTAAATGTGATCTTTGAGCAGATGCATCCACAAGTTAATGTGCGGCCTCATCTGTTCCTCTTCTCACTATGCTCCTGGAATATGCTTCACACTTTTCCATCTGGTGACTTCAGACTCACTTCCTGTTCCTTCAGTCATCATCTCAAATGTCATTTTTTCAAAGGTGCTGCCACTGACCCTCCCATCTAACATAGGTACCCTGTAAATCACACTCCCCCACATACTACTGGTTTTCTTGTAAACACCTGTGGTAAGCTGTCAGTGTTTTTCCTAACTTATTTGTTACTTTGTTGGTTCACTAAGAATGCACAAACACACCTGTCGATCATAGCACCCAGCACCCAGTGCAGTGCCAGGCACACAGGAGGTGTCTGACAAACTTGGTGGGATGAATGAATAAATGAACGAATGCTGTTCTTCTAGCTTCCTAAGGTAATTCTCACAGTTTTCTCATGACATAAACCTAGAGTCTAAAACCCCCAGAGGAAACAGTCGCCAAAGCTCAGACATCTCTGAAGGTTCAAAAGCTTGGATGCAAGCTTGGAGAAGGGCTGGCCCAGGAGCCAGTTTTCAGCCTACTTCTCTAGGGATTTTCTTGCATGCCAATTCTGACATATTTATTTCCCAAAGCTGAGCACAAAATATCTCCCATTCAACATACCTTTTTTACAACTGTGACTTTGGCACTCTCACTGATAGGTAAGGTCTATACTGTTCCCCAGCCCAATCCTTGAATTTGGTCCTGCTTATATCTTTAGTAGAAATGATACAGGATCTTCCAAGTACTTCCTGAAGAAAAACAAAAAGAAATAGGTTACATCATAAAAGGCAATGCCTTCCCAGGAGGCTCTCTTGGGCTGCTTATTCTTCAAATCTAGCTACCATTCTATAAAAATGCCAGAGCAGCTACACACGGAGGTCATGTTTACATGTTCTTGCCAATAGTCTCAGCGTGGCTCAGATGAAAGCCAGCAGCACAAGCAGATGCATAAGTGAAGAAATCTTCTAGATGAATCCAGCTTTCTGTTACCAAGTCGCCCCCAGCTTTTTTGTTGTCCAAGTTGATGTTCTTATCACATTCCAGGGATCTCTTCTGTCCACATTCCTGACCTACTAAATCCATGAGCACAAGAAACACATTTTTGAAGACATTATGTCTGAGGATTTGTTCCAATCAATAGTGACCTAAATAGCAATATTTTTTATTGTCAGTTATAAAATATTTATGTCTTCTCAGTATCAATTGGACAAGTGACAGCATGAAACAATTAAATTAAAAATCTGTCCAGGCCCCTGTTTGGTCATGTGCTCTGTTGCTCTCAGGGGAGCTCAGGCTGGCTCAGGAGGAGCAACTCTGAATCCCTCACATGCCACCAAAATTGACAAACAATTTGAATCAGGACATCTCCTCACTCCCCTCCCCAACAACTGGTTTACCCATATACCAATGGGAATGCATAGTTTCATATCTTTTGTGTGTATATGTACCAGTCCTGGGGGTTGAACTCAGGCCCTGGGTGCTGTCCCTGAGCTTTTTCCACTCAAGGCTAGTGCTCTACCATTTGAACTACAGCTCTACTTAGAGCCTTTTGGTGATTAAGTGAAGATAAGTCTCACAGATTTTCTTTCCTAGGCTACCTTTGGACTGCAATCCTCTGATCTCTCTCCTGAGTAGCTAGGATTTTAGGTGTGAGACACCAGCACCTATCTTAGTTTCACCTCTTAGTCTTATTATCTGCTTTGTTGTCCAAAAAAAAAAAAAAAACAAAAACAAAAAGAACACAGAGGAAGAGGAAACTTTATTTTATTAGCTATTTTTTTCTCCAGGCTGCTTTAAAAAATAGTATAAGTGCTATTCATAAGCCAAAGACTTTTAGTTTGTCTCTGTAAAGACTAGGCTCTCCCATTCCTGCTATGTCCCTGACAAAGTTACAGGCAGAGGTGAAGCAAATCTAGATGTTTGGGAGGACCAAATGTCCCAGGATTCCCCGGGAGATAGAACTGCCCACAAAAAAACTCCCTGCTGGCCATAGATGGGTTGGTAAAGCCTGGCCAGCAGGCAGAGCCCTACTACAGTTTCAGACTGAGAGGAGTGGCAGGCATCCCACATGCCTCTCTGGAGTGGAGGAGAACCACACAGGTGACGGAGATGGGCACGAAAGGAGGAAATCAGCCCCATGAATTGAGGCTTTCATAAAGGCTTGGGGAATTGAATTGTGAAGTCAATCTCCTAGTGTGTAAGTGGTACTTTGTGCTGCCACTTTAATAAATTACATCTCTAGTGCATTATTTGCATAGCTATTAAATATCTTTGTTATTAGAAAAGGAAATTAGGCAGCAAGGGATGAAGTCTCAAGCCCTATGTTAGTCTGGCACAGTGGGAATTCCAGAAGTAAAATCAAATTTTGTATTCATTTAAAGTAAAGTTTGAGGGAAAATAATACTTTGCCAGGGGTGGGGAAGGTCCAGCTGCAGAGCCATATATGGCCCATGAAATCATTTGGTGCCTGATAGGGCAGACATACAGCTCCTGATAAGTTCTCATCTCATTCACAGCTGGTCTGCCTGTGCTGACAATGTGTATGGCCCTCCAATGATGTTATAAAGATTCAAATGTCCCTGGAAACAAATATGATTCCCCACCAATAACCACAATTCTGCTTCTAACCATCTATCCTACAACTTATATACTCCTGGACAAATGAACACAAAAGCATTGTAAGGATGCTCACCAAGATATCACTTGAGGGCTGGGGATATAGCCTAGTGGCAAGAGTGCCTGCCTCGGATACACGAGGCCCTAGGTTCGATTCCCCAGCACCACATATACAGAAAACGGCCAGGAGCGGCGCTGTGGCTCAAGTGGCAGAGTGCTAGCCTTGAGCGGGAAGAAGCCAGGGACAGTGCTCAGGCCCTGAGTCCAAGGCCCAGGACTGGCCAAAAAAAAAAAAAAAAAAGATATCACTTGAGCACATCAACAAGTTACTAGTCTATAAAATGTTGCAACATCAAAATATTGAAATATTTAAAAGAAATCTCTTTTAAAAAGATACAGAAGAACTGTACCCTTTTTGCACAACACGTCAAAAAATTTGTGTTCAATTAATGAACAAATAAATTTAAAAAAAGATACAGAAGAAATTTTAAATGCTACCATCACACAAACCTAAGTATTTGACATCATGTTAATTAACTTGACTTAATCATCCCACATTGTATACATATATCATAACCTCTCTTTGTGCCCCCACAAATGCATTCAATTATTATTTTTCAATATAGAGTAGAATAAAAAACAGGCAGACCTTTATTTTCCCCTGTAGAGACAGCTCTGAAATTCATGCAGAAGCTAAGTTCTGGTGGCTCACACTGGTAATCCTAACTATGGAAGAGGCTGAGATTTGAGGATCATAGCTCAAAGCCAGCCTGGGCAGGAAAATCTTTGAGGCTCTAATCTCCAATTACACACACACACACACACACACACACACACACACACACACTTTGTGGAGCTGTGGCACAAGTAGAACTCCAGCTTTGAGCAAAAAGGCTAAGGGATAGCACACAGTATTGGCTAAATAAATAAATAAAGCATGCAGAAAACAAAACTGATGGAAGGAGCTTGGTAAATCAATCAAGAAATCTGGAGTGGAAAAAGAACTTCACCTTTCAATGTAAAATGAAAATTGTTATTCTATCATTTGAAATGTCCAGTCATGTGCATATGTCATAAACTAAGAAAACATCCACATCACTAGCTCAATAACAACTTAATACAACATACTAAAAATAACTTAATATGTGTTAAGGTGCTTACAATCCTATCAAACCATTTTGTGCTTTTTACTTCCTTGTTTTTATTTATTATTAGTATGCATTGTCCAAAGGGTTTCATTATGTGCATATAATGATTTTTGGAATATAGTCACCATCTCCATGTTGTCTTTAGTTCTACTGTGCCTGAGAAAAACTTCTGGTTGTCATGTTCTGCCACTTAATCCCATCCTTGAAGATTTCCTCTTACCCTAACCAGCTCAAAGAGGTGGTTTAAAGAAGGAAATAGGAAAGTATCCCAGACACCTGTAGCTCATGCCTATACTCCTATCTACTCAGGAGACTGAGACCAGAATTGTGGTTCAAAGATAGCCTGGGAAGAAAAGTCTGTGAGACCCTTATCTCCAACTAACCAATAAAAAACTAGGCTAGAGACATGATACAAGTGACAGAGCACTGGTGAAGCCTTGAGTTCAAATCCCCAAAGCAGAAAAAAATTAAAAGATTAATTTTAAGTCTGTTTCACTTACTCCTGTATCACTGGCATGCAGAGGAAGAGCTGGTGCACAACACTAAATAAAATGGCTAGTGATAGCAAGAAAATAAAGCAAACAGAGGTGGGGTAGGGGACAGTTAAGTCTAATTTTTTAATGGTGCTATGGGAAAATTTTGCTGATAATTGATGCTTGAATAAAGACTAAAAGGATTCAGTAAATCAGGGCACTATGCTTTTGGGTGGAAGAGATTTCCAAGCAAGTGAATAACAAGTACAAAAGCCCTGAAGTGGAATGTGCTCAATCAAACAATATGCTGAATTATTTTTTTCAACTTTATCCCTCAAACATACAAAGATTATTCAAAATATACAAGGATTTTGTATGTTTAAAATAAACAACAATTATTAGCACAAGGCATTGATCTACTTCCTCATTTCTTTCATTCCTGGGCATTAACCAGGTGTGTTACATGTTCTTCTCAGATTCTCCTTTGGTTTGGATAGGCCATAGAAAGATGTCAGGCAAGGTGGGGAGGAAGGTGGTGTTTATTCAAAGCTCTCTGTCCATAGTTTCATCGTTGTAACAACAGCAGCATCCCAGAGCATAATAGTATACTGTCCAACAGTGATCTCACCCCATCACAGGCTGTCCTCCAGTGGCATCTCTTTGTACCCTCTCTAGACAAAAGTGGCATTTGGCCCAAGATGGCCACACAAGGCCATGCATGCACACCCAGTCTCAAGGCTACATGCAGGGTTACCTAAGGTAGCGCATGCGTACACGACTCAAGGCTACATGGATATGCTGAATCAGCTGAATACCAGTCCGTGGAAAGTACAGGCCAAGGCCTTCCACAATTAGGGTAGGAGAAGCTTGACTTACTCTATTTACTCCAAGACAATAATGTTATGCTCTCAATAAATGGGAACTGGAGCAAGCTGAAGTTAGTAGCCCAAGAGAAGTGGAGTGACTGGCCGAAGAATGTCAAGGTCATTTCCTCTGAGAATGGATGATGTTGTAGATACTCAGTTGTAGATACTCAGGTCAGTTTTGCCAATGATGCTGAGCAAAGGTCTTGAGCCTTCCTTTACAGACATTATCTCAATAAGGATGCCAAGACCACTCCTCTTTCGGTCTATAAACCTGAATTGTCATGTCAAGTCTAAGTTGAATCTTCTGTCCCCTGTACTAGAAGTGGCAAACCTCTCTACTACTTGATCCTCCATTTCTTTCATTCTGCTCCAGATTCTTCCACCATTGTGTTGACACCTTGTTGTACTTTTCCAGCAAGTCTACTGTGTCTGATCTGTCTGCCCCCTATGTAGTACTGTGATTGACCTATCCCTATCCAAAACTCTCACCTTATTTTGGCTCTCCTGGAATGCTTTCCCACTCATCTTCCATTTCCTCCTTTTCCTCCCATTTCCTTTCCATTCTCCTCCTTTAAATGGTCCTGTTCCCATGATCTGTTTTGTCTCTTTTCTCTCTCTTCTGGCACTGGTTCTAACTAAGCTGCCTCTGACATTGTCCCAGTGTTAACCCATAAGAAGTGAGCCTATTTCCACCTTCACCTTTGGCCATTGCAACTTGTAAATACATTCTGCTAAGTATTAAGCAGAAAACCAACAAATTAGGGGATAACATTAAGCACATACAGAAAAAAAAATAAAGATGGCATGTGCATATAAGATGGATGAAATTTGTGTTTGCCTGAGCCTAGTCAGGCTAGCTTGAAGTAGCTTCTCATAGATGTAATTTTGGAGTGAGATTTTTCATTAATAAAGCCAGGATCTGAGAAATCAGAGTTTGTTCCTCTTAAAAAGAGTTTGGAATAGAAGGATGGCTCTGAAATTTTCCATTGGTATTTTTTCTTTTGTTTGTGGTTTTGCTTTTACAGTAAGCAAAAAAGTATTTGTAGAAATGTAGAAAATTCTCTTGTAATCATAGAAACTGATTAACTATTTTTATCCCAACTTCAAGCTTATCTAAGAGCATTGACCTGTAACACGTAGCCATGGGCATGAGTGTTCTCTAGATCAACAGTTTAATAGAAATCAATTGTTCACCAAGAAGCCTTCAGCATGTAGCCTAGAGAAAAGCCATGTGCTATACTCATCATTTGTCCAATGCACAGATTAGAAGTCAAGGAGCCCAGGTGAACTGACCAAAGTTCCTATAGCCCTCTACCGCTTGCCTGAGATAAGTAGCCTAAAGCTAGAGTACTTAAGAATTTTAGACCAGGTACAGTGACTCATGCCTATAATTTCAGCCTCTCAGAAAGCAGAGATCAGGCGGCTTTCATTTGAAGCCAGCCACGTCAATTAATAAATTGGCTGTGAGTGTGTGTGTGTGTGTGTGTGTGTGTGTGTGTGTGTGTGTGTGTACCTGCTATCCTAGCTAGGGTGGATTGTGAAAAGGATGATCACAACCCAGGATAGCTTTGAACTAAAACTCAAGACTTTATTTTAAAAAATTACTAAAGCAGGGCTGGGAATATGGCCTAGTGGCAAGAGTGCTTGCCTTGTATACATGAGGCCCTGGGTTTGATTCCTCAGCACCACATATACAGAAAATGGCCAGAAGTGGCACTGTGGCTCAAGTGGCAGAGTGCTAGCCTTGAGCAAAAAAGAAGCCAGGGACAGTGCTCAGGCACAGAGTTCACGGCCTAAGACTGGCCAAAAATAAATAAAATTACTAAAGCAAAAAAGATTGAGGGGCTTGACTCAAGTGATAGAGTATCTGCCTAGCAGGGGGAGGTTCTGAGTTCATACCCCACTACTGCCAAAAAGGAATTCCTTTTTTTTGGGGGGGGGGCATGTAAGAAAGAAGAAATTAAAAATGCACCAATATCATAGATCCCTCATGATCCCTATTCCCTTCCACTTCCTGGGGCAGGGTTCCCTCCATGCTTGAAGACAAGCATCTTCAAGTGGCTGTGGCTGACTGTAGACATGGTGTTACTGGATTCCCCTGGGCACATGGATCTTAAACTTTGGACACATATTCCCCTTCAGGGAGAGCAAGAGGAAGTGATCACTTCTGGAAATTGAATTCCAGAATCAAATTGCCTAGGTTCAAATCCCAACTCAACTGCTTTCTTGGCTTTGGGTTTAGGCAAGTGACTGCCTCACCACACCTCAACCTCCTTAACTGTGAGTTAGGAGTAAGTGAAATATCTACCTCTTAAGAATTGGACAATTCAATGAGCTCATGTATGTTAAGCATGCAGAACAGTATCTCGCTCAGTGAAAAATCCCACTATCAAGCCAGGCACTGGTGACTCACATCCATAATCCTAGCTACCCAGTAGGCTGAGATCTGAGCATTGAGGTTCAAGGCCAGCCTAGGCAGGAAAGCCCATGAGGCTTATCTCCAATTAACCATCCAAAATCTGGAAGTAAAGCTGTGGCTCAAGTGGCAGAGCACCAGTCTTGAGCTAAAAAGGTAAGAAACAGTGCTCAGGCCCTAAGTTCAAAACCCAATATGGACACACACACACACACACACACACACACACACACACACACACACACAATCTCAATGCCCATCCCTCCATTAGGAGGGAAGGCAGGGAAAATTCACAAATCTCAGCATGTTCAAGCTCCAATTTCTGTTCATCAAAGCAGACATTACTTCTCACTGATTCTTTTCCCTCAAGGCAATCACAACAGAAGCACAGTGCTTATCTCTCTGTGGTTATGTATTTTTTTCTAAGACTTAAGCAGAAGAGAGAAATCAAATGACTATTTGCTAAACTGCTGTAACTTCCTCAGGGCAGAAAGTTTAATAAATGAGAGCATTCTTCCAGAGCATTCTGTCCTGTTGACAGTAAAAAGTTATTTTTTAGATCATGATGTATCTGGGTTAACATATTTCTGTCTCACTTCTGAACATTTCCATTACCTGGTATTTTTCTTTTGTTGTTTGTGGTTTTGCTTTTATAAGAACCAAAAAACTATTTGTAGAAATGTAGAATATTCTTTTGTAATCATAGAAACAGATTAACTGTTTTTATCCTATCCTCAACTTTAGCTAAGAGCATTGAATATAAGATGTAGTCAAGAAGCTATGAGCAGGTTCTCTGGACCAACAGTTTAATAGAAATCAATTGCACACCAAGAAGCCTTCTGGTTATAATTTATTTCACAATAATTTGTCTTTAGGTTGAGAATATCTTAAGTGATGAAAGTAGTCTTTGGGAAATTTTGATAATTGTTTTTCTTAATAAAAAAATGAATGAACTGATGTTTCAATTGTACATTGGCCTTTAGTAGGTTAGGGACATAAAACAAGTTGTTTTATATCCATAATTGCTAATTTTATGGGCTCTGCCAAAAAAGAGTTCTCAGTTCTCTTAAATGCTGTGGGCCCACAAAGGTGTGATTGCAAAGGTGAGGCTTACTGTGGGACTTTCTCTACAGCAGCTCCATTTTGTTCTTAATCACTGCAGAGCTGATACTGCATGGAGGGATATTATGGTGTGGAAGCAGTAGAAATGAGACAGAACCACATATTTTGAATAGGACAGGAAAGGACCCTTTGTTGGAACTGCAACTCATGAACAAATGAGAACTAACACATATCCAAGAGGTGATCAGGCTGCTTGCACAGCAGTGCAATCAGCAGCAAAGGTCTTTTCTTTTTTATGTAAACATCCTGGTCTTGTACTTGGTGGACTAATGGATAGTCAACTTACCTCAAGAACTGTTGAGTTACTTACTCTCTGTGCTGCATGTCTTGGTCTCATCATTTGATTTGAGCTTTATGATAAGACTGAAGATTGTAGGTGCTACACATGCTGAGATAACACAAGGGCGGGGCAGAAGAAACACAAACGAGCACCACAGGACAATAGGCCAAAGTGAGTCCTTTATTATACAGTCCTTTCAAATGATTCACATATTACGTGCAGAGCTGAGGAAAATCTGACCCAAGGGTTAAGAGAGTAAGGAGAGACACTATATGCAGAGATTTTAAGCTCTTTATCTCATATGAGTTACCCATGGAACTCAATGGGTTCCAAATGAAGTCAGTCATTTTAGCCTTCAAGAGTCTTCAAAGTAACCTAGGCAACTGTTATCATAACCCACATTCCAGAGGTGTAATCCCCAGAAAACCAGCAGGAAGATAATAACATATTACTCAACTGTGTGACCCTCAAAATTAGTCAACTAAGAGCAAATACCGTAATTTTGCTCTGACAGATTGTCTAATAGCTGAATTGATTCTGGGAGTATGCTGAGGTTATTTTATGGTACCAGATTTTTTCCTCAGTAAAAATGTTCTCTTTGTCTTCTTTTTCATTTGTATAACCATTTCAAACCCCACTAGTTTCACCTTGGTTTAAACATAGGGATTTCTAGTCTAGGAACATTCTGGTCTTATGTCCTAATCTGGTGTTTGGTGACAAAGCTGTTAAAATTATGCTTTTAACAGGCAACAGGGAAAGAGTTCAGAGTTTATTTGCCTTTGACACTTTGTGATAATCTCTGACTGAATCACAGTTACCATCTTTACCATCTTTACATGTTTGTTAAGGACAGAATGTTTTTGTGTCTTGTACCATAGGTTGAAATCTGAATCTGTGGTGGCATCTGGAGATGGGCTTTGGAGAGATAATTAGATCATGAGAAAAGAGCCTTGATGGTAGGATTAGTGCCCTTCAAGAACCTAGATTGCTCTTTTTTCCCTTGCCATTGATGATATAAGAAGTAGTCAGTTTGCAACCTGGAAGAGGGCCTTCATCAAAATCTGACTGTGCTACCACTTTGATCCAGAATTTTCAGTGCCATCCCCCAAAATCTATGAGAAATAAATCTCCATTATTTATAAGTCATCCAGACTGTGGCTGTTATAGCAGCCCAAACTAAGACAATTCCCTGCTGGGACTTCCTTTCTACAGCTGCCAATTTGCCCCCCCACAGGCATTTCAAGCTCAGGACTGCTAACACATAATTTATAGTGTTGGCCTGCAAGGCCATTCTTTCTGCTACTCCTTGAGGTGTTGATTGATTAGAAGTCTAAGCAGAGTAGAAACAGGATCTGGTTTGCATTTCTGCAAGAGCTGTAGCCCTGGGGTAAAGGGATTGTGAGGGCCTGAGTAGATGCCTTTATGCCAGTTAAGATGAGCAACAACAATGGCCAGGACTGGAGAATGGGGAAAGATTGGAGACAGAAGGAGGTAGCTGAACAGGTAGCGTTGTGAGGTAGAAGAAATGGAGGAAAAAAAACATGAGTTCCTGATTTCTGGTGGATAGTAAGGTCATTTATTCAGAAATACGGGGGGGGGGGGTGGAACTGAAGGTTAGCTGAAGGACATGATTCAGCTATAAATGTAGAAGTCATCAGCATTTGAATAATACTTGTATTCATGATAATTCATAGGATCACCAAGAACATAAGCAAAGGATGAGAAGGGGTAGTGGAACCGAGAGGCCCATGCTGGAAGCCACACTAATCTAAAGGACCTGGTGAAAGAACCTGAGAAGCAGAGGACTCCCTGCAGAAGTGACAGGGTGCTCACTGCACGGAATGCTGTGCCATATCAGAAAAACAAAAAAATAACTCCACCATCTTTCTCTCGGAAAAAAAGTAAAATACATTTAGCTTATAAAACCCTCTGTGTAAAAACAACAACAACAACAACAAAAATCCTGGACAGGAAAGTCTGTGAGACTCTTATTGCCAATTATTAAAAGCCAGAAGTAGAGCTGTGGCTCAAGTGGTAGAGCACTAGCCTTGAGCAAAAAAGCTAAGGGGTAGAGTTCAGGTTGTGAGTTCAATCCCGAGTACTGGCACACATACACACACACACACACACACACACACACACACACACAACCCTTTAGATATGAAATGTAAATTCCAGTTACATTTAATAAAGAAACATTGGAAAAAATTATCATGCAGCATCAAAATGTAGATTTGAAAAAAAAAAGATCCATCCAGAAACACTTTAATTCTACTTCCAGACATTTGAAATATTTTCAAATATCTAAATGTCTGGCATCATGTAAACCAAAAGGGCAGATGTTTGGCAGTCTTTCCTCCACCGATGAATCACCCTGATATTGTGCATCAAGTATAAAACAACATAAAACTTGCCACAATTCACTCAGTCACATCACTACCTTTTTAACTTCAAGTCAGAATAGGTACCTTGATCTCTTTGGTTTCTGCATTGCTGGTTTCTTAAATCTCTTAGAACCCCACTTGCCAGTGTTCTAAGACTCATAGATAAAATACCACATGTGTTTCCTCCCACCGTGAAGCCAAATCCAGATATATTTTGAGTTAGAATCCTAAACCCTCAAAGTCCCAATATTAAGCTTTGCCTGTTTCCAAGGTGACAAAACCCTGCAGCTAGTTACCATTCCAAAGCACACAGCCAGTTTCCCATTACCATGATATATTCCATTTTCTATTCGATTTCAGCCTCGGGAGAAAACTCAGGGGTTAGATGGAATTGCACTCTTAGACTTGCCCTTCTGTGAAACAGTAATCGGATCATGGCATCTTAATACAGAAGAAGATACAAGGAACTTGCACGATCCATCTGCTCCCCTTCAGTGGGAGGACATTAGCCTAACCCTAAGGAACTGAGGAATCTCCAGATTTTAAAAGCCAGCTTACATTGGGAAACTGTCAGTCACAGATGGACTGGGAAGAAACTGACCTAATTCACCTAAAGATGACTCAGATAAAATACTATGAACTCTGGAAAATACTATGAAAAAGTGAAAACATTAAAAAGTACAGCCAGTTCGGAACATGTTTTCCAGATTAGATTACTCATGCCAGAGGGAGTCAGAAATCACCCAAGGTCCACTTGGGTCAGTTCTTGAGGGATTGGGGGAATAACCATTGTCACTTGGTGTACCTTTTCTTCATGCCTCTTCCAGTGTATCTCCCCAAGGGAGGAAACTTGATGATCTAAATTATATGGGCTCTGCTTCATAATGAGAACTTCAGTGAATTCTAAGCCTTCTTTTAAAAGATAGTGCTCTTGGAACAACACACAAACCATGTCTTGTCTGCCGAAAATACCCTTCCCCAAAATTCCAGACTGCTGTACCACACTCCCAGTAGGAAGTATCCTAAAGCAGTCATCATTTTTTAATGGTGTACATAACACATGACAGATAACATATGGCCAATCATGGTACCTTTGTGTGTGTGTGTGTGTGTGTGTATGTGTGTGTGTTTGTGTTGGTAGTGTGTGTGTGTGTGTGTGTGTGCCCGCGCATGTGTGCATGCTTGTGCTGGTCCTTGGGCTTGAACTCAGGGCTTGGGTTCTGTTCCTGAGCTTTTGTGCTCAAGGCTAGTGCTTTACCACTTGAGCTGTCACTCCACTTCCAGATTTTTGTTGGTTTCATGGACTTTCCTGCTTGGATTGACTTGTAACTACAGTCCTCAGATCTCAGCCTACTGCTTAGCTAGGATTACAGGTGTGAACCACCGATATCTGGCAACCAAGTAAAGACAGTGAGAAGATACCACTGCAAGTCAAGGAGAGAAACTGACTGCTCATACCTTGATTTCAGATGTCTGGCCTCTAGAACTGGGAGACAATAGAGGTCTGTTGAAGCCCTAGGTTGAGAGTGAGTCCTAGCAAAGTGAGTCATGGGCAGCTGAGCTCTGGGATCCTGGGTCACTGATGGGAGGAACAAGTATCAAGCAAGGACAATCTAGGCCCTCATTATCGTGGTGAACAGGTGATGTGGCTGAAGTTCCCAGAAGGCCTGTTGTATCCTCACAGGAGCCCGGAGGCCAGTGTCATGTAGTCTAGGGTTTCCTGCATATTGTTACATTTCCACAGCACTTTTCCAGACATTGTACACATTTCAGCTCATGTTACATTCACTAGCCTGTCATCTGGGGAGTTATAGTGGGTAGTGGTGAGATAGGCAGGTGTCTGGCTTAGTCTTCACCTCTGGTCCCCTTAATCTGTAGGCTGAGAGTCCTTGGAGGTCCAGATGGGACTACTATCTCTGTTCTCCTGGATCAAAGTGGAGTCATTTATACTTTAATGGGGTGATTTTCCAACTTAACAGTTTATCTTTCCTTTCATTTATCCCTTTGCCATCTGGTCCCTTATGCTCGCTTGCAGGGCTAGTGGCTTTCTTTGTGTGAGTACATTTGTCAATAGTTTATAATTTTTCTTCTTGTGATCATAATATTTATTCTTCACATTAGACAAACTCTTCTGGATACTTGGAAGAAAGTAATGTTTTTCATGTCTGTCTGTCTTTATTTATTTATTTATTTATTTATTTATTTTTTAATGTCTCTCTTTAATCTGAAAGTTTTTGTTATGGGAAAATGTGGGATTTTTAATAAGTTAACTAATTTAAATGAATGAAGAAAACTTCCCAATTCAGCATATTTTCCAGTTGAATTTGCTGCCAAATAGCCTAAACATGTATTTACTTTAAAGGACTATATAAAGAATCTGATTAGCCTTCATGCAAGTAGTCCAGACTCACGCAATGGAAGTAGTTCTACCTCTCTTCTAACTTCATACCCAAATCCAGACAAAATAGCAAGTCCTACAGATTTCTTTCTTCCTTCCTTCCTTTTTTGCTTACTTGCTTGCTTGCTTGTTATTTTCTGTTCTTATACTGGGACTTGAATTCCGGGCCTGGCTACTATTCCTTATCTTGTTTTGATCAAGGCTAGATGCTCTATCACTTGAGCCACAGCTCTACTTCCAGCTTTTTGATGGCTAATTAGAGAGAAGAATTTCACAGAACTTTCCCAGGCTGGCTTTGAACAGTGATCCTTAGATCTCATCTCCCTGAGTAGATAGGGTTATAGGCCTGAGACACTGAGTGAGCCTGGAGACTTTTATTTTAGTTTTCAGTCTCTTGATTTAAAATTGCTTCTTAAAGCTATGTATTACCTTATGTTGTATAAAACTTTGGCTCGTCTCAATTACTCCTGGGCCTTTTTTTTTTTTTTTTTTTTTTGCCAGTCCTGGGCCTTGGACTCAAGGCCTGAGCACTGTCCCTGGCTTCTTTTTTGCTCATGGATAGCACTCTGCCACTTAAGCCACAGCACCACTTCTGGCGTTTTCTATATATGTGGTGCTGGGGAATCGAACCCAGGGCTTCATGTATGCAAGGCAAGCACTGTTGCCAATAGGCCATATCCCCAGCCCCTCTTGAGCCTTTCTGATTACTCATTGCTTGCATGCATCAACAAAACTGATTGTTTTATTTACCACCAGATTCCTTTGACCTTTTCCTGGAGTAGAGGGCTTTGATATTCTGATGCACTGTGGTTGTCTCAGATGCACCAGGGCTTCAAGGAATCGTGTAAGGAAGACTAGGTCTGGTAGAAAAGAAGCCTAGCTTTGCTCTCAGATCATAGACCATGATAAATGCCCTCTCCTGACTACAGAAACTTCATTACACCTGGACCCAGCTTTGGGTGCTGTACAGTAGATCCCTGGCACCATCCATTGCCTGGCACTCAAAATACACAAGTGAAGGATCTGGTTTCCTAAAGCAGTGTAGGTGAAATGTAACATGAGAGTAATGCTCTAGAAAAAGCAAAACCCAGTGACATTTTGTATATTCCTAGGCTTCACACATAGGCCTGTGTGTGTGTGTGTGTGTGTGTGTGTGTGTGTGTGTGTGTGTTGTATTTGGGAGGTAATTTGTTTTTTCAGATGACATCTCTCTGTACAACCCTAGCCTGCCTTTTCCCTTAGCCTTCCAGGTGCTGGAATTATAAACATGGGCCACCACACTCAAATCACAGCCCCATGGTTTTTAAAGAGTTTAGAGTTTCCTGTGAGATTCAGATCAATGATCCCACTTTAAAGGCAACAGAAGCCTCACAAGGTTTTTCTGAGAATTAAAGATATTGAAATCGCTAGCATGGTGCCTGACATTTACACATAAGGGTCCAAGTCTGAGAGTCATGGGTCATGTTTATAGGCTTGTCACACTTCCTGCCATATATCAGTGCTCCTCGAACTCTGTCCTCAGATTCTGGTGGCACAATAAAATTGAGAGGTAAGTCTACTTCACAGGACTCTGCCAAGGATTAAATGAGGCACATATTGAAAGACTAGGATAGACAAAGAATAGCAGAAGGAAGGCTTACCCACAGCTGAGAGGACAGGAAGACAGGCTGGTCATTATACTTACCTTTTGACCACTTTTTGCCATCCATTCCTTTAATCCTTATTAATTGGTATTACATTTGTCTTTCTATTTTTCCAAATAATTTATAATGATCTCCTGAGGGCTTCCTGAAGAGGTCACATTTGTGTCAAATGCTCATCTTGTTACACAGCTTGCTTCCTTCTACCTCTAGCTGAATGATCAGTGCCCAGCACAACTGTACACCTGCTCATCTCTCTACCTGGAGTATCCTCCTCCCCAACCCTTCTCCCACACAAAGCTGCTGGACACTTCTTCACTGCCATCTGAAGGCTGCTGCAGATGCTGGGGATATGGCATTGAACAAAACACTCATGCTTTTAGAGCTAGGGTAGGGGTGAGGAGGGAAGGACAGACAATTAGGAAGTAAAACTAACATTGGCCAGGTACCAATGAGGCCAAAATAAAATATGGATCAGAGTACTATTACATGGAATTTATTGGGAAAGTCTCTCTGATGATGAGTTTTATGAACAACATCTTAAAGAAAATGTGGAGGCAATCTAGCAATATACATATGTGTGTGAAAAAAAATATATATATACATATGTAAGAAAGTGTTTTGGGGAAAGGAAACATAGTAGAAAACACAAGTGTCCCTTTCCCTGACATTCCAATTAAAATTCTTAAGTTCTATTTTCTTTCTTCTTTCCTTCCTTTCTCTTTCTTTCTTTCTTTCTTCCTTCCTTCCTTTCTTTCTTTCTTTCTTTCTGTCTGTCTGTCTTCCTTCATTCTTATGTTTCTTCCTTTCTTTCTATTCTTAAGTCTCTTCCTCTGGATTATAAGCTCTCAGAGGGCAGGGGTCCTTGTGTGTTGCTATTTCCTCTCATTTGTGTATGCTGAGATCACCCTCCTGTTTAGTAAACAGTTTTCCAATGAATAACATAAGTGTTTATTAGTGATACCTTACACATCTCACCCACAAGGTTCCTTGATAGTTTTCTTCTAGGAATCAATGTATGTTAGTTATCTTTCCCTCACTGTGACAAAATACCTGAGGCAAACAAATTAACAGCGGAAGGATATAGCTCAACTAACGTGTCACTTTTAAATTCAACCTCTCACAAAGTCTCAGATCTTGGACAAAATGTAGACAGGTTCTTTCTCAGAATATAACACAATGGCTTCTAGTCCAATTCCCAACAGAGACCTCATAAACATGGTCTTCACTGTCCACATTCCTAATGGCAGTTTGGTCTTCTGAGCTCCCACTGAAATTACTCAAGTTCCACTTATAGTATTCTAAGCTTTTCCTAGCCTGCTTCTCTAAACTCTTCCAAATTCTCTCATCAGATTAATTCCAAAGAACTAGGCACTGGTTATTCACATCTATAACACTAGCTACTAGCTAGATCTCAGGAGGCTGGGCTCTGAGGATCATGACTCAAAATCAACCCCTACCCCCAGCAGAAAAGTCTGAGACTCTTATCTGTAGATAATCAGCAAAAAAATGACATGGCAATGTGGTTCAGGTTGTAGAGCACCAGCTTTAAACATAAAAGCATGAGCCTAAGTTCAAGCCCTAGTACCAGCACAATAAGCAAATTAGTTCCAAAGGCTTCTGCATCTCATGGTCAGCTATTGTCGTAGTAATGGCCCTTCTTCTTGGAACCAATTTCCTATGTTAGTCAATTTGCATCACTGCCACAAAATACCTGGCAAAACTCATTTAAAAGGAGGAGATTTTTGGGGGGTTCACAATTTCAGACATTTCAGTCTGTGTTTACCTGGCTCCTTATTTCTGGACCTGGGGTGAGGCAGCGAATCATAGTGGAAAGGATGTGATGGAGCAACTCTGCTTATCTCATGGAAGACAGGAAGTACAGAAAGAGGGGAAGGGTCTGGGAATAAGATGGACTCTTCAAAAACAAGCCCTCAGAAACTATTTCCTCAACCAGGCCCTACTTCCTAATCATCCATTCAGTCAGAGATTAGTACCTTGATCAGGTTACAGCCCTCAAAATCCAATCACCTCTCAAAAGCCAACCAACTTAGGAAGTAACCAAGCCTCCTGAGGGACATTTTAAAAATCAAAGCAGGGGCTGGGAATGTGGCTGGGTGGTAGAGTGCTTACCTAGCATACATGAAGTCCTGGGTTTGATTCCTCCGCACCACATATATAGAAAATACAGGAAGTGGCGCTGTGGCTCAAATGGTAGAGTGCTAGCCTTGAGCAAAAAGAAGCCAGGGGGCTGGGGATATAGCCTAGTGGCAAGAGTGCCTGCCTCGGATACACGAGGCCCTAGGTTCGATTCCCCAGCACCACATATACAGAAAACGGCCAGAAGCGGCGCTGTGGCTCAAGTGGCCGAGTGCTAGCCTTGAGCGGGAAGAAGCCAGGGACAGTGCTCAGGCCCTGAGTCCAAGGCCCAGGACGGCCAAAAAAAAAAAAGAAGCCAGGGCCAGTGCTCGGGCCCTGAGTCCAAACCCCAGGACTGGCTAAATACATACATACATACATACATAAAACCAAAGCATATAACATAGTGCATGGGGGAAAATGTCTACTTTCTTTCTATTTATGAGTACCAATCATATATACTGGTTTGGGTACAAGGAATTTAGGGCTCCACAAAGGTTGTTTAGATTTGAGATTTTACATTCACCAATGGGTTTGTTTTTGTTTTTATTTTTTTATGATGATGATGGATTGAATCTTTAGTCTGTTTTTGTTAGCTAGATTTCCCTTTTGGGTAATGTATTGAAGAGTCCAAAAGGGATGATATTTGGGCAGACAAGTAGAAAGGAAAAGCAAGAGAGAACAAGAGCGAGGGTAAAGAAACAATTCCACTTTATGGTCTCACTGGTCACTCAGAGGGTAGCACTGTTTTTTAAGCTTAGGAGGACAATACAGCTAGCTCAGGCTTCATTTGTAATGGCCGCTGTCCATGATCAGTGCTTGGAGTGTACCAGGACCCCTGCTAACTATCTTACAGAACAGGATCCACTGAGCTCTCTACAGAGATACAGTGTGGGTAGATAACCCTGTCTTACAGATGAGGAAATCAAGACTCAAAGATGTGAAATGACTTGCCTTAAAAGAGAAGAAAGTAGCTGGGATGTAGTTCAGTAGTGGAAATGCTTGCCTGACATGCATGAATCCCTGGGTTCCAGCCCCCAAAACAGTGTCCCCCTAGAAATAAAGTGAGAAGGAACTAAAAATGAGTGACTTCCAATGTTTTGGACTGCCACAACTAAATGCAAGGTGTTCAGATCCCCTCTCCTCTCTCTGGTTGCCTCCTTTCACACTGCCACTCTAGTAGGGGACCCTCTCCAATAGTGAACACTAACCCACCCTGAGGGGCTGAGGGGCTACTTCATTTTAAAGAGCATTAAAAACAAACAACGCAGGCCACCTATTGTAGGCTGGCAGGAGAAGCGCCTCCCATCCAAGCTGACAAAGGTGATAATGTATTCAGCGCTGGCAATTCTGAGGAAACTATGAGAAAACACCCAGGTGTGTTCCTACCGGTGGCCCCCAAAGCGAAAGGTCCCTCACTGCCTCCCCCTGTGTGGGTTGGGTTTGTCCTGAGGTTGGAAACCCCTCAGCGTCATCCCCGAGGCCTCCAGATTGCTGCTGCTGCCCAGGGAAGAGGGGCAGCTTTTGCATGCAAAGGCACCTAAGCGCACACACAGATGTGTACAAATGAAAATACACCGCACAGGTGTACATACATACAGGCATCCTCACACGTCTCACCCATCTCGCACAAGCCAGCGAGCCACGAGGGCGCGCGCCTGCATCCATGCACACGCGCACCCCCGTGTACCCCGCCGCCGCCGCTGAGGCACACCGGCGCGTGCACGCCGGCAGCCAAGTGCACACGCACACCCCCGTGCACACCCCTGGAACGGCGAGGGGCGCGGCCAGGAGAGGGCGCGGCGCAGCTTGGCGAAGGGGGCCGGCCGCGAGCGCCCGAGTTGTTTGCGGGATCCGCGGCCGCGAGGCGCGGGGCGGGAACCAGGCGGGCTGGAACTCGAGCCGGCCAGGGCCGGGCCGGGCCAGGCCGGGCAGGGGCGGCCCGGAGGGAGCAGAGCGCGGTCGAGACGCGCGCCATGGACCCGAAAGCGGGCGGCGGTGGCGAGGAGGACGACTGCGTGGACTCGGGAGCCGAGACCGGAGGGTGAGGCGCGGGGCCCGGCCACGCGGGGACGAGCGACGGGCGGGGACACACTCCGAGTCCTAAAGCAGAGCCTCTTGGGGGAGGATCGGGTGCTGGGGACTCCCCGATGCTCGGGGGGCGGCTCCCTCCCGGCCAGTCTCGGAGCACATCCCGGTAGACTTAGGCTAAAGATGAGGGGGGTGGGAGGGGGAGTGCCCACCTCGCGAGGAGGAAGGCGAGGAAGGCGAGGGACCCGGGGTTCCGTGTGGTCCCACCCGGCTCCTGTTGTCCTCTGTCCTCGCGCGAGTGCCAGGCCCAGGCCGTGCCCCTCGGTACCACCCCGAAACTAGAGATGCTCTTGCACCTGCCCGGGCCTCTCCCCTGGTCTCACCGGGGGAGGGGGGGGGCTGGAGCTCTGCCCGGGCGGTGAGAGCGGGCCCCAGGGCGGCACGCCCACGCCCAGGAGTCTGTGGAAGTCGGAGAAGTGGGCATCTGCCACTTTCCGGCCTGGTTAGGGCACTTGATCCACGCTGTTGAGCCCTCTTCGCTCCCGGGCCACCTCCCTCCCAACTTCCCGGCCTCTCGCGCTCACCTGTCCGGCCCCGAACCGCCTCCCATGGGTAGCTGCGGGGCGG
This sequence comes from Perognathus longimembris pacificus, assembly GCF_023159225.1. Classification (NCBI taxonomy): domain Eukaryota; kingdom Metazoa; phylum Chordata; class Mammalia; order Rodentia; family Heteromyidae; genus Perognathus; species Perognathus longimembris. The sequence continues at coordinate 45,708,220 of NC_063163.1, forward strand.
AGCCCGGGCTGCGATGTGGCCCCGGCTTGGTTAAAGAGGTTTAAATGCCCGTTGCGCTTCGGTAGACTTAAACAATTAGCTCAAACCTATGGAGACTAATTAGCCCTCTTCCAACAACACGGTTTTCCTGAGTGGGACAAAAGACCGAGTGTCCTGTCAGAGATGAATGTCCTCGCGTCCGCTTCCACCCAGCCCCTATCGCTAAAGGATTTTCCGGTGCCGAATCAGCGCCTCTTCCAGGATGCCTGCTGTCCCGGAGGAAAGGGTGGCTTTTCCTATCTAACCCTGCAGGAGAAGCAGCAGCTGCCCAGGACGCAGAAAGCCCCATTCTTGGAAGGCTCCGGAGGTTTGAAGCTAATCTCTGGGTTTGGCTACCTTGTGAGGGGCAGGAAGACAGACCAGGCCCAGAATAGACCCAGGGTTCTGACCCGACCTGCAGAAAGACAGCTTGCAGCTCTTCTTGCCTCCCAAACTGGCAGCCATCACAACCACCCCATATCTGACACTTCCTATTCACCCCTCAGTGATTTTCTCTGGTCTCCAAATTTTTGATTATTCAGGATGGGGTTACTTAGTACTGTGGATTTATTTTTCTTTCTTTTGCTTTTTACACACTTTATATATGTGACACTTAATCAACTTTATTTATGGTATGGTGTTGAGGATAGAACCCAGGGTGCTCTGCATACCAAACAAAAACCTACACAACTGAGCTACATACACCTCCAGCATTTATGAACTTTAATGGAAGAACTTTGGTTTCCCCTCTCCGCTCCTTTCAGTCAGCTGGACCATGAACAGAACCAGCAAAGCCAACTTAACCAATTTTTTTTTTTTAGCTAAATAGTGTTCACTAGTCCATTCATTTTCCATTTGAAGAGCTCCCCTAAAACTGGGCATTTCAAGGGCTCTGCCTTGAAGAAGGGAGGGGAAGCCCTGATCTCCATGATGACATCACCCCCAGGCAACCAGACATCAGGGTGACAGCTGCCAGGGCTGAGATGGAGGGGGGGGGGGGATGGTCATTGAGCATGCTGTACCACAGCTTGTCTGCTGAGGGTCCCTACAATGTGTAGCTTTGATAGGAGTTGTGTGAAGATAATTACATCACTAGCACTCATAAGCCAAAAATAGAGGTTAAATGGCATGCATTTAAATAAAAGTTGCAATGCATGCTCATTACATCTTTCAAGTTTGAGTTTTCAGAAAAGCTGTTCAACATTTGTTCACTCTTCTGGAGCTTTCCCTGCCCTCCTTCCTCTATTCCACTTTGTGGGGGGATGGGCACTGGGGTTTGAACTCAGGGCCTCAAGCTCTTGCTAAGTGTTTGCTAATGGCCGGCACTCTACCACTTGAACCATGCCTCTATGTCCTGCTTTTTGCTGGACAATTGGGGTTAAGAGTCTCGTGGATTTGTCTTCCTGGACTGGCTCTGAACCTCAATTTTCAGATCTTAGCCTCCTGAGTGACTAGGTGTGAACCACCAGCGCTCAGCTTCTATTCCACATTTCTTATGTCATTGTGTGGAAGTTGAACATAAAGCACATAGAACACACTCAGTGAATGTTTGTTACTATTGTTATTATTATTATTATTATTATTATTTTGTGCAGGTCCTAGGGCTCGAAATCAGGGCCTAGGCATTGTCATATTGAGCTTTGTGCTCGAGACCAGCACTCTACCACTTGAGCTCTAATTCTAGCATTTGGGGTAGCTAATTAGAGGTAAGAATCTCACAGAATTTCCTGCCCATGCTGGCTTTGAATCATAATCCTCAGATCTCAACCCCTTGAATAGCTAGGATTCTGAGGCACTGGTACCAGCTGTTCTCATTTTTAAAGCATAAGTCTGATCATGTCTCTCTCCCATGCAAACTTTTATGATTTTTATGCACAAGAATTTAATGTGACCTGTGGATTCCCTCTTTTTCTCTGTAGCTATTTCGCCACAAATGCTTCTTTGCCCCCTGCGCCTGGACACATCTGGCAGGTTTTGCTGCCACTCTCTCTACCAGCTCTGCCCTTTCTACCTGGCACGCCTGTCTGCCTGGTGAAGCTAGCCTTCCTCCAAGGTCCAGTTCAAGTGATATATCCACTCACTGAAACAGTTGTATTTCCTTTAGGGTCCATGGATTCTTTGGGGGGAATTTTTACAACTAGAGAGTATAGTTCCTGTTGGAATCTCAGTGTAGCAGCCTGCCGTGCCTTCCAAATCAGAGTATGCAATATTTCATTTGCAGCAGTTATCTGAGGTCTGGAGAGAGATCCAAAGAAAGCCACTGAGTCGGCAGATGGTAGGACTTTGTCAGGAGCTCAGTGAGGAGGTCTGAGCGGTAGCTTTGCCTTTAGAACTAGCTACCTCATCAAGCTACCTGAAGCCCTGGGAGAGATGAAATCAGTAGAACATCCTAGTGAGCATTTTGCATTTAGGATGTGCCATGCTGTCTACCGTTTCCTTGGCTCATTGACATACACAGCCTTGAGAAAGCATCACGTTTAAATGTCAAGTCAAGGAAAATGGTTAAGAAGCCTAAGAGAGAGGAAGTGTCAGGAGAAAAGAAAGATCAGCTGTGCAACTGAGAAGCTGAGATGAGGAACATGAAATGTATTTTTTTCCTTCCTTTTTTTTTTTTTGCTTGTTTTATACTGGAGTTTGAATTCAAGTACATTTCATTTGATTCACGAGCACTCTACCTCTTGAGCCATAGTACCAGTCCTTTAATTTACATTTGCAGTTTATTTTTCAGATAGAGTTTCTCACTTTTTCACAGGCTAGCCTCGTGCCATAATCTTCCTATCTCTGCCTTTTGTATAGCCAGGGTTACCGGAGTGTACCACCATATTCTGCTTGCTTGTTAAATTCTTGCTATGAAATGCCAGTTTAGTACTGGAGACAATGAAATATATGTCAGTGGGGTGGCAGAGGCTGAAGGTAGGTTAGAATGGCTCCAGAAGGGAGTAAAAGATGAAGAAGTAACAGACTTATTTGCCTGGAAAAGAAAAGAGCCCAGAAAGACACTAGTCAGAGAAGAGAATGAAGTGGGGGAAGAATTTCTTCAATATAGGCTTCAATTGGACAATCCTATGGGAAAGGAATAGGGGCCAGGAGCTGGTGGCCCATGTGCACCTGCCATCAATCCTAGCTACTTGGGAGGCAGAGATTGGGAGGATTGTCATTTGAGGTCAAGACAGGCAAAAAAAGAAAGTCTCAGAGACCTCCTTTTAACCCAAAGCTGGACATAGTGTCACTCGTGTGTAATCCCACTACAGGGAAATGCTGGAATCCTAGGATAAATAGGAGAATCATGGCTCTAGGAGCAAGACCCTATTTCAAAAATAACCAGAGAAAAAGGACCTGGAGATGTGTCTCAAGCATTTGAACATCTGCCTGGCAAGTGCAAAGCCCTGTGTTCAAACCCCAGAACACACATGGCAAAAAAAAAAAAAAAAAAAGGAGAAAGAGGCATGACAGATGACCTGTATAGTATCAACTTTTGGAAAAGATGGAGCTGGTGATTACCTGTGGGTTATGGAGGCAGAAATCTGTCTGCCTTGCTAATTATTTTCCTATAGTATGTTCAACATCTCAGATTAGGCAGAGAGAACCAGGAAGAGGGGAGTGGCTGAGGGGACCATTGTAAACCAAACAGGAACATAGGCTGATTGCCAATCCTGTTCTCTGTCAGATGCATGAGGCAGTTCTGAAGAAGTTTGTGGGTCTCACTATCAGTGGGCAGGATGTGCTGGTCACCTAGAAAGTTACATTATTAGAGCTAGCCAGCCTGCCTGCATTCAGGTTCTGGTTGTTCTGCTTAGGAACTGTGAGCTGATTACTGCACCTCTCTCTGGCCTCAGTATCCCCCTCTGTGGTAGAAATGATGATAGTACCTCTCTCAGAGAGTCATTGTGAGGATTTGGTGTGTGTTTACAGCTCCTAGAACAGTGTCTGGAATAATAAACTTTCTGTCCTTTATGATTTATCATTGTACCTTTAGTCTTGTTAGAAAGAGCACTGAGCATGATAACCGGAGTTTTATGTAATACAAATGGGGACCTCAATCTCATGTGTTCATTATATTCATCCTGGTAGATGCCTTAAACAATTGGCTCAACATTCAGATTGCATACTACACCACAGGGTAAGCCGTATATTATACTCATTATTATGTTATGGATAGGAAAAACACTCACTGGGCACATGGCTCCTTAGTGGTCTGAATTGAAGCCTCAATCTCTAGCGCGTATCCCACCCAGTGGCTTTCCCTCTGACCCCACGCCCAGGACAAAGCTGTTTGTTATGTACTCATTACCCTTTGCTGTTATTCTATGCCAGTACTGGGGCTTGAACTTGGGTTTTGGTCTCTTGTTTTTTGGTTTTCTCAAGGCTAGTGCTCTACCATTGAGTCTTGGAGCTACACCTCTATTTCAGGCTTTTTTGCTAGCTAATTGGAGATAAGAGTCTCTTGGATTTGTCTGCCCAGGCAGACAATGAACTGTGATCCTCAGTCTGCTCAGTTGCTAGGATCTCAACTGTGAGCCACCAGCTCTCAACTTAATTATCTTTTGTTTTCTGTTTAGGCATTTATTTTGCTTGAAATGCTGTCTTTGCTATATCACCACCTGAGGCAGGCTGAGACTAAGAACCAGGGAGTGTTGTATCATTGAAACTACCATTTTCCCAGTCTACTGAAGGCAAGCTTCCTGCTTTTCTGTGCTTTCAGATGGAAGAAGCCAGAGTAAGAGGCTGCCAGTGGTGAACTAGCTTAAGAAACAGAACTCCTTAATAGAGGGCTAGCAAGTCCTTGTCAATCCAAACAAAAACCAAGACCTTGCAATGCCTGCTTCAGGAGTGGCTCTCCAAGATTTGGCTTCTCAGTCACATTTTCCCATATGACCAAACATGGTGGAGTAAATTCCATCAGTGCCTCAGCCTGCATTCATGGACTGTTTCCTGTGTCAACTGTCACAGAGCTTCCAACCCACAGTGGGGTCACACTATGTCTTGTGTGTTTGGGTGGCCCTAATCAGTACTTCGCTGTGGTTTCAAAGAGGAAAAAAAACCTATGGGCTGAGAGTTTAAGCTAAGGGATGAGAGAGAAAAGGAAGAATGAATTTTAAAGGGATAGTTTTGTAAAATTGAAAAAGAAAGTGCTAGTCAGATGCTGGGGGCTCATGCTGTAATTCTAGCTACTCCAAGTCAGCCCAGGCAGACAGTCTGTGAAACTCTTTATCTCCAATTAACCACCAGAAAACTGGAAGTGGCACTGTGGTAGAGTAACAGGACGATGCCTAGGCCCCAAGTTCAAGCCTCACAAGTGACAACAAAAAAAGGAAAGAAAAAAGGGAGGGGAAGGGAAGTCTTAGAAGCTAAAATGATTAACTGGCACTGTAATCAGTTCATGTTCAATGTGGAGCCAGTGTACCCTGAATTCCCAGAGATAAAAGGTCAGGTCTGATCAGAAACATTGACATCAATTTGACAGAAATGCCAAGATCAGTTCTAATGCTTCAGTTCCCAAAAAAGAGAATTTTGAAAGATATATGTGTGCGTATACATATATATATGTATGTATGTATGTATGTATGTATATCGCTAGTCTTGGGGCTTCAACTCAGGGCCTAGTCACTGTCCTTGAGCTTCTTTTGTTCAAGGTTAGCCCTCTACCACTTTGAACCAGAGCACCACTTCTGGCTTTTCATGAATAGTTTTGTTGTTGTTGTTTTGCCCATAAGGGGTTTATTTTGAATTTTTAAGGAAGATGGCATCATAATTATAAAAATTAATTACAGAATTGACAGATTTATACTGTGAATTTTTTAAAATTTTTATTGTCAAGGTGATGTACAGAGAAGTTACAATATTGAGCTATAAAAGTGGCATATTTCTCTTCAGCCTCTGTTACTCCCAGTAATTTTTCTAAAGACAGGAAAGCAGATATAAAGCTGTATGTGCAGATATCTCGTTCCCATGCATTTTGGAGTAGTGAGCAATCAGGAACACTCATGAAGTCCACAAAAGGGAAGTGGTTAAATAAATCGTAGCGTATCACATCATATAAAGCAGTAATTATCGATTTCTGGAGCCACACATTGGGATGGTGTACCATAAAAAGAACAGTTAGGAGTTATATCTCTTGTCATTATAGCAACTGTGTGCAAATTACATAAACTCAAGACCAGATGCTAGGGACAATGTGTGGTTTTAAGTGACTCATCTTTCTGTTGGAGTTCTGTCTCTGTGGCAAACAAGTTTGGAGGCTGGGCTGCAGGGCTGGCCAGAGATGTCAGTCACCAAGAGCGGGGTTGTGTTTTAACTAGCGGGCTTGAGTTTCATCCAGAGGGACACATAATCAGATTTGTGCTTTGTAAAGATTGGCTGCTGAATGGAGAAGGAATTGAAAGGAGACTTGGAGTGACTTTTTGAAGACTGATCATTTGGAAGGACCAACACAGGCAATGCCTTTAATCTCGAAAGGTTTAGGAGGTTTGGACAGGAGAGAGGAGGGGTAGAGGGGAACTGGTGGAAAAGCATAAGTTATGTTAGCGCCTACCCTAAAATACTACATTGCACTTCAAGATTCTTAAACTGTGTTTCCAGTGTAAATCTCATTCTGCATACATATCCATCTTATGCAGAGCTTTCAAATGCCTGCATGTGTGAATCCATCTGCTTCTGGTAGGATCTGGAAAGTCCTAGCTGAAAAGACTGACACATTTTTAACATAAGAGAAATAGTAACATTACACATTCTTATTGTATGTTTTATTTGGATGGTCGGGTAATCTCTTGAAAGTCTGGCCATTTTAAGATGATCATATTGTCATGGAATCATGTTGCTGTTACATTCACGGCAGTGGATGTTTGTTGGGCATTTATATAGTTACATTTCTAAGTGTTGAACCAAAGTTTAGTTATGCTTGGTCTGGTTCCAGAACGAATTTAATGTGCCAGGGCTGGGCTTCAGAATGTTACTGATGCTTGATGCTTTCTGCTCTGCCAGCTGGCGGGGGCGCTATTCCCTGGCCAGCCCACCCTACTTTCTAGCTCATTCCTGGCTGCCCATCCTGTGTACTGAGTGCAAACCCTTACCATCCCTCACCTCCTGGTCCTTTCAAATGGCACTGCTTTTGCTTCCCAGTTAGTAAAAATAAACATTGAAGTAGATAGATGGAAATGCAGCTTCTAGTCTATAAAAGGATATGCAAAGGGATAGAGTGATTGTTTCTCTTCCCTTTTAAAATTCAAGACTTCTATGGCTACTAACATATCTCATTTAAGAAAATGAAAACCGCCTGCTAGTTTTCTTCCATTTTGTTTGTCTACCAGTACATCAAAGTATCATTTGCTCTGTGTGCTATAGGTTGTTTTAGCTAGTATGAGACAAACTTCTTGTGGGGCTTTTGTTGTTGTTTGTTTGTTTTGTTTAGTTTTGTTTTGAATGTACTTTTTAAAATGTGGTAAGGAGCTCAATGGAGTGAAAATTGGATGATTTCAGAAAAGCAACTTGAGACTACGAAGTGTATATCTATAAAAATTAAACGTAATTAAGCAGTTTATTTGCATAACTGCATTCCCTAACTACCAGAGCAGAATGAATCCCTACATGCCTAAGTGATTAATTTCCTACTGAGAATGACTTTGGAGACCAAGGGAGAGAAAATAAATCACTTCTACACCAAACTCTGCCAGAGGGGAAGTCTTAACGGCCAGGCTCAGAGGGCAGGAAGCTAGCAGAGATTAAGCCGGCCAGGTCCTTGGCCCAGAGTACCAGAGCAGCTGAGGGCCAACAGCTGACTTCAGCCTAAAATCCACATGGGGTCATTTCACTGGAGCCCTGCCCAAGTTGCCTCCTGGGCCCATCACATCTCACATCTTGTTACTCTTAAGCTCAGCAGGATTTCTTCATAGTGCAAAGGAAGCAGCTGATGCCTTTGGGTCTCCTGCTGGTCAGCCACACCTGAAATGTGGATGCATTGAGGGTCCCAGGGTCACCATCCCCCTGCAAGTTGGGGTCCTCAGCTGTATCATCAGGAAACTTTCTCCAAATGCCCTGTGAAACTTGAACGATTCTCATTGGCATGAGTTTTACCTTTTGGGGAGTCAAGATGTTGCTGAATTCTTGGTCTTTTCTCCTCAGAAAAGTGAATAACTAGTGAACATTCACTCAGCATGTTTAGATGGTTTTCCAAATCCCCAGGAGGGATTCACAGACCCACAGGAAGGACATCCATTCTACAAGGCCTTTGACATATTGCTGTTCCAATGCTAACAAAAGTCTTCCTTTGCATAAAATGAGCTTCAACACTATAGTTGTTTTGTTGGTACTATTTCTTTATGAGTTAAATGCAACTCACCACTTACTAAAGTTAAAGCTTGACTGAAGCATTTGAATAAAGAAAAAAATGATATATAATCCTTCTGACACTGCCATCTTCTGTTTCAGGTCCGACTACAGCCACTTGTCCTCTACCAGCAGTAAGTACCTTTCAAATGTCCTTCCATGTTGGCTTCGGTTCCTCTAGGGGTCAGTTTTGGGAGGCCATCTTTGTAGCACATGCTTTAATAGTCAGTAGAAATCACCAAAGGGGTTCTTGCCTGCTGAAGGGTATGATACAGGTAGCTCTACAGGGTAGAATCTGATTGTACTTTTATTTCTGTGCCAGACACATCACTATTTTCCTGGTAAGATTCAGCCTCAAGGATATGCCCCGAGCTTTATCAGCTACTTGCAGATGCTTCTAGATGCACCTTCAGGAACCCCATGAGCTCATTCACAGAACAATGCCTGTGCAATCCCTGCTGCCTGCAGACTAACAGAGAGCTGGGTGCCCAGTTCTTGCCATGGTGGTGTTGCTCCAACTTACCAAATGGCAAGTTTCTTTCTTCAACTCTTGCTTTTACAGGCAAATATTATTCTTCCCTCTGTGGAGGGAATATCCATTTCCAACCAAACCCCTCAAAAATGTATATTTAACAGTCCAAGCTAAGGTGTGATTGGTCAGTGTACCTAAAGCTAGATAAAAGGAATGGTAGGCATTTTTGTCAGTCCATTTTTCTGTAGTTCAACTCCTGGCTTCTAAAGGATCACTCTATATGTTAAAAAGATAATTAGGACTTTGCTTTTGGAGACATTTTGAACACAAAAGGTGCTTATGTTTATTATTAAAATACAAGTAAATGGTATGAGGGACAAGGTAACAAACTGTACAAGAAATGTATCCAGTGCCTAACGTATGAAACTGTAACCTTTCTGTACATCAGTTTGATAATAAAAATTTGAAAAAAAAAGTAAAAGCAAAAAAAATACAAGTAAATGTATTTCTGAGCAATGATAACACTTGTGTAGACAAAAATGTATGGTGGTTCAAATCATGACATCAAGACACCAAGCCATTCAGATTGATTGAATACATTTTACAGTTTAAAATTTTTTGTCTTATAATAAGAGTCTTAATTTTCTTGTGTTAGTTAATACTGGTCTCTCCTGCCCTATCTCACTATCCTGTTAAATTCTCAATTCTAAATAGTTCCCAAAAGGAGAGATACTTAATTGGATTATTCTATTTATTGGTGTTCCGGCTTGATTTTCCTTGGCAATAAGATACTGCGAGGGAAGCTGTGTATCTAGGATTGTAATTTAGTGTCCCATTATATTTAGTTATTAGTTTGACTGCGCTGAGCAATTTCTGATCCTCTCAGCCAACTGGAGGCCCAGCATTGCCCTCTTCATTATTAGGAACCATTAGCAATAGTGAGGGGAGAGCTCCCATAGCTTGCTCTTCTTCCCTGAGGCTGATGCAGTTGGCAAACCAGAGTGAGCCTCTTGAACTTCCTCTCTCCGGGCCTCCATTTTCATTTCACTCAGCATGGCCCAGAGGCTACATTCCTTCAAGAATGATTTTTTTTTTCCCTAAAATACTTGCCTGATGTCTTTGCTCAATTTGTAGCTCTCAAATCAGTCCTCTGGGTCAAAACAAAGCACCTCTCCAGGCAGCAAAACTGGTAATTTGGTTTGGGATGTTTTCCTTTCTGTTCTTTTAATTGCAGCCTCTTAGTTGGAATGTCTCTCAGCTTGATTGATGCTGTGTTAGTACTCTAGTTTTCACTTGAAGTATTCAGTGGTTGTAGCTCCTGAAATTTATTCCTACTCTTCAATGATGGGCCCTCTTGATGACCATGTAGTGTGTGTGCACGTGTGCATGTGTGTGTGCATGTGTTCATGTGTGTGTGCATATTTGCAGTTGAGAAATATGTTTGGCTACAAATAATGATTAAACAAAATGTTTTTTTTAATGATAGAAGTAAAAAAAGGAAAAAGGCTTAAGGAAGGAGTTTAAGTCTTGATGTACAAGCTCCTCCAGTTATTCTACTGTTCCAGTCTCAGCTTAGGGCTTCTACATCAGTAAGCAAGAAAAAGGGAGGTGAGAGCTAAATGTTTATTTATTTATCTTGGGTGGCAAGGGGCTTGAACTCGGGGCTTTATACTTGCTAAACTGTTACAATACTACTGAGACACACCTCTAGCCTTACTTTTCACTAATTATTTTTAGGACAGGGTCTTGCTTCTCACTCGGCATGTACCTGAGATAGTCTACCTACTTTAGGTTTCCTGTTGTCAGTTACTAGGCTCACAGGCACTTGGCACCATGACCAACTTCCCTTTGTGAAGACAAAATCTTGGGGCCTCTTCTCTCTCGGCCTCCTTCATAGCTTGGGATGACAGTGCATTACTGCACACACCTGTGGCATAAGGAGTTTCACAAACTTTTTTGTCCAAGGTGTTCTTGAACCATGATCCTCCCATTCTCAGCCTTTCAAGTAGCTTAGATTACAAGCCCAACTGAAATAACCACTTTTTAAAGATTTTCTCAAAGATGTTATCCAATTACTTCTTTCATCCATTTGGGCCAGATCTTGGATCTGTTTCTCCCTATTTATAGAGGTCTGGACAATGTTGCTTTCTTTGACTACCTATAGAGGTCCTTTGAGCAGGCAGGGAGAGATAATAGAGTGTATTTTCTGAAAAAAAAAAAAAAAGAAAAAAATGTCTAGTCTGAAGCTGTGCATACTTGTGTGTGTGTGTGTGTGTGTGTGTGTGTGTGTGAGCACGCGCCCCTGCATGTGCATGTACACATGCACGTGTGCCATTACTGGGTCTTGAACTCTAGGCCTCAAGCTCTGTCTTGGCTTTTTGCTCAAAGCTGATTCTACAGTTTGAGCCACACCTTTACTTCAGGTTGTTTTTTTCTGGTTAATCAGAGGTAAAAGTCTTAAGACTTTTCTGCTCAGGCTGGCTTAATCCCCAGATCTTTGCCTGCTAAGTAGCTAGGATTGTGGGTGTGAGTCACCAGTGCCCACTGTGACGTATTTGAAACATGATTTTGATCACACTGTGACAAGTAAAAGTATACTCCAAGTAGTTTATTCAAATCACATTCCCCATGAACTAGCTAATGGTACTGGGTCTGAACAGAGAGAAAGGTGTAGATGTGTTACTTGTCCTGATGGGCTCAGTGGCCGAATTACTTTCCTTGTCACAGGGACTGCGTACAGTGCCATCTATGGCGCCAGCATGGTGGAGAGCCTCAGCTGTGGGGATCCAGACCCCACAGACCTCTCACCTGTGACTCCCTGTAGTTTGTCCCCCAAGGGACAACCATAACACTCTCAATAAACCTCAGTTTCCTCCTCTGAGGATGAGGCACTTTAATAGGATAGCCGTTAATGACCTTTGATGGGAATGTTTGAGAAACTCTTCTATAAGGAAAAAGAGGAAGAAGGGAGAAGGGAGGATCCTATGCCTTTCTCTTTACTCCCCTTAGACCAGATTGAAAGTCTAGAGGACTGGATTCCTCTTTGTGGCTCTGGTGTTAATCCCAAAGCAAGAACTGTTCAGAATGCAATTGAGTTTCTGCACTGGGAGTTTCTACCTGGCAGTTGGAGATGGTGAGAGGCTGGGATGAGAGGTGGTGTCTGCTTTGATATCCCTCCACTCAGAGAAATAGCTGGCCTGGTGCTGGGGAGGGTTTGAAGATAGCTGAGTGGTGTCCTTTGGATTTTGACCTCAAAGATCTTGGAATTGTATTTCCACTGACTGTACTGTGTCGCTCTCCAACTCCAGTGGCGGTAGGTAGCTGAGGGACATCTTTGATGGATAGTGTGGTTTGGTCTGGGTGGATTTTTTTTTCCCAGTGCACCTGGTTCACTGACTTTTGGATATGGTCAGGGAAGGCAAGCTTTGCCTTCTAAAGAGCTCAGCATATTGTGGCCCTTGGGATCTCACTCAAAAAGTCACTGATGTTTCCTAGGGAAAATGAGTTTCATTCATGCTCTCAAAATTTCAGGTTGTCTTTCCAGAAATCTAGTGAGAAGGACATCAATCCACCATGCATAGCTTATGCTCTTAAGTAATTTGATGAGAAAGGAACAGTTTTATAAACCACATAAGAGAAAAATAATAATTATGCTGGGGGGTGGGGGAATCGAATGTGCACGTAATGCTAATGAAATTCCCAGCCTATGTGATTGAGTATTTCTATTCAAATACAAATTATAATCACACTTGGAGTTACTTTTTAGGAGATGCTGGAAGCATAACAGTTCTATTTTAGGAACATGTGACACATCTTAAAGATATTTAGCCCAAGAATAATGCCAGTAAGGAGTAATCAAAATTGTTCTCTCCACTGAGGCAGTTCACATGACCCTTCTAATTTACATCATAAAACTGTTCCACCTCAAAATTCAGGATTGTGATAAACTCTTTTCTGGTATCTTGCACAATGCCAGTAACAACAGGTTGCCTAGTAGGTTTATGTCTCTTCCCTTCATGCTTCTTCCAGGACAAGTGACCAGAGATGGCAGAAGGGACCCATAGGGTATCTCCCAACTCCCAGAGTGTGCCCTGACACATTGTTCTGTGCCTGCAGACATTAGGGATGAATGGCCCTGACTCTGCTCATCTCATGCTGAACAGAACACTTGGCACACAGTCTAAAATATTGTCTCTGCATTTGTTCTTCAACCTACTTGGATCTTAGATTCTTTTTGCCTCTGTTTTTCCTTAGCTTTCCACCCCCCCCGCCCCCAATGTCTTGCTTTGTTTGTCCTTCTAGTGACTCAGGTGGCTTGGCTGTTCACTGTGGCCCAGTGTTCCCACAGACTATAGGTCTAATGGAGTTATGTTCGTTGGCTTCTCAGTGGCCATGTCTGTGACTTTCCCTAAGGTCAACCCAGTAGGCCTATGTGTCTGAGAAAATGTCTAGACCTATGCACGGACTCTCATTGGAGGTAGAGGGGCAAGTGGATCACAAGCACTTTCAAATAACAAAATCTAGGCATCCTAGCTGATTACAAGGCTGTGTCTCAGGTCTATAGCCACCCCAGGGCTTTCCAGGCTCTTTGGCTAGGCCTAGAAAGACATTACACCCCTTCCCAAGGATGTCTTTCTTTATGTCTTTCCACCTAAATTCTATTCTCTCTCTTTAGTTTTTCAGCAGTTTCAAGTCTTCTCTGCAACTCCAGGACATCAAAGCATCATGTTTTGTTTTTGGAATTGGCCACATTTGTGTAACCCTTCACATGTTGAAGAGAAAGATGAGATCACTGTGATTTAATTCTGAGCAAGTGAGGGCACTTGGAAAGCAGAGTTCCAAGAAGACATGAATGCATTCTATAGAACTCATCACTGGTAGGGGCTATTTCAACACATGTGTTCAGTGTCTCCACATGTAAGAGCTGTACACACAGACTTGTTATAATGAAGAACTTATTCTTTCTGCCTGTTTTTATTAGAGAAGAAGCTAACATATTGTCAGATTTTGATCCTTTTAGAGCTTTTATTTTTAATTATGTTTCCCCAAAAATGAAGGTTAGTATTTTGGAAGCTACTTCAACCCATCTCTAAGTATTACAGTCGTCATTTTCTTCTTATTTATATGATGCTCCACATCATGATTCTCAGAGTAAATATTCTTTTAGATTAAGATCTAGGCAATACTGAAATCTAGTCACTAATCCTCACTGAGAACAGTCTTAGCCATTATTACATTTTCTGGAGTCTGTGGTTGGCTTAGAGTAGCCATGGCGCAACTTGAAGAAAGACTCAAATGTCACCTGCTCAAACCCCTTGTCTCTCACCCTGCCTGCAGTAAAATCATCAGAAAAAAGTTATCAATGTTTTGTAAATAAGATGCAGCTGTTTCGATAAAGTTGATTGTGGAACCTGAGGATCTCCTTTCAGGCTCACGCTGATTCAATTAACTTCCAGCAGCCTCAGTTTCCAAAAGGACTAATAACATTCCTACTGAGGTTGTCCAATATACTGTTATAACCCACAGCTGACATAAGATGAATCAAAACCTTGTGGAGATGGTAGATTTCTTTCCAAATAGAGTAAAATCATAAGGTTTGGAAATTCTACCCTACCATTCTACAGTCATTCTACCATCTTCCAGTAGATGACACCTAAATAAGAACTGTTTCCATTTTTATTACTTGTCACCCCATGTTCTGGCACTACCATCATGTTTATGTGCAGAACTGTTCTCAGAGGAGGGTTGAGAGTAGGCTAGACGGACTCTGCCTCTGTAGAGAGGACTCTCCCTGAGTGGCTGGGTGCTGGACAAGTATGTCAGCATCAACCCTGGCTTTTTAATTTAATTTAATTTTTTGGTCATGGAGCTTGAACTCAGGACCTGGGTGCTGTCCCTGAGCTCTTTTGTTCAAGGACCTGGCACTCTACTACTCTAAGCCACAGCTTCACTTCTAGTTTTCTGGAGGTTAATTGGAGATAAGAGTTCCATGAACTTTCTTGCTGGGGCTAGTTTGAACTATGATCCTCAGGTCTCAGGTTCTTAAGTTGCTAGGTTTACAGATGTAAGCCACCAGTACCTGGCTCACCCTGTTATTTTAAACATGGAATATGTCTTGGGTTTTCATGACAAGCAGGGGGCAGCATTATTTGTAGGGTCTAGGGAGCTGCAAATGAAATCTCTGAGATGAGCAAAGCAACTGAGCTAAAAGTATTGGTGCATTTAACATGTTATTTGATGGTATGGGGTCTATGTTTTCTCTTCATAGGAGCCTGAAAGGGTAGACAATATTACTATTTGACAGTTGATAAGAAAAAAAAAACACAATAACCAAAGATACACCTCAGGAAATCAGAGGCTAAGGACAATATGCCTCACTGATCTTTCCTGTGATGTTTACAACACTGACATCCATTTCCCAAAAAAATACACTATAATTATTCTGGTTTCAAAAATAAGTTTCAGTTGTAAAACTACAAATACATAGAGGGTGTCCATTTCTACCCAGAATATGGGTGAAAAATGAAATCAGATGTTCTTGACTATATTTTCCCTAAGAAGCTGAAGTGCCACCTCAGAGGCATCTGGTCTACCAGAGTCTACCTGAGAGAGGTAACAGAGGTGAGAAGCTGCCACCACCATCTGCTACTCTTGATGTACTTGGTGTTTTCCTCAACTTTAAAATATTCTTATTGCACAAATAATAATACATGGTCATTATAGCCAGCAACTACAAATTCTCAAACAGATACAGTAAAAACCTAAAATCCTACCATCCAGAAAAACTGTTATTTATCCTTATGTGTCTGCCTCTGTAGATTTTCTCCTAAAGATCTATATTTCTATAGATATATTTACTATTCCCAAAAATGGCATAACATGCATTTTATAGTTAAATTTCTCACTAATCTGTTATAGGCATCTTTCTTTATGAACCAGGAGACTTACTTCTACAGTAGTTTCAGTACATAGTACCTTTTGTATTTCTATACCATATTTTATTTCTCAGTTCCTTGAAGTAGGTCCTATAGTTTTTATTCAGGTTTTCAGTATTATTAACACTATTACCAAGAACATCCTTGCTGTAAGTATTTGTGTACATCTTACATTATTAGAATGAATGCTTTCCAGTGGAATTGCTGGGCTAAAACAATCTTGAAAAGCTTCGCTGATCCCTATGGCCCCACTATAGGAGGTTTCGTGCTACTCTTTCACCAAAGTGGATAAACCTGAAAGGGTTTCATAACATTGCAATTTAATGTAAATAAAAAGATTTACATATATCCTTTTATACATACATACATACATACATACATACATACACGTGTGTATGTGTACACCTACAATGAACAAAATTGTTCTATAAAGTGGGTTGTGAACAGGAAGGTTCTCAAGTCTTGGACACCCTCAAGTTGAAGTCTTTTCTGTTTTTTGTTTTTTTTTGGCCAGTCCTGGGCCTTGGACTCAGGGCCCGAGCACCGTCCCTGGCTTCTTCCCGCTCAAGGCTAGCACTCTGCCACTTGAGCCACAGCGCCGCTTCTGGCCGTTTTCTGTATATGTGGTGCTGGGGAATCGAACCTAGGGCCTCGTGTATCCGAGGCAGGCACTCTTGCCACTAGGCTATATCCCCAGCCCGTCTTTTCTGTTTTTATCATCCAAAAGTGGTATTAACTTCTCTCCCTTCCAATTTAGGGCAGCAATAATGGCCACAACTTTCAGTGCTATGCACAGGCTTTATGGAAAGTATTTCTCACCCCAGTAGACAACTTCCTATCTACTTAGTATCCATATGGCTGGCTTTAATGTCTGATAGGATAATAGGTTGGAAGTATTGGGAGAGTGTTGTGAAAAAAGCCGGGTTATAATCTCTCAGGGCTCCCCAAATTCAGAATTGACTAAGAAAGCTGAGGATTCCATCAATCTCCTCCTCTTTCTCCTTCCTGGACATGTATTAAATCACTTCTATGTACAACACATCAGTTATGGAAGAGAGGGAATGTTCCATCTGTTCTCACTCCTCTTTTATTTTTATCTCACCCTAACATCATCTGACATTATTATTGGCTCGTAAAGGTAGTGAGATTGAGCTGCTCAACCTGTGTTTAGAAGACTAGTTTTCTTTTTATATGACAAGAATACTTCTAAGAAGTTTTTTCCTTTCTCACTGGATGAGAGAAACAAGCTTTTTCTTCAGTTCTATAATTAATTTGTTATTGCCTCAGGCTTGAGGGTATTGAGGGTCACATAACCTGGAGAGAGAAGTCAGAGCTTTCCCAATGAGCTGTCATGCTTTGGGGGACACATTGGCTTGTGTCTCCACAAGCCCCCACTTCTACAATAAACACAAATGTGATTATTGGGCTGATCTGTCCCTATTGTCACTGAAGCAATGAACAACTGGGACTCTTTAAGTGGAGGAGGAGCACAAGGCAGTAAGAAAAGTGTGGGAAAGAAATCTTCTGAATAACTCTGCATTCCAGCCTCCCTGTCATTTGGAACTTGCCACCTTCCTTTGGTATTTTTCTTATCTTCTACGGTGTGAACATCTCCCTTTCTCAATAGATACTAAGTTCCCCAAGGACAAGACAGCTGTGTCTCCTCTTTAGTCCTCAGGAACACTAGCAAGATTGGGTACTTTAGGGCGAGGAGCAGCCCAAGTATAAAGGTCTGGGAGCCGAAATGGGATTTAAGAGATGTTATTTATTGTTCCATCTCGTCTAAGAGGCTTTGGGCAAAATACCTCCCTCACCTGTCTTTAATTTAAGATCTTGTAAAAGCTTACTCTGCATCAGACTCTAAGTTTATATTTTTCTAAGGATACTTAGAAACAAGGACAGGGAATGTGTCAGCATCATTTTTCAAACAGACTAAGTGTTTGAATAGAATATTTAGTGGAATACTGAATTTTAGCCCCCAAAAAAACCCAAATCCCTGAGCTCCACTTCCTCCATTGCTAATGCAGCTGTGGCCAACGCCAGTGCAGATTTTATCCCTCTGACTCCCCTGCTGTGGTCTTGATGCATTTTATTACCATACACGTAGTGTGTCCTCTCAGGATACTTATAATAGCTCATCACTCTTCATCTTATTCCTAGACATCCTGCCAAAGTAAATTATCTTTAAAAATCTTCTCTGGGGCTGGAGATTTAGCTCAGCGGAAGAGCACTTGCCTGGCAAGTACAAGGCCCTAAGTTCGGTCCTCAGCTCTGGAAAGGAAAAAATAAAGCTATAATTTAAAAAATGTTCTCTGATGTAACTGTGAGCATCTTCTTCCTAGCTGTAGTGTCAGACATCGTCAGCATGAAGTTCCCTGATGAATGAGTCTATGGGATTGGCTTTGGCCAACATCTTCCTCTATTGTCTTTAATGCATGGGGTAGATTTCTGTTTTTCTCTTAAACAAGAGGAATATTAATTCTAATCCTGTTGTTTCCAATCTCTACTGTGGTATCTCCAATTCCATAATGTTTAACTGAGATCTTGACTTACTCAGGATGCCTTTGCTACCAATGAAAATGATAATAAGCACATAATCTGGTTTAGAAAGCACTAAACAGGGGCTGGGAATATGGCCTAGTGACAAGAGTGCTTGGCTTGTATACATGAAGTGCTGGGTTTGACTCCCAGCACCACATATATAGAAAATGGCCAGAAGTGGCGCTGTGGCTCAGGTGGCAGAGTGCTAGCCTTGAGCAAAAAGAAGCCAGGGACAGTGCTCCAAGGCCCAGGACCGGCCAAGAAAAAAATAAAAAGAAAGAAAGAAAGGAAGAAAGCACTAAACAGAAAGTAAGATTTGACATAAAATTAGTCATCTCAAACCCGAATGGATGGACTGACTGACTGATTTTTGGTGGTACTAAGGAATGAAGCTAGGGCATTGAAATAACTAAGCAAGCATCCTACCACTTGAACTAAACTCCTAGTCCTTTAGTTTTATTTTATTTTTGAGATAGCATCTTGCTAATTTTGCCCAGAATGGCCCTGGACTAACCATACATCTATCTATCTTTGCCTCCGTAATAGTTGTGATTACAGGCCCATACCACCACACTTAGCTTAGAGGCTGGAATTTTTATATAAAAGGTGTCTTAGAGAATATCATTAAGCATAGATGCTGATACGCCTTCAACCTGTGTTATCTGCTCATATGCGTCCACAATTATTGTAGTTCTTAGACTTACACAACTATGCTAGAGGTATTTGCACATTTTTAGCTACATTTATACCTCCTCAGAGTACTTACCCATCTCCTGGTTCTATCCTAGGATAAATGTCAAGCTGTGTCAGAATTTCAAATGTCTTGTCACTACTTTCAGGTTGGTATCTGGCTTTTGTTTCCTTTCTTTTTTCTTCCCCGCCAGAGGATGAGTTTCAAGATGATGAATCTGCATGAAGCTGAGAAATACATTTAAAGTAAAATGAATGACCTATTTCTAAGAAGAAAAAAAATACATCATATCTAAAATATCTGCCTTACTTTCTATATTATTCTTCTTAGTGATGACCTGGTTTGGGAATGAGCTCAGAAATGGAGGCAGATATTAGGCTCCAGACATTGTTTCTGCAATAGGAGATAAAAATTGAGAGCACAAAAGTAATTGCAGTGATAGCAAAAGCATCTTTCTCACAAAAGCTTGAAAGGGCCCAGGGATCAGAATGATTCTTTATTGTTCTCCTCTACCAAATGAAAAGAGCTATAGCTTAATTATTTCAGCCAATGTTCAATTCTTCCATTATAGCCAAGTTTGGTGCATTCTGACCAAAGGAGGAGACCCATTTTATCTGCATTGTGAATACAGCCTACAGTTGTTTGTTTTTTTAATCTTTATATGCCACCCTACTGTCACTTGCATTCTGTAGTCCCCACCCCTGCAGTTAATTTCAGCTTTATTTGGGTTTCGTGCTAGAACCTGTGTTACCCCTTTCTTAGCCCAGAGCTACAGGCCAACCAATGAAAGACCTTGTGGAAATTATAAAATTACAAACATAACTAAGATAAATGAAGTTTGGTTTTTTGTTTTTTTTAATCTTGGCATGATAAGGAGAATGCCTACAATTTTCCTCGTTAGTTGAAAGGTTCAAATAACTGCCTTTAAAATAAGTGAAAAAATGCAAGGAAGGTAGGTTATTGGTCACATTCTGGGTAAATAAACTCTCCCAGAAAGGAAGGAGTGGGAAGCTTGATGGGGGTATTTATTTCTGGCATCCTGAGAAGACCCAGCTGCTTAATGGAAGAAAGTAGCCCTCCCTGCAGATTTTCTGTTGTTTTTTTCCTGACTTGAGCATCTTCTCTCCTGTCTTTTCCTCTGATCTTGATTCATAGCGTTAGCTTGAGGCCTGGTTGAGTCTTAGTTATGTGTCTAATACCCACCTCCACACACTGCACTTAAGTTTTCTGCCAGCCTATCTCTGTGGGTCTAGTTGGCAGACCAGTATCCAAGCCCGAGTGCCAAGCTATTCAGACCAGTGAATGAGGCTTTGGATATGTAAATAGAGTTTATTCACCTCAAGTCTAGGAGGTGACAGGGCCTCAAGCCAGGCCCCAGGGCTAGCCTCCCTAAACTGAACAGCTCAGAGGAGCAACAGGCTCCCTTGTTCTGAGTTGTTAGCTTACTGGGGGCTACTGGGAAACCAAGATGGGGCACTGGAAGGGAGCCTGGCGATTTACTCAGTTGATGCTAAATGGTTCTGGCTGCTGCCTTGGAAACCTCTTATGCCCACACTGAACACGTGTTTTCCCAGATATGTGTAACTTCCCCAGTTCATCTCATAACTTATTTATTATCTGTCTTCCCTACCAGAGTATAAACCCTACAAAGGCAGAAGCTGTCGATTCACCTTTGTATAGGATAGTGTTTGCACATATTAAGTTCTCAATAAACACTCCTTGGTAATATAAATGATCATAACTGAATTACAAAATGTCAGGGACAAGCTAGATAAAAGACAGTGATATCAGTGGTTGTGCAAAAATTCTAGAACAAATCATGGTAAGTGAAGTAAGTCAGGCTCAGAGAGACAAACGGCACATTTTCTCTCCTATAGGTAGAAGCTAGATCTAAAAACAATTATGCTTACATATAACATATAGAAGGCTCAATATATCTACATAAAAACAAATTGACTAAAGGGGGTGAATACTTAGGGTGTAATTCCCCTGATATCTAAAGTACTGTTTATCAAAACAAATACAGGAAGTGGAAACATTTTTTGGTGGTGGGGGGGCAGGGAGGACAAAGAGGGTCAGGAATGGAGGGAGGAGGGAGCAAATGTCATTATATTCAATGTACATTATGTAAAAAATGAACTATATAACATGAGGTTAAGAACAAGAAAAGGAAAATAAGGGAGAATGAAAGAAGAGGTAACATTGACCAAGAAGCATTGTACTCATAACCTGATTTATGGAATTGTACAACTGCTTAACAACAACAATACAAATTCTAGAAAAGGAATCTGGGCTTGTCATATCATGAAACTAGTCCAGACAGTCTGTTTTACCTTTAGCTGGCCATGCTCACAACCAAGAAGTAGGTGCTTTGGAGACACAGGAGTCTGGTAGGGATGTCATGGTGGGAAACAGTATGGGCTGGGCTGACATGGAGCCCTGGGCTGCAGAGATTGGCAATGAGAGTGAGGGCCTCTTGTGCTGGCAGCTCTCAGCTTCCTAAGAGGCATCTGGCAGTCTTTCAACAGGCAGAGGATTGGGGTCCCCTGACCACTTGTCTGTAGTAGTCAAGACTTAGTATATCCCCTGAGAAATGGTCAGTTCATTCTCAGCAGGGTCACCCATCCAAATAAGTTGCAGGAACCAAGCCATGGATTCAGAGCCCCAGCTAAGCAAGCTAAGGCTTGGGGCAAAAAAAACAACAAGCTGACTATAAGAACAGTATAGGCTTAGGAGGTGACATAACATACTGGTTGAGAGACTTGGGGTTCAGACAGATTTGGGCCTAGAGAGTTCTTGCCCTTTGCAAGCTAAGTGGCTTTGAACAAGTCAGCTGACACCTCAACTTTGAGGTGGAGAGTATGCCTATATTATAGCATTGTGTCAACAATTACATGAGATAAATGTACCAAATATTTATACATCTATGTAATAGGTAATAAGCAAATAATTATTGTGCATAATTGTGCACTTTCTTGACTGTAGAAGGTCTGAGTGTGCCTCACTTTTCTAAAACCTTGTGCTGTTTTGTGTCATTAAAGGAGACTCTAATCCATAACTACTTGGGAAAAAGTCTTCCTTTCGAGATGCACAAACATATCAAGCCATGTGACCAGCTCCCACCTCTAAGTAGCCCGGGGAGGGTCTCTCCTGTACCTGGGTTATGTCTGGCCTAGGTTTCTCCCTAGCTGAACAGGTGCTCACTGAGACCTTGGAGAAGACGGGTAATAGATATGATAAAGGCAGAGCACACCCCGTGGACACGTCATCTCCAGGGAGGCCTACAGGCTTTTTGTGACAATTAATTATTCACATTTTCTCTCCTTCCCCTCAAATACTTGCTTCCCTGTGCAGCACCAGAGGCGGATTCTCTGGGGTGCATGTAACCCTAGCAGCCGATGACAGTTTGTAGTTGAGATCTGTGGTTCTTGGAGTCTCTGTACTTCTGGGTCACATCACAGGCTAGCAATGGCTGAAGCATACTGTCCATTCTCTTGAGTTCTGCCTGGGCAGGATTTTAACCACTTTCGGTTCCTTGGGTTCATGCAGTGCAAAGGGCATGTTGGGAGCTAGGCTTTTCCTTCCCTGCTTGTTTGCTTCTGGCTGCATCCCAAACCACCAGGCATGCTGAAGTCTGGTGGGATGCCTTTCAGCTCAGCCCCTGCTCCCAGGTTGGGCAGCCTGCCCTGGCAGAGTTGTTGATACTCATTCATCCATACAGTCTTCAATCGGCTTTTGTTCTGCTCTCTGGGAAACTTTTATGTGATCTCTCTAGGTGACACAAGGCTCAGTGCCCTGACAACTCTGTTTGGGACACTTGGATGCTATATTCCCCACTTCACGCCCAGGCAGGGCTCTCCCTGCCCAGCCACCAGCTTTCTAAGGGTCACTGCTTTTCTTCCCCTACTGCACCCACCTATGATGTCAGCCTGTTTGCGTTGCCCTCCAGGGAAGGACTGAGATGGAAAGACTTGAGCATAAACCAACAGGGGTTGGTCTCTAGCAGATTCTTCCTGGGACACTCAGGGCCCAGGAAAGGAACATAAAAGGGTGTCAGAAACAGAAAGTTATTCACTAGTGGCAGGGACGACAGCCCCCAGACAGAACGAGGGCAGCTGTAGAGATAGACAAACATGGTGACAGGAACGTGGCAAGGCTTGGAGAAGAGTGGCAGCTGATTCTTCTGCTGGGAAATGGATGAGGCAGAGTATGGGCTGTAGGACCGTGAAGGTGGGAAGGAATGTTCAGCCTCTTGATCTCTGTAGCCTTGGCAGATGACTTGGCCTGTCTGTGCCTTGATTCTCTGTTTTCGTAAGGAAAGACAAAATTCTTCTGGAGGGCTGGGAATATGGCCTAGTGGCAAGAGTGCTTGCCTCGTATACATGAAGCCCTGGGTTCAATTCCCCAGCACCACATATATAGAAAATGGCCAGAAGTGGCACTGTGGCTCAAGTGGCAGAGTGCTAGCCTTGAGCAAAAAGAAGCTAGGGACAGTGCTCAGGCCCTGAGTCCAAGCCCCAGGACTGGCAAAAAAAAAAAAAAAAAAAAATCTTCTGGAATTTTACAAGGATTAAACAGGCTCATCCAGGTAGAACCCTGAGAAAAGATGTTTGCTGGCTGACATTGCCCCTCTGGGTGCCTGGCTGCCAGTGCATCTCTGAGTGGAACCTGTGGAGTATTATTTTTTTCTTTGTTGGTGTTGGGACTTGAACTCAGACTCTCACACTTGCTCATCTTGCTTGCTCCACTGGTACTTTACCACTTGTCACATGTTACTGCTCACATCCCACTGGCCAAGCCTAGGTGTGTAACCTAATCCAATGTCAAAGGATAGGGGGCTACATCTCACTTTAGGAATAAAAGCCATAAAATCACATGCAGACAGCAGGGACACAGATTAGTACTGGTAGCTAGAACTGGTAAAGGAAATGGTGTCAGGTCCTTGTCATCCCTTGTCTGGACTCTTCACTAATCCTTTAAGTCCTTTCTTTGCTTACCGTCAGCTTCCTCCTTCCCTTGATCCTATTAACCGACCCAGTTTTGCTGAAGAACTGGGCTCCAGTCCCGTTTTCCAGTCCCATCCTTTCTGTGCTTCAAGGCTACTTAACACTACCTCTAAATAGACTCCTTCCCCTCCCTCACCCTTCGTCCCCTCCCCACACTCTCATCCTGGGACTTGAACTCAGGGCATGGGTGCTGCCCCTGAGTTCTTTTATGAAAGGCTACCACCTGAGCCATAGCACCACTTCCCAATTTTTCTGTGATTAATTGGAGATAATCCTGCCTAGGCTGGCTTCAAATCTGGATCCTCAGATCTCAGCTTCCTGAGTAGCTAGGATTACAGACATAATCCACTGGTGCCCAGTTTAAATGGACTTCTTTTTGCACAGTACTGTGCCTTATCAACAGTCTCCCGCTTCCTACAGTGACCTCTCCCCTTTAAGGCTATTCTAAGTCAGATACCATTTACCTTCAGCCCCATGGTCACATGGTTTCTCCCTCAGACAGCCTTGTTACAAGTGCCTAGGGAAAAGAGTTGCTGATTCATTTGGTCTCATAAAGTCAATCAAATTGCATCATGCTCAAATTTAATGCATATGACTGCAGGAATATATGTTCAACCAGAGGGATTAAAAGAGAGAGTGGTGACAGATAAAATCATTCTACCTGCTCTTGAGCCTCTGGTTCCAGCTTTTGCTGGATAATTAAGAAGTAAGAGTCTCTTCCCAGGTTGGGTCAAAATTGATATTCTCAGATCTCAGCCTCCTGACTAGCTAGAATTATAGACACCCGTAAACTCTGTCACCCCAGGAGAAAGTATTAGTCAGCTTCACACTTGGCATTAGAAGCTTCTAGATGTCCTAACAGAGAGCATTGGGAGGTAACCAGCCCAGTAGGATGCATGAGATTCTGGGTGGATGGGGACTAACAAGAGGCACCAAAGACAGATTTATCTAAGCAGTTATGGGTAGGGGCTCTAGGTTTTCCTCACACCCTAATCATACCCCAGTAAGAATTCCACACTTGTCCCTGACATATTCTTCCCTTTGTCTCTAGCAGCAAAGTCCAGGACCTCACACTATGGGGGATCCCTGGGTAGGACCACTCACTTGTCAATTAGAGTGAATTTCAGAAGGCAAGCACACATCTCCCTTGTCCCTCAATGTGTACACATATCTTGCCCATGGTGAAATAGGAAGAGCCACTAAGAGTCTGTTCAGTGGATGAACTAAATAGGCCAATGAAACAAGCAGACCAGAAAAGAAACAGCAATAGAGAGAGGGGAGGCTTGTAGAGAAAGGCACTGCCATGATTTCTGGAAATCCTAAATGGCCTGCAGGAATCCCGCAGTATCTTCTTTCCTTGGCCAGTTGTCCCTTCCCTGTCAGTGTCCTTGACTTCATGCTGTCTGATCAGAAGTACACTCAACCTGATAAAGTATAGAGCAAAAATCTCCTAATGTTTTCTAGAATGGAAACCATGCCTAGTCATCGCTCTTTTCTCTCTGGATGCAGTTTTTGCAAGTGAATTGAGGATCAGAAAAAAAAAGTAATAATAACAGATCATGAGTTCAGTTCAGTTAGAATTTGGCTTCTTTTCCTGCCTTGATACTACTTGCCATCACTGTTCTACTAAATAGTAGCCATCATTCCATTCATCTGTTTATCCATCATTTATCCATCCATCCATCATTTACCTATCCATCCATCATTTACCCATCCATCCACCCATCATTCATCCATCCATCCATCCAGAATAAGGTCCATTCATCCATTCTTATGTGCTCTCCCAGGTGAGCTTTCCGTGGAGGAGGCGCAAGACCCTTTCCTGGTGAGCATCCACATCATCTCGGACCCTGGAGAGTCCCAGCCGCTGCAGGAGGCCATCGACAAGGTGCTGGCGTGGATCCACCCGGACCTCCCGCTATTCCGGGTGTCAGAACGACGGGCTGGCCGGCACAGGCGGCGGAAGCCCCCCAAGGACGCGCAGCCCGCGCTGGCCGTGGTGCTGTTTCTGCAGGAGGAGTATGGCGAGGAGCAGATCCTGCAGCTGCACCGCATGCTGCAGCGCCCACCCTGGCGCCACCACCACACGGAGCGCGTGCATGGCCGGTTCCTGCCCTATCTGCCCTGCAGCCAGGATTACTTCACACTGGCCCCCGGAACCCCACTGTGGGCCATCAGGCCCGTGCACTATGGCAAGGAGATCGTGCGCTTCACCATCTACTGTCGCCACGACAACTATGCAGACAGCCTCCGGCTCTACGAGCTGATCCTGCGCCGCAGCCCCAGCCAGAAGAAAGCCGACTTCTGCATCTTCCCCATTTTCTCCAATCTGGATGTGGATATTCAGTTCTCCCTCAAAAGACTGCCCTGCGACCAGAACCCAGTGCCCACCGACTCCTCCGTGCTAGAGTTCCGGGTGAAGGACATTGGTGAGCTGGTGCCGCTCTTGCCCAACCCCTGCAGCCCCATCAGTGAGGGGCGCTGGCAGACCGAGGACCATGACGGCAACAAGATCCTTCTGCAGGTATCTGGGGAAAATGTCTGTCTGTCTGTCTGTCTGTCTGTCTGTTGTTCTAAAGGGCAAAGCCAGTCAGTTCTGCTAGAGACCTCCAACTGTTAACGGGACCACGAATTGGCCGAGGGACGGTGTGTGTGTGTGTGTGTGTGTGTGTGTGTGTGTGTGTGTGAGAGAGAGAGAGAGAGAGAGAGAGAGAGAGAGAGAGACCAGTTGCCCTAAACCGAGACATCTCTTTTAGAGTCCTTGGTCGACTTCCTGGAGCTTGGGAGGTTTTTTGTTGTTGTTTTTTAACCCACATACTGTTCACTCCTTCAAACAAACTTCAGGGAAGCCCCATGTGTTCGAAAGTTATAAACAACATTGACATTCCATAGAGGAAGATGATCTGTGTGTTCCAGAGGGCGTCCCCTGGCCTCTGGCACCTCCCCTGCCTCCTCTCTGTCCACCTTCACCAAAAGAGAAGGTTGGTTATAAGATTCTGTGACCACTTGCAAAATGACTCCCTCCTGAACCTGTGAAGGACTGAAGGATGCGTCTAGACTCACTCAGCTGGGAAAGTGCACACATTTTAAGGATCGTGGACTGGCCCCATCCTTCCTTGCTAACACCTTGCAGCACTGCAGGCCTACTTCTGCATCCTTTAAAGGTGTGTCCTAAACTGATCAAAGGCAATTCACTACACCCAATTCAAAATTGGGCATGGAATTAAAAGAAGCCCTGCTCCTGTCATTCATCACCTGTTAGGAGAGCAGTTGCTTTCCAACCAGACCTTCTTGAATTCACAAGTACCTTAGTTCTAGGTGGATATGGCTTTAATTATATTTGGCTCAATTTCTGGCATTCTAAGTTTCATGTTTGGTTATCCAACAAGAGATATCCACTATAATTAAGGGACATTGTTTATAAAGTTGATGGTTGTAGTTGCTGGAATCGAGAGGTGAATTTTCAGTGGCTGCTGGTTTGCACTTTAACATGAGAATTGTAATTCCCCTATCATGAGAGGAAATGAGAATTTAGCACATGTCACACACTGGTCTTAGAGTACAGCTAAGCTGTGTTACTCAAGTAAGAAGGGTCACCTAGAGATGCCCATTCACAGGGACTAGATCATTTTCAGACTTCCTTTTGAAGAAGCTAAGGAATATTACTTTCTTATTGAATGAACTGAAAGCTTATGTTTGCTCCACAATCCCCTTTGAAATATCAGAACAACTTTCCTCTGCATTGAAGAGTGCTAAATTCTTTATGCAAAATATAAAAGAGTGGCACTAAGTAAAAGTTAAAGAAATGCAAGGGATGGTGTTTATACTAAAAGACAAAGTACATATGATTATTTCTGAACTGATTCCTTCCATTTTGCAGTAATGAGAGGAATTTTTCCCCCTCTCTTGATCTTTCCAATAACACAATGAAAGAAGAAAGTGTGAAGCTTTGGCCTGGGCTCTGCTCAAGGAAACACTAAAAGAACATTTCAACAAAAGATCCACATGCAAATGGCTATTAAGTCTATATATAGGTGATAATTTTTAGTTTGAGGGATCCATGAAAGGATAAGAAAAATGATTTACATTTACGAGTCAGAAGCACAGACCTTTGTTTAAAGCAGTGGTGTGCACAGAAGTGACAAATAGTCCCTCATTCTTGATTAGGGTCATTTAAATATCTCTGCATGGCTGCTGGGGACAGCTTCTATTCTACTGTGAGTTAGACCCCATCCATCTATTGCAGTTCCTTGTCAAAGTAAAAATCTGTATTTCAGCCTTCAGAAAAATTAACATATTCAGATCACAAGGGCAGGGCATTGGAGAGATTTCCTTGTGGCCACATATTCTTTAGCAGTATATGTATCCTAGATCCACTTTCAACTCACATTCTTTTTTTTTTTTTAAGTGTACGTCATACATTTATTACCAACAACCCTCTCAACTCCAAAACTGGGCACAGGGATTAAAAATAAAAATTCATTGCACTACTTAGTAAATAAAGCATTACTAGTAACTTTCATAAAAAAAAGTACAAACTTTGTTAAAAATTTATTAAGCCTTCAAATGATTTGGTTACAGATATTTATAATATGTACATTTAAAATGATATTCAACTCACATTCTTAAAGCAAGTACTTTGTTCTTGTTAGATGCAGTCATTGAAGAAAATCTTGATTGAGGAGTTTTTCTTGGCCTTGTTAAAATACAGACTATATTTTACTTTCTTACCCTAACCCACCCCCAATGACTTTACATTCCATGTATCCGAGAACTCTTCCTCCTCTGCAGGAGAAAGGCTCTGATTTTTTTTTTCCTGGAAGGTACTCATCTCATCAGAAAAATTAGGAGAAGTATTTTGCTAAGATCTAATAAGGTGGAAAGAAACTTATCTCTCCTCCCTTTCTGGCCTTGCATGGCTTCTAGAGAAGTATAAGAGGCTGGTGAGAAGGTGCCTGTGAACACTCTGGAAAATGCACTTAGAGCTTTGCATTCATGCATGATGATGCTTAACTACAGCTTTGCAGAGTCCCAGACTCTGTTTCATGAGGCTTCCCACATCCCACAAAACTAAACTGATCCTGTGCTTAGAACACAGTATGTTTTCTTTATATGTGTTTATTTATGCTTATTGAGGGAAACTATGAACAGTATATGTACAGAAAAGTACACAAGTCATAACATAGAGCTCAACGAATTTTCACAATATGAACACCTGTGGAAACAGCACTCAACTAAAGAAACAAAACAGAGGCCTCTGCCCTCACCGAGCCTCCTTTCCTTAGCCTCCCCTCACTCCAACCCACATCTTATTCTGTGGTATGAGAGAGAAACAGGGAGATATGCAGTCAAAAACAAAAAAAACAAAAAATATTGGGGGCTGGGAATGTGGTTTAGTGGTAGAGTGCCTGCCTAACATGCATGAAGCCCTGGGTTTGATTCCTCAGTACCACATAAACAGAAAAAGCCAGAAGTGGCGATGTGGCTCAAATGGTAGAGTGCTAACCTTGAGCAAAAGAAGCTCAGAGACAGAGCCCAGGCCCAGAGTTCAAGCCCCAGGATGGCAAATAAAAGGGGAAACAAAGAAAAGAAGATTGGGAATGTTATCTCTCATTTTTGTAGTTATAAGTAGATCTCAGGGCCGGGGATATGGCCTAGTGGCAAGAGAGCTTGCCTCGTATACATGAGGCCCTGGGTTCAATTCCCCAGCACCACATATACAGAAAATGGCCAGAAGTGGTGCTGTGGCTCAAGTGGCAGAGTGCTAGCCTTGAGCAAAAGGAAGCCAGGGACAGTGCTCAGGCCCTGAGTTCAAGGCCCAGGACTGGCCAAAAAAAAAAGAATAAGGAGGAAGTAGATCTCACATTTTAAAAATAAAGTAAATTTAAAATGGCGGACAAAGACTTTTCAGGAAGATTAATAAAAGCAATTAGACACTGAACAGCTTGAAGCAGAAAGCAAATATTGGCAGACAATGAATTCATCCAAGTGTGATATCCAAAATTCTTCTCGGGAACTAGGTACTTTCTAGAATGAGTGGACCAGTGGTAGCCACTTGCCACATGTGGCTTTAAGATTGAAATTTTAAATGTTATTCCTGAAGCTGGGTACAAGTGGCTCACACTTATAATCCTAGCTATTCAGGAGCTGAGATCTGAGGATTGTGGTTCGAAGCCAGCCTAGGCAGGAAAGTCCAGGAGACTCTTATCTCCAGTTGGTAGAGTACTCTCCTTAAATGATAAAGCTCAGGATCTCAGGGACAGAGCCTAGACCCTGAGTTCAAGCCCCAAGACTGGTACACACACAAACACACACACATACACACACACATACCATGTGCACACACACGCAGAAACAGAGTCGCTGAGACTATACCTATTACCTATTAGCTATTGCCCATTTCCCCAGCCCTGGAAATAATCATTCTGTTTACTGTCTTTCTGATATTGAGGGCTCTAGGTATCTCAATAAGCAGAATCTGTTTACCATTTTTGTGACTGGCTCCTTCTATTAAGCATAATAACCTCAAGGTATTATGTACATTACTTATGAGGATCCCATCTGTCCAAACCTAGAGCCAGTTCAGTGTACCCTGAGAACGCATGCACAGGTGTTTGCTTGTGGCAGAACCTAACAACCAAATCTCAGAAGGTGACAAACTCTGTTATGAGCCACACTGACCAGGGACTTCCCAGTAAGAATGCTGTAAGTTGCAAAACTGTCAGGAAGTAGAGAACAAGTGGCAAGAATGAAACGCTTGAATGTTGTCATTCTAAAACACATGGCCACTTACTCCAGACAAAAGACTGCCTCCTGTGTGGCTGTGTTCCTTGGTCCCTGCTCCCATGGGGCCCTGGCTGCCACTATGCACATGGCCTTCAGACTGATGCTTAGCAACAAGACACATCCTACCACAGTGTCTGCTACTGTAACCAATCATTATGGTCATTGCTGGCATCACACACACCTGTAATCTTTACACCATGAGGAATTAACCTCTTGCCTAACTGGTTACTCATGCAGCCAATTATAGAATGCCCGTGTGCTTCTAGATAGAAGTCCCTTCCCAGTAAAATAATCTTCTAGCAGGGGGAGGCAGATAATAAACAAGAGGCAATAAAAATAATTTATGATGTTAAGAGAAGCAATAGGGGAAAATGGATTCAATATACCTTCTAAAAGTTATAATGTGAAGTTGATTCTGTTTATCAAAACCCCATTTATTAAACCATCAAAGCTGAAGGATATGTAGTTATTTTAATAAGCAAGAAATGTCTTCATCTTCCAAGATCTCTTGATAATACAAGCCAACCCTTCTGGAAACATCTAGATAAACTTCCTTTGGAAGAGATGATGATATTTATTTTTTCAAGTTCACTCTTCTATGTTTTTTTTTGGGGGGGGTGGATGAGAGTGGTGTTTGGTTTGGTTTGGTTTGGTGTGCCAGTACTAGAACTTAACTCTAGGCACCACCCTTTGCTTTTTCACTCAAGGCCAGTACTCTACCACTTGAGCCACAACTCGATTTCTGATTTTCTGATAGTTAATTGGAAATAAGAGCCTTATGGACTTTTCTACTTAGACTGAATCCTCCAATTTCAGCCTCTGAGTAACTAGGATTACAGGCATGAGTTACTAGCAGCACTGAGCTCATTTTTCTCCTTTTACATAGTATACATTAAGCATCTAAGTATGTTAATGTACACTATTTTATATTTTTGTATTTTCAAAATCCCATGTCTGGGGGCTGGGAATGTGGCTTAGTGGTAGAGTGCTTGCCTGCACAAAGCCCTGGGTTCAATTCCTTAGCACCACATAAACAGAAAAGCCAGAAATGGTGCTGTGGCTCAGGAGGTAGAGTGCTAGCCTTGAGCAAAAAGAAACCAGAGACAGTGTCAGGCCCTGAGTCCAAACCCCAGGACTGGCAAAAAAAATCTCATGTCTGGATACTTTTTCTCTGATCCCAGAGTGTTGCTTATCTGATACATTTGTTATAGGTATCACAAGTAGATTTTTATCCCTTAGACTCTCTTTTAAAAAGCCAAACAAAATACCCCAAAATACAAGGCCAAAGCCACACGTAAATCATAAGGCTATTGACTTGTTCATTTTCTATGGGTTGCACAGGTTTCTTCTCACATAGCTTTCTTCCTCTCCCTCTCTCTCTTTTCCTCTCTTTCTCTTTCTTTTTCTTTTCTTTCTTGAGTCTTGTCCTTTCCTGACCTAAAAGACATTTAGACAAAATGTAAATGGTAAAAGTAATTTTGTTGGTAATGACAAGAAGCTTTTTAAAATCCATCTAAGCCCTGGTCTAAGTGTAATATTCAGCCCTGGTCAGCTGTGGTCAGCTACAGTGTTCCCTTCCTGGCAGTTTTTGGTGGAGAGTCTCCTCCCCCACTCACAATGGTACGACCAGCACACTATGCCGGGTTCTGTGTACTCGGTGTCACACTGGCATCCAGGAACTGGAATTGAGAAAGAAAATGTCTTCCTCTAGTGCTGTTCTTGAGTGGAACATTTCAAACAACTGGGCAATCCCGTGGCCTCTGTCCTCTCTTCCAGAAGGCCAAGAACACCAGGCTGTCAGAGGGATGCCGAAGCTACCGTCCTGGGAAAGATGTAGAATCCCACTGATTGCATAAATATCAGAAAAAAAAAAAGCCAAAGAATCAGTCATAGAAAGTGTCCCCAACTACGAGGACATTGCAGAAATCTGTCAGCAGAGTGGGATCAGATACTGGTGTAGGCGCAGGGAGATAGGCCACATGAGCCACCCTTTCAGTTCTGGGGTGCCCATTAAAGTGGCCATCAACAGGGGTGCTCCTTTTTCTTTGTTGGATGCCTCTCAGCTACTCAAGTCATTGAGAAGAAAAAAAAAACCCAAACCTCTGTAAAATGACATAACTGTCCCTGCGGTGGACACTAAGCTCAGAAATATTTACAACGAAAACTAAAATGACTATAGTAAACAAAACCCATAATATTAACATTCCTGTGTGTGTTTCAGAAACAATTTGTTCATGTTTGGTAGTTTAAGTCTTTGTCGTGTTTTGGAAATTTTGGCATTTTAAAACTAGAGGTCAGTCTTGTTATTACAGTGTTAAATGAGGCTTAGGAGTGATTTAGATTTGTACATTTTTTTCTTTGTTCTTTGTTTCTCAGATAAGGTTTCTCTAATTTTGCCTCGGTGATTGAGCCTCTTACCTCTACCTCCTGAGTAGCTGGGATTATCTGTGTGTACCTCTACACCCAGCCCTTAGATTTATACTTTTGAGGACTAAAGAAGTAAAGTTCTAGTCAGTGATATGCAACATGCAAAGTTTTAAGAGGGCTTACTGTTTGCTTCTTTATATGTTTAATTGATTAGATTTAAATGAGTAGTTTTATCTGAAAACTTTTAGGTGGAAGAATGGTTCAAGTAGTAGAGTGGCTGCCTAGAAAGTTCAAGTCCCTGAGTTCAAGCCCCAGTGCTTACTACAAGACCACTAATCTACTTTTAAAGATAATCAAGGAGCTGAGGATATTATGGCTTAGTGGTGGAGCAGTTGCCTAGTCTTTGCAAAGCCTGAAGTTACATCCCCAGCACCCACCCCACCCCCCAAAAAAAACTAGAAGGAAGGAAGGGGAGGGGAGGGAAGAGGAGGGAAGAGGGGAGGGGAGGAAAGTGTAAAGACATTTGGGAATTGTTTTTGTTTGGGGAATTGAACTTAGGGCCTCACACTTGCTAAGCAAGCATTCTACCACTTGAGCCATGGCCCCAGTTCTCTTGCTTTTAGTTCTTGTTTTCTCAGACAGAGTTTCTCACTTTTGCCCAGGTCGATCACTGACTATAATCCTAACTCTACTACATGAGTAGCTGGGATTACAGTTATTCACCATCACACATAACCCTTATAAATAAATACTAAATCCCCTTTAAAATAATTGTTAGCATGTCGAGATTTATTAATTGAATAATAAAATAAGTGAGTTGAAATCAATGTTTAAGATGAATGGGCTTGAAGCAGATAACTAATTGACTTGTTGGGGTTATTTTTTTCACTTCTCGAGATTGAACCCAGAGTCTTACATATGCTAGGCAAATACCCTACCCTTAAAAAAAAAAAAGTTGCTTTAATTTTTTCAAAAGCAGACCAGGAAACCTACATCAGTACTCTAGAATCTTAATTGAGAATGTAGCACCTCACCCTGAATATAAGAGGATCAACTGAATTCTAGCCACAGCCAGTCTAAGGCTGTCCACATAATGATAGAAGAGGACCTAGTTACTGAACAGGGAGAGTTAGGGGTCAGTGGCTATGCTGGGGGCCATTCTAATCCACTGTGTTCCCAGAGAGGTCTTACTTACTCGGGGCTCTGTCATTCCCAGGGGTATGGGGACCTGGCTCACCCTCTTGAAGGGCTTCTGTATCTCCTGGTAAGGCCAGACCCAGATCTATCCTCCAGCCCTTGTATAGCCTGCAGGTTGAAATCGCTGGTACCTGTTCAGGTAAGCAGGAAACTGACCTCCTATCAGGTTGTTGCCATCTCTGCAAGTGCAAACCGGAGATGATTCGTTGTTCACAGCCTGTAAAGAGACTCATTTCCCACCTTGTCTTGATGAAGTTGCTAACTACTTCAGTGACACCTTAACATCAATGAACATCTATCCAGGTCTCCTGTCTCTAAGTCCTACTTTTCCTGTGTGTCTGTCTTGACTAGTGCTATTCCACGATGGAATTTTAAAGTTATTGTTACTTAAAGTTTTCAATTGCATTTTACCACCTCATAAAGCCCACCCAGAATTCCAGCCAGAAGAGTACCTTGTGCTGCAATGGTGACTGCTTTGTGGATCCTAGTGAAAGTGAGTTCTGACATGTTCCCTGAGTGATTATTAGAGTAGGGTATTCAGATGCTGGTCTCCACTGTCTGCTGAGTACAGTATTGTAATTTCAAGACCAATCTCAGCAATCAACACCTTTCCCAATCAGGCAGCTTTATGGAAAAAAAAATAGACCTGTCTTTACTTTTGAGAACCTACAATGGCAATGACGTCCCTGTGTTCTGAGCTGGGCTGGATGGGGCTTTTGTTCCACTGGGACCTTTGTTCTGGGGCAGTCAGTTGATCTCCAGTGATGTAGGTAGCCTTGTGTTTCTGGCATTCATGTTACAAATGCATTCAGTCATCTCAGTTTTAAGTGAGTTAACAGATACTCCTGCAAGAGCACACTTTTGAGAGCCACAGACATGGTTAGAGCTGATGAGGCTCGAGAACAAAAAGTAAGCTTTGTTAGGAAAACAGGTCCTTTCAGAAGGCAAAGTAAAAAAAAAAAATTGTGGAGAGTGAACATGGCAGAGGAAACTTCATCCACAGATTTTCCATTATCTGTGTGATTTTCCACACAGGTTAAGTTGAGCCTTATACAAGTGTGCCTTATACAAAGTAACTATATAAAAAGACGGAAGTCATAGATAAACACTAACTGAATTAGCAGAGAGTGAGGTAAAACAAAGATGAAAACTCTATTTTTACATGCTGGCATCACCTCTTCCACTAGCTTTCTAAGTGCAAATTTTCCAAAGCAAGCAGAACGCAGTGACTCTTGCTTGTAATCCTAGCTCCTTGGAGTCTGAGGTCAGGAGTCATAGCTTGAGGATAACCCAAATGTAACAACAGTTCACAAAAGCTGGATGTTGGTGGCTCATGCCTGTTATCCTAGCTACTCATGAAGCTGAGATCTGAGGATCATGGTTCAAAGTCAGCCTGCACATTTTTCCTCTCAGTGTGTTTCCTGTAGCCTACTTATGGACGTTTAGCAATGTCTGCACAGGACAGCACTTCCCAGCAGAGAACTGTCCAGTCTCAGCTGTTCTGCGTGAGAGGAATCTTAGGTTAAACTGAATCTCTTTCAGATTCCCCCAGACTCCTTACAATTCAAGGTACCATAGGCTTTGCCTGTGGGCAGCATCCTTAACAAGTACTTACTTGAAAACATTGCAGAGCAGAGTGAAGGAAGAGGCAACGTGTAATGTTTTGCTTCAGAACAAGCATCTGACTTCTCATGTGAACCTACCACTCAATCTCCTGGATTCATTGCTGGCTCAGTAAACTGGAGACGGTGCCACATAGGTCTTCTTTCAGTCAAGGGCAGAACAAGAGGAAATGTCCTTAGTTGCAATTAGGGTGAGGGAGGAGGAGAACACCATGACCTTAACAACTCAGGAAGACCACTGGAGCTCCTAGAGAAGGAGCAAAGTCATCCTCTACTGGTGATTTAAGATGAAAAGATCCTACCATGTGCCCAGGAACGAGCCTCTTAACAGCCAGGCCCTTGTGAAAGATCCTTGGCCTGATGGTGTTGCAGACCCATTCCCCTCCCCTAGGCACAGTGTGTAATGCTCACAGTTGCAGGAGGAGCTCCCAGGTCCACTGCTAAATTCCCATTGTTCTAATGACCATTACCAGATCCCTTGGCTGGTTGCCATAGGCAGATGAATTTATGCATATGCAACTCTGTTCCTTTGCATAAGTTCCTTAAATAGCAGCAAAAGGAACTCCTGGACTCCAGCGGGTACCTGGTTTGGAATGCTTCAGAGGGAAGAAAAGAAAGCTGACTTTATGCCACTGCTGCTGTCACTTGGAGGCCCCTGGAAGCCGAAAGCAATGGGAGGAAGGCAGAGGCTCTTGTTTCACTCTGGGAATGTCTTCTGGGGGAGAGTCCCTGAAAACATCTGCCATGATTCATCCTCAGCCTCTAACGTTCCCAGTCCAGCAAACAAGAGAGGCAGGAAACAGAGCCACCCTCAGGGGAATGGACATAAAGAAACTCCATCCTTTGCCTATGTGAGTTATCTCAGGTTAGATAAGACTTTGCTTTTAGGGACCCCTCTGCCACTGGGCAGTCAGTCAGAGGAATAGCACCAGGTAAGCTCCAAACAGATCGTAAATGTGCATTGGCCCTGGGTCCAGATGGAGGCCAGATGGGGAGGCTGTGCAGCCGCCCTCCCTCCAGCTCCTGCCCCAGAACATCCATGATTAATCCATAGAACTGTGCCAGCTCTAAATTCTACTCACCCTGCAGGCACCTCCACTGTGCACATGGGCACTGCCAGTGGAAAAGACTGAGGGTAGCAGAATACAGGGTTTCTCTCGCCCCCTGCCCTCACCATGCAGTAAAATCCAGGGTCCAGGGAGGTGTTTGTTCAACAATTAGTCATGAAAATCTCTGCTATACCACAAAATAGTCATCTTCTGCCAGTCATGCCTGATTTTTAGTTCAATTTGACACTTCCCTTCTCCTTGACAATGGAAACACTGAGGCATCCCCTAGCAGTTCCTTGCGTGGAAACCTTAACACCTTGAGCATCGCATGAAGCAGAACCCAATGGCCCACTGACTTCCTGTTCCATGCAGAGTCAGCCTTAAACGTCCTCATTGAGGACATGTTCTCTAATAAGAGACAGAAATAACAACGTGGCATACCTTTATTAACAAGCATGTGATATGAGAACACCCAGAAGAATTGTCGCCTTTCCAGCCCAAAGCCACCTCCTTCCCCAACAGGCTCACGACTGGTTTCTCTCTTATTCATCCAAGCTTAAAGGACTGTAGAAATTGTTGGTCTCCCCTACAAGCACTCAGCTGTGACACCTGGGCCTTCCAGTACTGCCCCTTACCCCATCACAAAGGAGTGACTTTCTAGTTATGCCCCAACTCCTGTTGCAGGCCAGACTCTAGGGGCAGACTCCAGGACACAGAGCTTTGTGGAACATACATTAATGGGAACAGGACAGGTGAGTTACAGGGCAGAGCTGAGAGTCCTGGGGACAATGGAACAGAGCAGCCAGACCTGGAGAATGAGTCATACCCCAAGAGGAACATAAGCACCCCTCATCTCACAGGACCCCTGTGAAGTCTGGAGCTGTTTTCACCAGTTCCAGGGTGACAATAGGCTGTGGCATGTGAGAACAACCATACCTTGCCCAGTTACCCCCTGCACTGAACACATCACCTTATACTCCTTAAAGATCATGACATAGGCTCTCAGAGACCTTACTTGCTGCTCCTCACCTTTAGTTCATTAAGCCACCCTAACGAGAACTTGGGATTTTCATTATGCTAGAATCCTGAAGATTCTAAAAGAGTTCATCACACCAAGTCCTGACTCACACGCAAATACAGGATAGTGGCATTTTAAAACCTGAAGACAGAGAGTAACAAGATACGAGAACAACAAACCAACAGAATACAGAGGCTAAGAGTGTGGAAAGAAATGCCAGCCAAAGAATTCATAGGAGTAGAGAAGATCCTCACGTGACTAACTACAAATGTAGCTTCTTTGTCCTGGATCTTAATAAATGAAAAACAACTGCCATATCTTCTCAATGGCCTCTCTGCCTACATCTAACTTGTTCTTCTTCACCCCTCTGCCTGCCGCCATCTTGCTATAAAGTCTTCCAGATGCAATGCTGGTATCCTGTATTTGCATGTGATTCAGGACCCAGTTTAGAATCATCAGGATCCCCCCTCCCACCCTTGCTCTGATTCATGCCCCCGGCCCTACTTTCGTGGCTGCTCCTGTGCCTCAGTGCCCTTCCTGGCTGGGACATCTGGCCCTCCAGCCAACTCACACCTTCCAGCTTCCAAGATAACTATCCAGCCATGACTTACTAAAGCAAGCTTTGTCTTCCCTCCTGCATGGCTCACATTATTGTATTTGAATGATGTGTTGTTAATTATTAGAGTCTAAGACCTTGTCTTATCAAAGTTAACTGTGCCTGCTCTCTGGGTCTTTTTCATATGGTCATGGTACCAAAGACCATGGAGGAGATCAATGTCTTAGCCTATCTTTAACATCCATTCAAGGCCTAATCACATCTGAGATGCTTTGCATAAAAGGTCCTCTGTATTGGAAAGAATAAATCCATTATTATCTATAAGATTAAGAGTTTTAGAATGAGGCAAAAATGATCTTGGAAATCAATAAAAGGAATAGTTACAGAAGAAACGTAAGACTCTGACATTCTCAGAAAAATAAGTTCATGGATTGTTTACTCACATGATCAAGACTTCTTTGACCAACATGGCGTTATTCTGGATTCCTAACCTGACCTTCCATCACTGCTTTTCAAGTATTTGGATGCCAGCCAGCCCAGACTCTGCCCCCAGCTTCTGCTGGTTCTGGAGTCTGTCCTCGGCATTCACCTCCACTCGTGCCAACCTCTAGGAGCACAGTTGCCCTTTCTCCAAGGCATGCCTGTCAGCCACCTCCACTGTGCCCTGGGCAAACATGGTCTTTACTCAGTGTCCTTTAGGATCTTGTCTTCACAGCATGTAGGCTCTTACTTCCTTTCAATAGAGTAGAAATTCCATGTGGTAAAAAAACAGGCTCTCCCCCCCCCCATAGTTCCCCCCTCTGTAACCCAGATCCTCCATGTGTATGTGTGTGTCACATTGAGCTGAAGCTCCTGCATGACTATGGGAAAACCCATTTGACAGAGGGACGCACGAGTGTTTGTTGTTGAATGCCAGTGACTTTAGATAGAAATGTCCCTTTGAATACCTCAGGGAAAAATCCTTTCAGTATTTCATGATTCACGCGTCAAATGATCTGGTTCTATCTAAAGCTAGATCTATTATCCTCAGACCCATTATTTAATTAAAATGTTGTACTGGAAGGTTGGCCTATAGGCATGGACATAGGTCAATGAGAAAATCAGAGAGAAACAAATAAGTAGATTGGTGTGTGAGAAGAGAAAGGCCCGGTTCTGTATCGCAGAAGCAGCGGCCTGGAGGGCTGCAACGTGGGCTATGGCGGGTGTGGGTAAGCAATGAGGGCACCAAGTTAACGGGTGAAACTGCTCGCCCACCACCAGCCTCGGGATTCATCTGAACTCAGCCAATTCCCTTTCCTATATCGAATTTCAAAAAAAGCAGACTATGGAGAGGAATCAGTAGTTCCTAACAGCAAGTGAACTAATGCTAATCTCCTGAGAGCCCTTCACCCTGAACCATGGGCTACCAGAAAGACTGTGTCCTAGGGAACCCATCCCCCTGGAGAAGTCATCTTCCTCTTCCTGCCAGTAACACTTCCAAACACCGTCTACAGGGGGAGCAATGCCGCGGTTGAGGAAAAGCATAAACCCTACAGCCAATACTCCCTCCCCCTATTTTTGCTAATCTGTTCCTGCGCAGACCTGCCTGCCTCTCCCCACCTCAGAGGTGGCATGTCCTCAGACTGTCTGCCCCAGACTCCTCCTCATTGCTTCTGTCCTTGAAGAACAAAATTCCTGGTAGTGTTTTATTGCTGAGATCTGGCTGGCAGTTTCCACTGATTGACAGTGTTTTCATGCAACATTGAAGAGCCAATCTCCTGACTAATGAACTCTACCTTCTCCCTTCACAGGCACAGAGATTGCACAGGAAGTTCACCAAACCCAACAGAGCACACCACTCCTATGAGAAGAAGCCCCATTCAACGCCTTCACCTACCACCACTGCACCAATCCGCTCACCGGGCATCAGCCAGCCAACCCCATTCCTGGTGCCCAGCCGGAGGAGTTTGCCTCCTGGGCACCAGCAAGAATGTGCCAGACTAGCCAGCAGTGCCCCTAGCCCTCCCTGGTCTTTCCAGAGAAGCAAGTCCTTGTTTTGTTTGCCCACCCAAGGCCCCTCCCCAGCCTCTTCAGCCCCACCACAGTGGTTTTCAAACATTGATGCCCCAGGGCACAGGGCCTCAGAGGGGAACCCTGGTCATCTCTTCTCCGTTGATGACTTAGAGGGGGCCCAGGAGACAGATGTGGACACAGGCCTGCGGCTGTCCTCCTCCGACCTATCTGTGGTCTCAGCCTATTCTGCCCCAAGTACATTCTGCAGCTCGGTGGAAACCTCCCTCCCTTCTGAGAGATACAGCAGCCACAGGCCAGCACACAAAGGTCCCAGAGAAGAAAGACCTTTGCCTGTAGCCAGCGGGACGACCCCAGAATCTTCATGGGGTCCCCTTCCCTTCTTCACCAAAGGGTCTCCCAGCTCCTCAGAGACAGCCATCACTGTTCCCACAGCTTCCAGTGCTTCGTCTCTCAGAGATTCGCCCACACAGCTCCCTTCTGACACCCCAAAAAGTACGAGGGCTGACGTAGATATACCACCACCCCCAGCACTGGCTGACATGGAGGAGTTCTACATCTGAACATGGCTTGTCTTCCAAACACAAACTCAGACACACGGGCTCAGGTTCCCCAGTGTTCTCAGACCAGGTTCCCAGGTCAGTCTGGAACATGTTAATCCGTTTCCAGGAGCTTAGTCGCACATATGCCCTGCCACATATCCTTAGCCCAGACAGTATATTTCTAGGGGTAGGGTGGGAAAATACTGACATTTCTATGCAAATAAGTACTCCACCAACTTAAGACCTAAAATATATTTGAATATTCCAGTATACAATTTAAATGTTTTGTATAGTTATTTGAGATGAAAAGAAAACTGGTCAGCCAGAGCTGATTTGGCAAATTTTTCATACTGTGAAAGTGAAACAATTAAAGCCAAAATGTTGAATGTGAGATAGAGAGGGAGTGACTTGTAAGAGTTATCCATGCACAATGACAGAATGTACATCTTATTTGATTTCCCCTGCCCCCCATAGATTTACATGACTGCAAGAAAATGGCCCTAGAAATTTGCAAGCCTTGCTTAGAGCGAACAAGCAGCTTAAGATGGCTGTCAACTTACATAAGACTACAGAAACCCCTGCAATATATGAAAATCTGAATTTGGACCAAAGTGGCTAATATGCTTTGAAGAATTCAGCATGAGTCACAGATGCCTGGTGCACTTAAATTACGATTTCACTTCTCAAACCTAGATTTGCAAATACTTTTTCAACAACACATCCACTGTCATGAATGATGGGTTGCAGAAGATCAGTCCGCTGTCAGGGCTAATGTGGCTCGCCCAGGCAGACACGTTCTTTGGAGATAAAGTATAATAGGATGTGAAGCATCATGATTACACTGGCTTCTGCAGACTCTTCCACTTTCAAAAGCACAATCCAAGGACCACATCCACAGCTCTGTGAATGACAAAAGCCACATTTTACACTGTTTTCTTTTTTGAAGAAATACATATGGATCTCCTGTGTTCTTCGTGTTTTTAATAACTTGGAATCTTTCAGCTGGTGTTTTTTTCTTTTGATTGCACAGATGAGCGAGTGTCTCCCTTCCCCCAAAGTGGGAAGCCACCCAAAATACTCGTTCTGAGCAAACACTGCTTCCCTGCTAGCCTTCATGTGGACACGGGAGCCTTAATTAAAGCTGGTGCTTTATCCCAACATTGGCTTTTCCTGTCTGTTGACCTATTCTGCCTCCCTGTGAATGGCATTTAAATCTCCCAGTAAGGATATGTTTACAACTGCCACATCAGCAATGCCAAGTGCAAGCATCAGGGGCAATGCCAAGCTGTCTCTGATGCTATTTAATCTTTGCAGAAAAGCAATGCGGACCTGCATTGTTCATTTTTCAGCCTGGTGCTCCTTGCCTGAATTACTTATGGCCCACTTTTCTTCTCTGGCAGTGTTCACATCAGATATCACATGGCCTCCAGGCTGCTGCTACCAGCCATCAGACTTGAGCTGCCAGTTAAGGTCTTTAGATCCTGCCTCAAACACCCTGGACTTCCCAGAACTTGAAATTGTAATATTCTCCTCCAATGTAAATAAATGTAAAAAACATGGTCTCTTCTAAATTCTAGGCCATGAGTGAGCAAACTTTTCCTAAAAGGGCTAGACAATAAACATTTTAACCTTTGTCAGTAACATTTTAATCTTTGTCAGTCTCTTCTTCCATTGTGGCATGACAAATAAAATGTAAATAAGTGGGAGTGGCTGAGTTGCAATAAAACTTAATTCACAAGTGCAGTGTAGACCAGATTTGGCCCCAGAGGTAGTTGGCCAGTCCAGGAGCTGTGTCTGATTCTAGCCCACAACAGAACTGTAAGTTCTGCTCCCACTTCTGCTGTGCTGAAATACCAAGACAACGGGCCTCCTTGGCCAAGCCATGATGACAAACCCTTGTAGTGCTCAGAACAGAAAGGAGATGCTTTCTCCAGGGCTGATTCTTAGAAAGCTGCCAGCAGCCCACCTCCTTCCTAGATATGTGACTCAAAGTCAACAGCTGGTGGTAAAAGAAGCATGTGAATGTTATCAGGGAAAATAAGAATTGAGATGACGGCATAAAGCCTAAAGAACAGGGAATCGAGCACCTGTAGCAAAAGTCAATGAGGCAAACATGAGTGGATCCGATGCCTGGTAATGGCTCCCATCTTCATCCTTAATGGCACTCCTATTTTAGTATATTTGTACACCTCATTAGGATCATTTTAGAGCCCAACCCAGTGGGTCCATTGAGGATGGGATGATGAACCTTTTGTGATCCTGAGAGGGTTGACACATGCTTGAGCCCCAAGCTATTAAAGTCAGTGGGAGCATGGAGGGAGGGGGGGAATGCCTTCACAGTGGCATACTGGATGGCACTGTC
Source organism: Perognathus longimembris pacificus (assembly GCF_023159225.1). Classification (NCBI taxonomy): domain Eukaryota; kingdom Metazoa; phylum Chordata; class Mammalia; order Rodentia; family Heteromyidae; genus Perognathus; species Perognathus longimembris. The sequence goes on from NC_063163.1 coordinate 45,751,714, forward strand.
CAGGGGTATGTCAGAGACTGGGTACTTACTTTTGGCAGAAAGACCCTTGAACCTATGGCTGATTCTTCAGCCCCCAAAGAAATCAAGAGTCATGCAAGTGTTTTCCTGGCCTGGTACTTTCTCTGGCTGAATTCTCCAATCTGTCAGTCCTCCTCTATTCGTAAAGTCAGAATTCTAAGAGCTTAAGAACAGCTACAAGGACCATGGATACCTGGGGATGACAGTGGAAAAGGGAAGGGAGAAAGGAAGCCACACAAATAGGATTGAGAGATATTAAGCATAATGAAAGCCACGAAATGCTGCTTGAAAAGGGGGAGATGAAAACAGGTGAGCAATATGAATACGGCAAAAGGGGTGAATTTGTTCAACATGTGCTGTGTGCATGTATGGAAATGTCACAGTGAAACCCCCTCACACCTAATGGTATCTTAACTCAAAAAGAAAATAATGTTTTAATGTAAAGAGAATAAGTCTTGCTTAGAATGTGACCAAGCTTTCAAGAGCTCCCATTCAGGTCTATATATTCACAAGAGAAATAAAGCATCCTTTGGTCATAAAAAGAGAGAGGAAGAAAGAGAGGGAGAAAGAAAGAAATGAAATGAACTGGGAATGTCATTCAGTGGTAGAGCGCCTGACTAGCACACACAAAGTCCTGGGTTTGATCCCAGCATAAGAGAGAGAGGGGGGAGGGAGAAAGGGAGGGAGGAAAAGAGGCACCTCATTTTCTACTTTAAAGTATTGTCCAAAGATATGCCACAATTAGAAATGATATATTCCTTGCAGGCACAAGCTACTAGAATGTTGGGTGACAGAATGTTCCTACCATGACTGATGACATCCTCCCCATCCATTTGGGACAAAGTCCTGCAAGTGTCTGGATCCCTCATCAGCCCCATTCCAGATGGTAGAGGCCCTGTCCATTGTGAACAGTGTTGATCTTGAGTGTGTGAAAGTCATGCCCACCCCCTTAATTCATCTCTACCATTCTCTGGATTCAAACTACCCACGCATATGGCACTATCCTAGAAATGGCCGCTGCACAGAAACACTTCCAGGACATATTGGGTCACTGAAGATGGCTATGAGAAGGCTTTGGTGCCACCTGGTGGTCACTGTGTCCAGGAGGGTCAGTAACTGCCCTTTCCCGTCAAAAAGATTCCACTTGGGGCTGGGGGTATGGCCTAGTGGCAAGAGTGCTTGCCTCATATACATGAAGCCCTGGGTTTGATTCCCCAGCACCACATATATAGAAAACAGCCAGAAGTGGCGCTATGCCTAGTGGCAGAGTGCTAGCCTCAAGAAAAAAAAAAAAAAGAACACAAAAAGATTCCATTTGACTTCCTTCTATTATCCTGAGTTACATTTTTCTATTTTGTTTACTTCTGAAGAGCCTTGAAACGACTTAAATTACAGTGAGATAAAATAATGTGAACAGAAATATCAAATAAGATTAAAGAACAGAGTGGAGTTAAATGTTGCAGTTGAATGTCCTAGAAGCCAGGGGGAAAAGGGAAAGGTGATTAACTGTAGATCTCATTCAAATCAAAGAATCATATTTCATTGTGATTTAAGTTGCCTCAATACTTTTTTCAAAAAAACTGATTTCTAAAAGTATCTTCTCCTCCAGGGAGACTCATTACAGATTTTCCCTGCAGAAAAAACTTGGTCCAAGTTGGTGGCTTTTCAACTTGGAGTATGAAAAGGATGACATCTAGAGGACAGGATACTCACCCCCAAATGCTCTGGACATGATCCCCAGATCTCCACCTGCCACCCTGTGGGGAGAGGAGGAAACTCCTGGTGGGGGTGGAGAGGTGGCTGGCTTTCCACATTCTGCAGCTGCCAGGCTAACTTTGATTTTCTTATCTTCCTGCTGAGAAAAGGCTTCCAATGTAGTAAAGGCTTTCAGGTAAAATAAGTCTCCTTATCCTCTCCACCCTCCAATGACATGCCTAAAAAGAGATAGGAATTCCAGTGTCAGAAACTCTTCCTTAGCCAGGCTCAGGGGGCTGAGATCTGAGGATCATGTTTCGAAGCCAGCTGTGGCAGAAAAGTCCATGAGACTCATATCTCCAATAAACCACTCAGAAAAAGCTGGAAATGGTGGCTCAAGTTGTAGAACACTAGCCTTGAGCACAAAGAGGCTCAGGAACAGTGGCCAGGCTCTGAGTTCAAGCTCCAGGACTGGCAAAAGGAGAGGGGGGGAGGTGGAGGGGGAGGAGGAGGAGGAGGAGGAGGAGGGGGAGGAGGAGGAGGAGGAGGAGGGGGAGGAGGAGGAGGAGGAGGAGGAGGAGGAGGAGGAGGAGGAGGAGGAGGAGGAGGAGGAGGAGGAGGAGGAGGAACTTCCCTCTTCCTTATTGCTTTGAATAGATTTGCGTATTGTCATTCATGCAACATTTAGCCAGTAGTTACTGTGTCCCATTGTGCATCAGACAATGAGCTAGGTATTGAAAAGGACAAACATACCACCCTTGAGGAATTATTCTTCTTCTTCTTATTATTTACTGTTTATCCATCCATTTCAGCATCTTCCTGGTAGAACGAATGCAATTCACCTCAGAGTCACAGCCTCAAATTTTGGCACCCAATAGATCTGCTTCCCAGCTCTAACTCTGACACATTGTGGCTGAGTTATTTCATTTCTATGGGCCATGACTTCACCATCTATAACATAGGGCCAGGCAGCCTTCATTTGGAGGGTCATTTTGAAATTTTAATTAAGTAATTTGTACAACAGACCCAAGACTGCCTGTGGTTGCTTCATAATGTTGATATCCCTTTCTTTCTTTTCTGATGTTCTATTCTTTCCCTAAAGAATAGCCAGACCATCATCTATCCAGCAGGTGCCATGCTGTGCCCTTCCAGATTCCTATGAAGAGACGGTTTTTGCTTCAACCGGTTCTCTTCCCACCTCCTCTCTACCATCTCCAGATAGAATTCATCCACCAGGAAACCATGTGTGTTCATCACCTCACTGTCCATTAACCTCCCACACCTCCTTGGTTTTCTCTTCCATTTCCAGCTACCACCCACAAAGCCAGGCCCTGAGATTTATTATAATTCTAAACCTCTTTCTTGCAAATCTCCAATTCTGAGCTTCCCTTCCCTAACCACTTTCCTCTTGCTTCTTGACCCATCAATTCGTCATCCTGTGAAACCTGCTGCACTGCTGGTCTACTCCTCTGCCTACCCTACAGCCCAAAGTTGTCCATTTCCCTGTTGCCATCTGTAATAACCTGAGGCATTTGCCCCTCTGGCCTTCTGGGAGTCTGACCTAGGCCAAACCCTCCCATGGGTTGCTCTGTTCCCATCCCCTCACTTCCAAACCTTGCTTACTGAGTCACTTCCATCCTGTGCTATTTGGCCAACTTTTATCCACCTCTTATTTCTGGCCTCAACAATCAGATCCATACTGACTTTCAGGATGCTTCCAAGCCCTTTGGATTGCTCTACTCTCAAAAATTCACCATGTTTATTGCAGCACTATTCACCATAACTAAGACATGAAATTAACCCAGATGCCTCTCAATGGATGAATGAATCAAGAAAATGTGATATATATGGAATTTTCCTACCCATTAGAAAGAAATGGAAAGACCTGGAAAAAATTATGTTAAGTGAAGTAAGTCAGGCCCAGAGACACAAAGGAGGCATGTTCTCCTTTATATGTGGAAGCTAGATTTAAGTAACTAGGTTGGGCAATATGTAACTGTATACAAATATATTAAATGAAGTATGGTGGATTCAAGGGAGATCTCAAATAGTGTAATTCCTCAGAAAGGCAAAATCAAAATTAAAAAAAAAAACAGAAAGTAGGCACTTGACAGGGGTGGGGTGGGATCAAGAGGAAAGAGGGACAAATGAAGAGGAGACGAGGAGGAAAATGCAATCAAGAATCCAATATATACCCTACAAAATTAAGAAGAGCAAGAGAAGGGGTGGGTAAGGGAGGGGTGGGCAAGAATATTGAAAGGATGACACTGATCAAGATGCATTGTATTCATAAAATCCTTTGTTAAATGGCAACTCCTTTGTACAACGACTTAAAGATAATAAAAATAGAATAAAATTTAAAAAATTTAACCTGGTCCCCCAGTCAGCCAGGGCTAGAATTATCCATTTCCTCTTCAAGATCCCTTCTTATCACGAGTCTGATTCTGATGAGCTAATGATCAAGAAGATAGTAAAGAGTAGAATGGGTCTAGTCTGGGCTTTTGTCTTGGCAGTGGTCATAAGATGGAAAATGCAACCTGGCAGAGCATAGGGAACTGACTTGGGAAACAGAAGACTCCTCCTAGTTTTGCTCTAAGATTTGTGTCTGAGTCCATCGTCTGAGTTGTTTCTGCAGACCTGTGGGGATTTGCTGGCTTCTTTGTTTACTTTCAGAGCTCACAGCTCTACTCCGGCTTCTCAAGACTATTTCCTCTGTCCAGCATTGCCCTTGTTGGACACTGTGGCCTGGCTGTACTCCCAGGCACCTGGTTGGGATTGTGACCTAACCCCATGTGACCTTCCCAAGGAACTGCTGGTCACATTCTGTTCTAGGTCTAACCTCACCTTTGCTCTCAGATTTGAGCACCTTCCACATGCATCTGTCCTTCCTGTCCTGTCCTGTCCTATAGGCTTACCTGGCCTCTTCCACATCGGGTCACACTTGGTTGGTGGGCTAGAACCAAATTTTCAGCTGCCTGCAAAATAACCATGATTTAGAATTGTCCTGTGCCCCAAAACTAGCACACACCAAGGCATCATACACCATTATGTACCACAGAGAAGTCCCTCTCCCTTTTCTTCCTCCTCCTGGATTTCTCAGTTCTGTTCACGGTTGTTGTTGTTCCCCCCACCCCACCCCCGTTCTTCTCATTATTCACATTCAAAATCCCAGAATAATGCCCCAAGACAGCATAGTAGAGAGAAATCGAGTTCTGAGGTTACAAAAACCTGAATTTGAATCTCACTGCTGAGACTTCCTAGCTGTGTATCCTTCATCAAGTATGTTTCTGAGCCTTGATTTCCTCATTTGCAGAATAAGGCAGAACTAGATAAAATGTCAGAAGATTCAACCATCAAGATTGATAGTATTCAGGGGCTGGGGATATAGCCTAGTGGCAAGAGTGCCTGCCTCGGATACACGAGGCCCTAGGTTCGATTCCCCAGCACCACATATGCAGAAAACGGCCAGAAGCGGCGCTGTGGCTCAAGTGGCAGAGTGCTAGCCTTGAGCGGGAAGAAGCCAGGGACAGTGCTCAGGCCCTGAGTCCAAGGCCCAGGACTGGCCAAAAAAAAAGATTGATAGTATTCAAAAGACCAAGACTTTCTTAATAGGGTGGTTGCAGGGAATTAATGACATCAAGAGGCAATGCCAGACTCAATGAGATATCATATCCACCTTTCAAATTAGCAAATGTTTTTAAAATAACACTTAACTTATGTCTGTTATGTAATTTTTTTTATCCTACTGGGGTATGAACTCATAATTTTGTACTTACTGAGTGCCTTACCACTGAGCCACACCTCTCTTTTTGTACTGATTTTGTGCGTGGGTGAGTGTGTGGGTGTGTGAGTATATAGTCCTGAAATTTGAACTCATGGCCTGGGTGCTGTCTCTAAGCTTTTTTGTACAAGGCTATCATTCTACTACTTGAGCCACATCTCCACTTCCAGCTTGTGGGTGTTTAATTAGAGATTAGAATCTCATGGCCTTGGCTGCTCAGGCTGGCTTTAAACCACAATTCTCAGGTCTCAGCCTCCTGAGTAGCTAGGATTATAGGTTTGACTTGGTTGTGCTGATTATTTTTGAAAAAGGTTCTCACTTACTCAGGCATGTACCTGAGGCATATGCCTGGATCTTTTACTTTCTGTAATAGTTAGAATGACAGATACTAGCCACCGTACCAATATTCTTAAATTTTTGAAGACTTTTTCCTTTGGTCTGGAATCAGACCAGAGGAATCCAAATCCTAGCCTCCTAAGTAAGTAGAATTACAGACATTAGCCAGCAGTGTTGGCTTATAGATGGCTTTTAGCAGTAATTGACACAGCAGTTTTTGGAAATATTAACAATGATTTTATTAACTGAGTGCTGGTGGCTCATGCCTATAATCTTAGCTACTCAGGAGGCTGAGAGCTGAGGATCATGGTTTGAAGTCAGCCAAGGCAGGAAGTCCATAAGACTCTTATCTTCAATAAACTACAAAAAAAAAAAAAGCAACCTTCCAGAGTGGAGCTATGGCTCAAGTGGTAGAGAAGAGTGCTAGGCTTGAGCAAAAGCTCAGGAAACATGCCAGGCCCTGAGTTCAAACCCCAGGACTGGCAAAATAATAAAATGCTCATGTCTCATTATAGACAGGATGGATGTCACTGAAGTACTTTATATGTAAGTATAAAAGCAAAATAATGAAACTCACTAAAATTATAAAAAGTAGAAGGATAAGAAAGAATAATAAAGAGGATGATTTGATCAAAGCACATTACATGCATATATGGAAATACCACAATGAAACCCTTTTGTACAATTAATATACTGAAATAAAAAAGTAAAAAAATCAACCCTTACTGTTAGATATTAATAGACCATTTACACATGCTTCATCCAAAAGTCATAATCATTTTTCCATTTGGCTATTTTGCCTTACCTCTTTTATTTTTCAAAATTTGAGTAGTAGATTAGCTCATTACTGATTAATAAAAGTAAAATGCTTATGCCTCATCATTTTATTTGCAGAACTCTGTCCAAAACAAATTGTCCAAAGTAGAGCTAAAGCCTGATGCATCTGTTTGTCACAGTACAACCTATAATAACAGACTGCCATGGAACCAAATGCCTATACAGTGCACGTGGGAAGAACAGTAAATTAGGCCAGGTGCCAGTTGCTCACTTCTGTAATCCTAGCTACTCACAAGGCTAAGACTTGAGTATTGTAGCTCAAAGTCAAACCAGGCAGAAAAGTCCATGTGACTCTTATCTCCAGTTAAGTACCAAAAAGCTCAAAGTGGAAATGTGGCTCAAGTATAGAATATTAGTCTTGAGTTGAAAAAGCTAAGGGAGAATATCTAGGTCCTGGGTTCAAGCCCCAGTACCAACTCTCTCTCTCTCTCTCCCTCCCTCTCTCTCTCTCTCTCTCTCTCTCTCTCTCTCTCTCTCTCACCCTTCTCTCTCCCCCACCTCTAAATTATGAACCTATATTGTAAAGTATGGCGAATAATGTGTCCAAGAACATGTAATTAATATAGAAAAGGCTAAAAGAAGAGGATGAAATGTTGACAATATAAAATGCCCTCCAGCATGTAAAACCAAGCAGAGAAAAACAGATTGTAGAGAAGCACAACAAAGCTCAGTCACTTCTGCTTATGGCTGGTAGAATCATAGGAGCACTCTTTCAACTCATAGTTTTTATGATACGTTTTTTGTTAAATAATTTTATTTATTTATTTTTTATTAATTGAACATAAATTTTTTTACAAGGTGTTGTGCAAAAAGGGTGCAGTTACATAGTAGGGCAGTGTGTACATTTCTTGTGATATCTTATGACCTGTTTTTCTATCCCTTGTCTAGGTCAGGTAGACATATATACAATATACAATGTATCAAGAACATATACAGTATTCACAGACTTGGTCACTACTGTCTCTCCGTCTCCCTTTGTTAACAGTCATATATCAGGGAGATCATGCCCCTTTGTTTTCTGTGTTCTAGGCTTGTCTCACTCAACATTATTTGTTTGAGTTCTGACCATTTCCCTGTGAATAACAATATTTCACCTTTCCTAATTGCTATGTAGTATTCCATTGTGTATAAGTACCATATTTTTTGGATCCATTCGTCTGTGGAGGGGCATCTGGGTTGTTTCCATATTTTGGCTATTGTGAATTGTGCCGCGATAAACATGGAAGTACAAATGTCTTTTTTATATCTTGGGTTTTGCTGTTTAGGATAGATGCCTAGGAGTGGTATGGCTGGGTCATAGGGTAGGTCTATATTGAGCTTTTTGAGAAACCTCCATACTGTTCTCCAAAGTGGTTGTACTAATTTGCACTCCCACCAACAATGGAGAAGGGTTCCTCTTTCCCCACAGCCCCTCCAGCATTAAATAATTTTAAATTACATTTTAAATAAATTCTAAAATTAAAAAGTTAAATCTTAGATTTTTATTAAATTTTAAATAATTTCATAATTTAAAATAAGCATGGTAAAATGGAAAGTTCCAGGCCCCTTCACATCTGTCCCACTGCTGCTTATTCTGTCCTTCCTACCCTGGGTACACGATAATGTTGACCAGGGTAGAGCATGGAGCTGCTGATCTTTCATCGTAACCAGCTCCTTAACCTTCGTGACAGTTTTCCTCTCGTATGAAGTGGAGACATGCCTCACCTTTCCATGTGTTCATGGTACAGAAACTACCTTGGTGGACCACAGCTGGCAGAATAGCTAGGGCATCAGCAGGAGGAACACAACTTGACCAGAGACCACATAAGCCTCCTAGACTCTGGAGTGGCCCCCTATTGGAGGTTAGATAGCCAATAATGACTTCAGTGGAGTTTCTCAGCTACACAGGATGATGGCTGAGTCAGAATGAGTTTGAGTTAAAGGAAAGGAAGTACATTTTTCACTCTGATTTTGTTGCCAGAGAGTCATGGCTACCATCCAGTATCATTTTGAATGGTGTTCTAGCTCTTCTAGGTTTAATCATAGATTCCCAAGTCTGCACCATCCTGGCATCAACCTCCTTCCATTCATCCACGTGTAATAGCTAATTGTTCTTCACCCACTCTCCTGCCCAAGACACTCCCATTTGGTCCCTCTTGCCGATCAAGTAAAAATTACCCTTTCCTCAGATGCAGTCTCCAGACTTCTACCCAACCACCTGATCGCCTGCTCCACCATAGCCCTCATCATTCTGCACTGCAACCAGCTGTGCCCTTCACTCCCCATTAAAGACACTTCATGCTTTTTATGTGCAGGCCAAAGCCTAGGTTGTTATTCCAACACATTCTGCTGGCCTGTCAAACTCCTGCCACCTCAAAGTCCTTTACAAAGACAACCTTCTTCAGGAAGCTTTCCTGCAAGCACAAGTCCCACTGCAGAAGCACCCTAGTATGTAGTACTTCTGTCTCAGGTCAGTTGCTTATCTACACAGGCAAATGACAAAGGAACCTTTTGTTCAAATAGCGCCTCCATAAACAAGAGAATGAATGCATGCATGCAATGAATTATTAGTGTGTGGCTCAATCTCTACAGTCCCTAATGGTGGACTTTTCATGAAAAGCACCATTTTCACATGCCCAAGTCAAAGCACCTGGCCCTGATCAACTGCTCATTTCATGATGATCGCCTGCCCATTTATTTCATGATGTTCTAGAGGGTCTCCAGGAAGCAATTGTGTGTAGGGAGGAAAGCATATGAGGGCATTACTGTTATCTGTAGTCTCAGCTATTTTCTTGGTTGGGTTCCAATCCTATTTGCTTTTATTCTTCTGGTCTGAAAAGTCCTGACTTTCTTTTTTTTTTTTTTATTGTGGAGGTGATGTACAGAAGGTTTACAGTTACATTTAATGTTTGTCAGATCAGAATTTCTAGATAAGGCTGGGAGTTCAAATATTTGACATATGCCTTTGTCTCCAAGTGGAAATCATTTCCATTGTCACTTTCTACCTATTTCTTCAGGTTGGCCTTCTATACCTCTAAAGCTATAGGTATGATATAAAACACCAAATAGAAACACAAATGGAATCTTCTTGGCTGTGGGATAAGGCCAAGTGCCAAGACTCCCAGAACAGTAGTAGCTACCTGGAGCTTCGGTCCTCAAATTCTGACAGTGAGTAGTCTTGCATTTCACCATCTCCCTGCAATGGCTGTACAATGACTTTGCTTTTTATTTATTTTTTCAAATCAAATGAAAAAAGTCAACAGTTTCTTCAATGCTAGGCTTCCTGGGAAGAATGTTGAAAGACCTGGTTGGGGGAGGCCTCAGGCAATGGAGGAGGAGCTAGCCCCTGTACAGCTCTGGACTCAATGCTCTGACCAGTCAGTCCTCTCAGTATATCCAGACTTTGTGACTACCTTCCTCAAGAGTGGTGAGACTTCAAAAAACTCAGCAGGCTACCTGAAAGCACATTGTGATTATACTCCTTACAACAAGACAAATGCTGTGGGAGCCCAAGATGTAATCATAGCCCAGTGGAAAGAAGTTAAAATAAAAAGAGAATGGGGAAGATGACCATCTGTGCACTGGGTCATGTCACTACCGAGCTTAAAGTTCTTCAATGGCTTCTCATTGCCCTTGAACTAAAACTCTGTCTGCATGGTCTGGCCCCTCCATTTGACCCAACCTTCTCTGTTAGCCCTTCAGCCTTGCTCTCTGGATCTCCTACCCCACCCCATTGCCTTCAGTTTATCTAACAAGCACTGGGCCAGATTTTTGCTCAGGAAGTTCCCTCTGCCAGTGCTATTCTTTTCCTGCATTTTGTTCCCACATCGTCTTCTTTTGGTCTCAGTTTAAACACCATCCTTTCTGGGAAGCCTTCCTTAATCATTTGTCTACATCTGTCTACCCATCTACGCTACTCCCGCCCCGTTCCTTTCCTTTCATTATCCAGTTTGCCCTGCAAGGTTTTGTTTCCCCTTTGTGATACTGAGCACAATTTGTAAGTGTACATGTTATTTTTTCACTCTGATACCCTGGATACACACCCTGAGACAGAGGAAAAAAAAATTTTTTGAGACAGAGAAATTTTGATGAAACTGGGAAAAATACCAAACTTGAAGGTACTGGGTTCAGATCTCACTTTAAAAAAATCTCCAGTGACTGAAAAATAGCCTCTACATGATCATAAATAGATGTTGAGAAAACCTACTTTGGATGTTGACCTTCTGGGTCATAAAAGGACTGCAAAGGACTCTGGAAGCTGTTGGTGGGGGGAATGGGGAAGTGAATGCAAAAAGTAACAGGCATTAACCTTCCTTGGAAAGTCCTTGTCAAAAGAGTAAACAAAGAGCCCTTGAAGGTGAGCGATGTAAGAAGGTGATCAGCACCATATGTATTCATTTGACAGTTGGCATCATTATCTAGGCCATAGATACTATTTATAGTTAAGTGGTATTTGTGTGTGTGTGTGTGTGTGTGTGTGTGTGTGTGTGTTGAATGTATGTTTGAGAATATATCAGATCCTTCTGTAAAGTGCCCATTATTGGTTATAGAACTTGAAGCATTCTTTTACCAGTTGAAATTATTCCAGCATTTTGTTGTTACTGTGCCATTATGGGCTATGGTCGATTATATCTAGCTTTCATTTACCTTTGCACCCTTGGTGAACTAAAAAAACTACCCTGACTTAATGGACTTACGGAAAAGGACATTCCAGGTTAGTACTAAAATAAACAGCTAATGTTTATTGAGAACTCAATATGCCAAGCCCAAGACCTATCCTAAACACTTTATATGCTTGATCTCATTTAATATTAAATTTTTTGGAGATTATAGTTATGGCCATTTATATGTGAATGAGAGAAAATGGGAGATAATGTAACTAGTTAATAGGAAAATATCATTCATTCATTGTTTTAAACAAATGTACTAAAAATGGTAGCTTGCTTTATAACATGTGAAGTTATTTATAACACAAATTATGCTAAGGAGTTATTATACAGTAAGCAAAGTGAAAGAACCCACAGATATCTAGAAGGAATAATGAATTTTGTTGTGAGCAAGATAAGTACTTTATTCTTGTAGTAGAATAAAATGTAAAAGTCATTTGAAACAGAAACCTTTCCCAAGTCAAATTCTTTTGCCAAACTCAATTTTGTGTTGCTGTAATACAACATTACAAACTGAGTAATTTATAATAAACAGACATTTTATCAGCTCATAGTTCCAGAGTCTGAGAAATCCAAGATTAAAGACTGGCTTGCTGTATCATCCCAAGATAGGAAGTAAAGAGAAAAAAAATAAATAAAGGAAGGAAGCCCAGTGTGTCCTTTTATAGAGAGCTCATTCTCACCATCAGAAGCCCACTGCCATGGTGAGGACATTTATCCATATGAGGGTCGAGCCTTCATGACCTAATATATGTGTGTGCTTGAACTTAGGGCCTAACCTTCTCCCCTGGTTTTTACACTCAATGCTGGCTGTCTACCAGTTGATCCACAGCTCCATTTTCAACTTTAGTTTAGTTAATTGGAAATAAGAGTCTCACAGACTTCTGTGCCCCCACTGACTTCAAATCTTGATCTTCAAATCTCAGTCTCCTGAGTAACTAGAATTACAGGCATGAGTCACTAGTGCCTGGGTTCCTAAATACCTCTTTTTTTTTTTGCCAGTCCTGAGGCTTGAACTCAGGGCCTGAGCACTGTTCCTGGCTTTTTGTTGCTCAAGGCTAGCACTCTACCACTTGAGCCAGAGTGCAACTTCCGGCCTTTTCTGTTTATATGGTGCTAAGGAATCGAACCCAGGACTTCATGCAAGCACTCTACCACTAAGCCACATTACCAGTCCATAAATACTTCTTAAAGATCCCATTTCTCAATAATGTTACAATAAGGAAGAAGTTTCTAATACTTGCATTAAACCACAACATCTCCAAAAACAAGAATAATCCAGAAATGGCCTATTTTATTACTTTTTAGCAAAATCTTAAGTGCCTTTGTTTATTTACATATGTAATTGTGTACAAAATCTACAACCCTGTTGCTCAGAGGCACTGCTTAGATGAATCCGATAGTGAAAAATTGGTAGAAGTAGCCTGTATTTATCTAGGACCAAATTCAGGCTTCAAAAGTTCTAAGCAGATCCTATAGAAAAAAAAGTCTATGTATATATCCTATTTATGGCTACTACTAAGACTAATTTTTAATAGGAAATTTCTACTTACGGCAGGAAGCTTATGAAGGCAGAAATTTGCCTGGTTTAAGGGTCTGAACTCTGCCTTTGGAAGGCCGTCATGAATATGAATATACATGTATGACCTATGAAAGGTGTGTGTGTGTGTGTGTGTGTGTGTGTGCACTAGAGTTTGGACTCAAGGCCTTGTGCTCTTGCTGAGCTTTCTTGCTCACAGCTCGTGCACTACCATTTGAGCCAGGACTGTAAGATCTTGCTGGTTAATTAGAAATGGAGTCTCACAGACTTTTCTGGTTTGTTTTTTTTGTTTGTTTGTTTGTTTGTTTTTGCCAGTCCTGGGCCTTGGACTCAGGACCTGAGCACTGTCCCTGGCTTCTTCCCACTCAAGGCTAGCACTCTGCCACTTGAGCCACAGCGCCGCTTCTGGCCGTTTTCTGTATATGTAGTGCTGGGGAATCGAACCTAGGGCCTCGTGTATCCAAGGCAGGCACTCTTGCCACTAGGCTATATCCCCAGCCCCAGACTTTTCTGTTTTGACTACCTTAAAACCTCAGAATCCTCTTGATCTCAGCCTCCTGAGTAGCTAGGCAACAGGCATGAGCCACCAGTACCTGGCATGATAGGCTATTATTGAAGTCAAACATTTTACCTTTCAGGCTCATCCATGGTCAGTCAGTGGACCATAATGTCACATTGCAAGTATCCTTGTTACACCCATGGTGTGATTACTAGGGACACTAGGATAGACCAGGCGAATCCTCATCTTCCTAGCTGGAAGTAAAAGAATAAATGGGAACCAGTCTCCCCTTGCTCATCACCCCAAACAAGAGCCAAATTCTTCCACCAATTCAATGTTTGGACTAGGACAGAGACATAAGTAGAAGGTCAAAAGGACAGAAAGAAGGGTGGAAGAAATTGAAAACTCCCACAGAGGAACCAGAAAAATGCATCTGTCTTCACTCCTCACTTCAGTGCCTTGTAAGGAGGCTGGCAGTGAAGGCTGCACAGGGCACCTCAGCAGTCCTGGGTGGTCTTGACCCCACACTGTACTTTCAGTGCCCTTTAAGTATTCCTCATCCTCTTAGATTTAAAGAAGAGAGTTAAATCTTCACCTTTTTCAGGGGTACCTGAAGGACAAATCTTTTCTTTAAAAAAAAAAAAAAAAAACCTTAGCTGTAAATAAGAACAGTCAAATGTGGAAATCAATATTAAAGCAGCCAGAATCAGACAGTATATAAAAGTCACACTTGTGACATTTCAGCTAGGTCAAAGCATATCTTCGAACTAAAATTAATATTCAGTAGACTATTTGGAAACTTGTATGGTTCACTTGGAATTAGGGATGGTTGAGAAGTAAGGATGTAACAGAAAAACAGAAGGATGGAATGACTCTATCAAAGTGACGAGCAAGGCAAGAGATGCATGCAGACAAAGGAGGTGCTCGTGGTCTTCTCATGATCTTCACTCTGAAATGGAGACCATTTACACAGGTCCAAGAGTGTCACTTGCTGGGCACCAGTGGATCATTCCTGTAAGCCTAGAGCAAAAGAACTCAGAGATAGTGCCCAGGGCCCAGAGTTCAAGCCCCATTTTACGAGCAAAAAAAAAAAAAAGAGTGTCACAGACTTTCCTCAACTCTCCAGAGTTTGTCAAGCTTCTTCTCAAATAAGAGAAATCAAATGGAGAATGCATTTAATTTTATATAATCAACATGGGGTCTTCAAAGCCACTGCCCTGCATGTCCAGATTTGTTTCTGTTCACTTAATTATACTCTCTGTGAGTCCCTCTAAACCACACAGAGATAGCACCACAGTTAAGACCATTCTGCTGAATTGCAAAGGTCTTCAATTGCACTTGGCAGCTCATTCCCCTACCACATCTCCAGCAAAGCATTATAAATCAGCATCTTTCAAACAACTGAACCAGAAATAACCTAAGAAGATAGATAGACCAAATACAGAGGGAGGCCAGGATGAGATGTAAATCCTCAGGCAAAGTGTCTGATGAAAGAACAAAGAGATATGAGTGATTCGAGGCTGTTCTTCTATTACAAGGGGTAAGATGACATAGGGAAGGAAGGTTCCTTTCTGAAGTCATATGGGGGACTAATGTTATATTTTCCATCCCTCATTCCTTCCAACTACCATCTTCAGGACCTTAGCATCAGTCAAATTAGAGCCAATGAGGAAGCCAATGTCCGGTACAGAAAGGATACCCTCTCTACTGGAGACATAGCACTTGATCCCATTGCTGACTTCTGAAAGATTCCAGTGCTCCATGGAACAGGACTCCTCTATAGGAGAAAGAACAAGGAGCTTTGAGCTCCAGCCATTTCCAACACTTCATTTTTTTCATCTTGGATGTCAAAGAGGGAATAGATACACTGGACATCTACTCTTTCCTTCACAGAGTGACAATGACACGCCCAGCATTGTGCTAAATGCTTTACAAACATTCTTTTAGAGCAGTCTACGCATGAACTCACCATTATCAACCCCCTCCACCAGAGGGTGGAACCTACATTATGACATCATTAGCACCCAGAGTTTAGCCCAGGGTTAGCCCTGGGTGGTACACATCCTGTGGTGCACCAATGTGTCATGGCATGTCCATAGTATAGGGTAGAAAAGTTTCACTGCCCCTAAAGTGCCTCAGCACTCCTCCTGTGTATCCCTCCCTCCTCCAACCCCTCACAACCACAGTCCCCTTAGTCTTGTCTTTTCCAGAATGCCATATAGTTGGAATCATAAAAGCAATAGCCTTTCCAGAGTAGGTTTGTTCACTTAATAATAAGCATTTAAGATTCCTTTAGATCTTTTTTATGGTTCCATAGCTTATTTCTTTTTAGTGCTGAGTAATATTCTATTGTCTGGATATCCCACAGACTATACATTTGTCTCTTGAAGGATCTAGATGTTTCCAAGTTTTGAAGAATTATGAAGAAAGGTAATATGAATGTCTGTAGGTTTTTTCTTGCATGTGCATTTTTGCTATATTTGGTAAATACTTAAGGGGTAACTGCTAGATCATGACGCATTGCTTTTGTGCTTTGCCTATTGCTCTCATGCCTGCCTGCACCTTAGGATAATGCCCAGAAGAGAAGCCCTTTTGCCACCTGTGGCAGAGGCAGTCTGTGCTAAGGAAGGAGAACCAGGAAGCTAGCGGG
Organism: Perognathus longimembris pacificus; assembly: GCF_023159225.1. Lineage (NCBI taxonomy): Eukaryota > Metazoa > Chordata > Mammalia > Rodentia > Heteromyidae > Perognathus > Perognathus longimembris. The sequence goes on from NC_063163.1 coordinate 45,767,716, forward strand.
TCCCTTGAATAGCCACATCAGTCCTGAACTGCTAGCATCACACTTTTTAATTACATAACAAAGATCCCTTTCTGCTTGGGCCCCTGTGGGCTGCTTTCTGTTTCAGTCCAACTTAGTCCTAACTATTGTAGAAACCTTCTCCATGACTTGAGATCCTTTTGGAATGAGCATGTGTGGGCAGTAGGCTTGGGTCCTAAATATTGTCCTTCTACTTGTATAGGTCCCTTTTCAATATTTATTCCTGATTTAAGTTCCACCTAAATCTTAAAGTCTTTTACCTCTTCTTTACAGTTGAGATCTCCTCTCAGAAGGAAGCTGGAAGAAAAAAAGGCAATCCTCATTGGCAGTGCTGGTAGCAAGGGAGAGAAGGGCTGACCCCCTCCTTCCTCATTAAATACCCAGCTGGGAATGTGAAAACACCATCTGCATTTTGGTACCTGCTGGGCAGAAGATGTGCATTCTGAGCACAGAGAGAATCCATTTGCTTTTATGAGAGTGGTTTTTTTCCCCTTTCTGTGAAAGTCCTATTATAAAAACAATTAGTCTCATTGAAGGATTCTGTTCTGCAAAAGAACTAATTCTCTGCACAGCTGCTCATCCTTAGAAACAGCCTAAGTACCGAAGGGAGGGTGATCCCAATGCTTGTGCAGAATCTGCTTCTAGAGCCAGAACCAGCTGGGCCAAGACTGAATCTGGCCTTGCTCCTGCACCTCCAGAGAAGTGGAAGCCATTGGCCATCCAACTTACACTTCCAGCTATGTAGTGGTGAGAGGCTGCCCCAGAAACCCAGAGACAGGACCTGGCAGTGCTGCTCTGTGGTCAAGAGAAAAGAACTAAAAGTCAACTGGATCATATTGGGGGAGGGTGGAAATTCAGATCCCCAAACTCTATTCAGCAGATCTCTGCTACAATGGGCTCTTTTCTACATCTTTAATTTTGTTGCATGCCTCTACAAAATACTTAGCATGTACTGTTGTAAGGGAACTCGGTCACAAGAAACAGAGAAGCTACATTTTGAAAGGCCAAATTGGGAGTCTTTATTAGAAAGCCGTTGACTACAGGTAAACGCTTGTAAGAAGGACCTGAACCCCTTGAACACACTTAACACTGTCAGAAAACTGAGCCATGAAGAGTGTTATACATGGAGAAAACAAAGAAGCCACATTTTGAGAGGGCAAATCAGGAGTCACTTCACTCCTGACAAGAAGCAGAGAGTGCTAAAGGAACTGGGACCCACACATAACCTTCAAAATCACATCTCTCTAGTGACCAAGTTCCTTTCAGAGACCACACCTCCAGAATCTCCCCTAATAGTGCCATTACCTGGGAACTAAGTGCTCTACACATGAATCTATAAGAAACATTTTATAACATCTCTTTCTGTCTTCATAACCACTCTCATATGTTCATATGTACAGTACTATTGTCTTCCCCAACAATAAAGAATATATACTTTAAAAAAAAATTGTCAGTCATGGGGCTTGAACTCAGGGTCTGGATTCTGTTCCCAAGCTCTCTTGCTCAAGACTAGCACTCTACCACTTTGAACCAGTTTTGTGGTGGTTAATTGAAGGTAAGAGTTGCATAAACTTTCCTAGCTGGACTGACTTTGAATGACAGTCCTCGGATCTCACCCTCCTGAATTGCTAGGGTTATAGGCATGAGCCACTAGTACCCAGCTTAGTTTTAATATTTTATTTTATTTACTTTTGTCAGTTGTGGGGCTTGAACTCTGGGCCTGGGCATTGTCCCTCAGCTCTTCAGCTCAAGGCTAGTGCTCTACCACTTGAACCACAGTGACACTTACAACTTTTAATATTTTAGTAACCCATTATACTTGTTGAAGAACAGACTGAGCAGTCCAGTTGACTGTAATTTAAGTGTAATTTAAGGTGTTTCTTGAGTTTGAGCATCAGATCAAGTTTCCTTGCGATTAGTCAGTTCATTGAAGAGTAAAGTAGATAATATATGGCTCTGAAGAGTACACTTTAAAACATTTCTCGCTTCATTTCTTCGATACCATTACCACTGATTCCATGACACACAGGTTGAATTGGTTTCTGAATACAAGGCAGGTGTCAAGAAGAAACATCTCAATTGCAGAGTCAGGCAAACCTACTAAGGGAGGCTAAAGAAGGAAAGTAGATCTGGCATGTGATGATACTTTCAATCTCTATCAAACCGTAATGACATAAAAGAGAAACTTCTGAGAAAATATATAACTTAGCACACAGGAAGATTGAGCTACCATAATATAATTGGCTTCAGAAGTTGTGACTGGGTATAAGTGAGACTGGAGCAGGCTTAGGCCTCTAGCAGACTTTCTGACTTATCTAGCACTCACTGGTGTCTGGAGTGAATGGACATTTACAATTGCCTTGAAAAATACAAAAAAGAAGGGGAAGAAACTTCGGCAGGAAATCCAGGCAGAGAAATGACCACTTCAGAAGGAGGTTTTCCTTTAAGTTCTATGCTCCCAGCTATAAAAAACCATGAACACCTCCAGGGACAACTTGGGCAGAACTGATGAGATGGCTTGTAATGGTAGAACCATGTTATCCTTCCCAATTCCCAATCTGTGATCCTCAGTGAAAACTATGAGTCTTCTGGTGTCCAAGTTTTTAAGTAAAGGGTTTAATTTAACAGAGGAAGCAACCCTGCTGCTATTAAGCCCAATTTAATATTTATTTACCCCCAAAGGAGCAGAGGTACTAAGTAGTTTCCTCTCCTTGTGTGGATATATTTGTTAGAGTGTTTTGTAAATGATAAACCATCATGCAGATACTGTTAAAATGTAGACACACATCCCACATGCTTATTAATATGCATTAATACTCCCCAGGAGCACCAGTTTCCTCCACTTGAATGGCTTCTGGGAGGTATTACATTATAATGGTAAGTACTTTGTAAAAACAGAGCCTAATGCACATATAACAAACAGGACTGTTTTGTTCCTTTTCTAATTTTTTTTTAATTAAGAAAGGCAGGGCTGGGTGCTGGTGGCCCATGCCTATAATCCCCCTAACTACTCGGGAGGTTGAGATGTAAGAATTATGGTTTGAATCCAGTCCAGGAAGGAAAGTTTTTATGACTCATATCATCAATTAACCACCAAAATGCCAGAAGTGGAGCAGTGTCTCAACTTGTAGAACACTAGTATTGAGAAAAAAAAGCTCAAGGAAGTGACAAAGCCATGAGTTCAAGCCCTACTTCCAGTAGTGGGGGGAGGGGGAGAAGCAGTATAACTTACATCAGATCTCTGTCTTAGAGATTCTGCATAAGGGCCAACAAAAGCACCAAGCACAAAAATACCAAGGGAATTCAATATCTACAATGCAATGACTATATCCCAATGGAAATGAGGCCTTTCAACATTTCTATAAACAAGGCTCTCAACCCAAGTTGTTATGGCTTGCTCCTTTTTGTTCTTGGATAAACAAAAGGAAAGGACAGCTAAGTTTCCCTTCTCTGTATAGTGAGGTCTATATGGCCCCTCCTGCCTCCAACACCATTCAAATGAACAACTAGTAAAGAATTTAGCACCTTGTAGATTCCAGGAGATCCAAGGCAAATAGGGCAATACAAGACAACCAAGACCAACTATTAGTGTTTCTTCTCACATATAACCCAGTGACTCTTCTGTCAATATTGTGAAATAAAAGAAAAAGAGAACTCCGGGCACTGGTGGCTCACATCAGTAATCCTAGCTACTCAAGAGGCTGAGATCTGAGGATGAGGTTGAAAGTCATCCAGGGCTGGAAAGTCCATGAGACTATTATTTCCAATTAACCCCCCGAAAACCAGAAGTGGCGCTGTGGCTCAATGGTAGAGCACTAGGCTTGAGCTGAAGAGCTCAGGGACAGCACCTAGGTCCAGAGTTCAAGCCCCATATTGGACAAAGAGAGAAAGAAAGTTTAGGACAAAAGTAATAAAGCACACTGTCACCATGCTGTCTCAGAAGTGACAGAAATACTGAGATGAAAAGAAGAAAGAAACAAGTTCAAAGCAACCTGTAGAGTCTTCTCCACAGGCACAATTACAATTAAAAAGAAAGAAAGAAAGAAAGAAAATCTCCAGCCAGGTGCTAGTTGTTCATGCCCTTGATCCTAGCTACTTGGGAGGTTGAGGTTGGGAGAATCATGCTTTGAGGCCAGCCCAAGCAAATAAGTGTGCAAGATTCATTCTCTAGTAAGAGCTGGGCATAGTGCCTACTTGTCATCTGAGCTATTATAGGAAGCCTCAAGTAGACTATGGCCCTAGGTGAGCACACCCAGCAAGGAAGCAAAACCCAATCCAATATAACTAGCAAAGAAAAGAGCTTAAGGTGTGGCTCTGTGGCACACCACCTGCGTAGTACATGAGAGGCCTTGAGTTCAAAGCCCAGTACTGGCAACCCACAAAATAAAAATCAACCCCAGCCAACAATCCATTTATGTCAAGCAGCACTAAACACAAAAAAACTGAAGTGTAACTAAGAACATGAATCTGGCAACTTATTCATGTGGGAAGATTTTTGACAAATTTACAAAAGCAAGATGTTTTAACCACAAGTTGCTAACATTTTTATTCTATTTATTTTTTTAATTTGTATGTTAGTTGTACAAATGGGTTTCATTGTGGTATTTCTATATGTGCATACAATGTATGTAATATCTGTACATGGAAATTGCCATAGTCACCTCCTCTACCACTTCTTCCATTCTTCTTCCCTTCTTAAGACTATTCTAAAATATGACCATGTTCTATTTTCATACATGTGTATGATGGTACTTGAACCATGTTCATCATCCACTGCTCTCTCTTTTTGCCCCCCTCCTGCTGGTACCCAGCCTTACTCCTGTTTTTCATCATCAAGGTCTAGGTTTTACATAGGATAGAAAACATACCAATACTTGGGTTTCTTGGTCTGGCTTATTTCACTCTACACAATGACCACTAGCTCCATCTACTCCTGCAAATGACATAATTTCATTCCTTCTTTGGTTGAGTAGTACTCCATTGTACACATCTACCACATTTTTTTTATTTTGACACCAATTTCCCCTGGTTGAGATGTAGAGTACATACAGGCACTTGGGTATACCACTAACAGGCCGTTTGGCTGAAGATGCAATTATTTTGGATCTGGAGGATATATACTTTTTGAAGCCCTTTTCAGACAGAGTTACAGCTGGTGTCACAGGGCTAAGAATGGCTTCCATAAAGGCCCATGCTGACGGACTCAGCCTCTGGTATGAACATATAGGGCAGGGTTGCTGCCCCCTGAAGGCGCCTTGGAATATAGCATTGCAAAATACTTGTTTAGTGGAACAAAAAAGAGATTTGAGATGTTTTGAGGCGAGAAGCTAGTGTGGGAAAAACCCAATTCCCAAACATATAAAAGTGTGAATAGAGATTTCAGTTCTGCTCAAGAGAAATAAAACTAGAGGCCACAATGTAGATATACCTAAGGCCAACTGCACATAACAATAAACCAAAGCTTAAGTCTTCTTGATTTCTTTGAAACATGCTATTTCAAAAATCATAAACATGAAATCTAAGCTTTGCTTCCTTGTTCAGTTATATTAAACCAACCGGGAGGGAAGGGGGTAGACAAATCAGTTTAAACAACACTATTTACAAAACAAGCTAATATAGAAACATCAGTCTTTTAAAAATCACAACACTTCCTTTTCTGACCTTTATAAATAAGCTAGCTGCTCTAGTCTGCCTGATGTCAAGAAAGCTTCTCTCTACCCACGTGGAGGTCTGGGGGTCCAAGGTCTGTCCTTTCAGTATGACAATAAGCTCCCAATTTTTCCTAACTTGTCCTAGTTTTTTCTTAATTAATTTACTTTTTGTCAAAGTGATGTACAGAGGAGTCACAGTTTCATACATAAGGCAGTGAGTACATTTCATATCAAATTTGTTAGCTCCTCCCACCTTCCCCCTCCCTAATCCCCTCTCTCTCCCCATCCACAGCATATAGTTTTGTAAGTATTGCTGTTGCATTGGTTCACCTTTTACCCTTTTTCTCTCCATTTTGATGTTCCCCCCCTCCCTTCCCTAGCTCTGATAAATGTATATACAATACCCAAGGTACCAAAATCAGTTACAGTGACATCAGGGGTAAAACCCTGGCAAGACAGACAAAAGAAAAAGGGCATAATTTCACACGGTATGTTGAAAATAACAACAACAATGATAAACCACTTATTTCCATAACTTGGCATTCATTTGGCTTGGCATCATCATATGTGTTCATATGTACATATCTCTTGAGCTATTGTGATCTTCGGCTAGGCTATCCTAGATGTGTGCTAATTACTACCAGTGAGGGAACTATTAGAGTTTATGTTTCTTTGGTTGACCTAGTTCTATTTTGACAGTTCTCATAGATGCCAAGTCAAAAATAGAAGTTTGTACTTGTCAAGAATATACTCAGTATGGGCTGGGGATATAGCCTAGTGGCAAGAGTGCCTGCCTCGGATACACGAGGTCCTAGGTTCGATTCCCCAGCACCACATATACAGAAAACGGCCAGAAGCGGTGCTGTAGCTCAAGTGGCAGAGTGCTAGCCTTGAGCAGGAAGAAGCCAGGGACAGTGCTCAGGCCCTGAGTCCAAGGCCCAGGACTGGCCAAAAAAAAAAAAAAAAAAAAAAAAAAAAAAAAAAATATACTCAGTAATAATAATATCTTATAATAATATAATGATATAATATAAAATATAAAGTAATAATAAATATTTGATAATAATTAGTATTATTACCTGTATGAGATATACATGTATCATGTGTGATTCTTTTCTAATGGGAATTACTTAAAAGGAAGTTTATAAGAATTCCTATGTCTGTAATATACAATGCTATATGTAATGATGTATAATTAGAGTCTATACTTCAGGATCTAAAACCACATGTTGTACTCATCCCGACTATCGATTTAAACAGCTATATTTGCTGTCAACAATTCCAGAGAGGAGTCTGAATTCCCTGACTAGTCTCTCTACAGAAAATGATACCACAAAACTATTGCTATAAGAACAGGTAGTTAGGAAGTTGGGGTAAAACATGTGCTCAGCATTTTCAAGACTCACTCCTCAGAGCCCCCACCCCCAGAAAAGGAAAGAAATGTAAGTAAAGGAAGTAGAGTGTGGCTTAAGTGGCAGAGTGTCAGCCTTGGGCAAAAAGCCAAGCAAGAGCACAAGGCCCTGAATTTAAGCCTCAGTACACACATTTGTTTAAGTTAAACTAAAATTTTTAAGGAGACGACATTATATCTGTATATGAAGTGGTTAGCTCACTAAAATTTCGGGGTTTGGTGTTTGTTTCTTTTTTTCTGAATTTAGTATTGCTTGTCAGATGTTTCCAATCTGTAACTTGTTGTGAGTAGTTTTATATTACCTAATCTTTTTCTAAAAGCTTCCTCCACCAAATTATGTAAACTTCAGGCCCCAGAACTTGGACCTACACCAAGCACTCACTAGCAATTTAAAATCTGAACATAGCCTGGTGCTGGCAGCTCATGCCTATAATCCTCAAGCTTGTAATTCAGGAAGCTGAGACTAAAGAGCATGGTTCAAAGCCAGCCTAAGCAGAAAAGTCCATGAGACTCTTATCTCCAGTTTATCACCAAAAAGCCAGAAATGGAGGTGTGGCTCAAGTGGTAAATCAGTAGCTTTGTCAAAAAAATCTGAGGGACAATACCCAGGTCGTATGTTCAAGCCCCAGGACCAGCACATGTATGTGCTGTATGTTTGAACAGCAGATGTATGTATGTATGTATGTTTGAACATGCAGATCTACCATGTGAAGTTTAGAACTGGAAGCACAGGACCATTCACCTTTTTAGTCTAAAGACTGACATCCAGATCAACATAGTATGTTGAGCTAAAGAAAATGTTGGAAACAAAGCTCCAGCTCTCTAAATCCTCCCATTAACTCTTCCTTAAGCTTTTGTCTCTTTGGGCATGAAAAACAAAAATAGGTTTTCCTTCCAAAAATCTCCTTAAGCCCCAATCCACTAATCCCCAAGTCCGTCAATCTTGGTGTGTGCTCAGGGCCTCAGCAAACTTCTTATTCCGTGCCTTTAAAGAAGAGAATTAATTACCAGACTCAATTCACTCAGTGATAGAAACTTCTCTGTTTGAGACCCTTTGCACTCTCATCCAAAGTACTTGGAATTAACCCTGAGTGTGCCATGCAGCCCTCAATTCTCAGATCATAGCTTCTGGGCTACTTCAAATTTACTATGTGGGAGGCTTTTCCCACCTATTGGTTATGTTGCTGAAGGGGAAAAAAATGCAATCTGTCCAGCAGGACTTAGCACCAGTTTATTTTGTTCGGCAATTGAAGTTTTGGTTTTAGTTATAACATGAAATCAAAGAAAAAATCATTTCAGACAATAATGAGTTGTTATTATAATAGTTTTTTCTATACATTTGGGGGGACCTCCTCCATCCCTAGTGACTACTGAAAATGTGTGGCTCAATTCTCTCTTTGCCAGGGAACCTGATGCAGGCAACATAATTGGCAGTCAACCACTGCTTCCTGATGCAAAGTAGCTCTTGAAAAGCTATGTTCTCTGTTCTCTCTGATATGTGAAAATTAGATTTAAAATACACCTGGATATGATAAATTACACAAGATTCTAGATATACACAGCAAGACCAAAAGAGGGTACTCTAAGGAGTGAAATACAAAGGCACAATGCCTAAGTGCCTCTATATAAAAGTGCCTTTATATAAAATAATACACATATTGAAATGAACTCCAAGATATGGAAACAAGAGACCTTTCCTTTTCTTTCTTTTTTTAAAGATACCTCCATTTTTCTTTCTTTTTTTAGTTTTTCATTTTTGATGATGTTGTCTTCTTCACCGTATGTATGGTGTATTCAATTATACATCTTTGGAAGGGCTGGGAGGAGGGGGTACAGAACTCGAGGAAAAAGGGGTGAAAAAGTGTAACAATGGAGCTCAATGGACACAGATGAAAGTGAACTGTACAACTCATGAGTGGAGATGGGAGAGAGGGATTGGGAGAGAATGAGGAATCAGAAAACACTTTACAAAAGGAAATGCACTCATTACCTGACTCTTGTAACTGTACTACTTCCATATATCATCTCTATAATATAATAAAATAAATAAATAAATAATAAAAAAGACAAAAGCCATGTTCTCTTTGGGCTGATCCTTGGCCATGTCTGCACAGAGTAGGATTATAAATCCAGATCTCTTCTACCGGGAGGAGGATCCTCTCCAGAGAAATCTTTACTCCCCATTTCCTGGCCAACACTTGTAACACAACTGTACTAAACTCTCCAGCTCCTCCTAATCTCCATCCCCTCCTTTCTGCTCTTCTTTCCCTAGTGTGAAGCTAGCATTACAGTCTGAGTGATGTCTGGAACCTCCCCCCAATCCCCTGCACATCTAATTTCATCTTAGGGGTCTTTCCCAAACCACTCAAATGTTAGAACACTTGAATCATGGGAGCAAAAGGGAAAGTAATGAAGTAGCTGCTTTTGTAGTGAAAGAAGGAAAATAGGTATACAGGGCATCTACTAAGCATAAATACAATGTCTTATTTAATTCATAAAACTAAACATTATTTCCCTCAAAGTGCAATTCTGATGGATGAAGTGACTAATGATACCCTTGAGATTGGCAGGGACAACCTCAAGAGGACAAAAGGCAAATAAATGCTGGGCTTTTGTTAACCATTAAAAGCATGTTTTCAACATCTTTATCCTAGCATAACACACCAGATTAGGCCATGAAACAAGAATGTTTACAGAAAAGGAATCCCATATGACTAAACGTAGCTGAAACCAGTAGGGTTTGTGATGGCAAGGGAAAAAAAAAAATCTCTTAAGTAAGCCCTCAAGCTTCACTTGCTCTAAATTAAGTTAAGCATCAATAACTTTGGAAGTCCTCCATTATTAGCTTCCCATGAGCTTACTAGAGATAACCCCTCTGACACATGAACTAAAATAACAGTTGCCTACGTTACTTTGCACAAATTTGCAAGCCACCCTTGTTAAAAGCACTAACATTTTTGGTTCCTGAGGCTTGAAACTCAGGGACTGGGCTCTGTTCCTGAGCTCTTTTGCTCGAGTAGCATTCTACCACTTTGAGCCACAACTCCATTTTTGGTTTTCTGGTGGTTAATTGGTGATACAGTGTTAATTGGACTTAACTGTGCCTTGGAACTGATACGTGTTTCTTCTACCCCACCTATATATTGGTTTCTTACTAATTAAAAGTGAGTTCACAAACAGTGGACAAAATTACTTTTATATGTCATCAACAGTTTTAAATGACACAAAAATCTGCATGAGGGTATAGTATATGGTTAAAAATACCAATTTTTCAATCATTTTTTTAGATGAACAATTCACTAACAGCTAAATGTATTCATTTTCCCTTTGAGATAGAATCTAGCCCAGGGTAGCCTCAAACTCAAGATCCTGCTGACTTAGCTTCTCAAATGGTGTAAATGTAAACTTTTAAGAATTTATGAAAACCTTGACTACTGAGTAAGTCATGATAATTGAAAGCAAATAAGAAACAAAACATAATAAAGGGATGAAATCTAAAACTATTTAATAGTTTCAGAAAGTAAGTACAAATGAATAATGAAACACACAACAAAGAATGTTAAACTGTCTGTGGCAAAATCAAATTATTAGTACCTGAATAAAAGTTAACGTCCATAAATAAGTAAACCATCCTACCATTTCACCATTGTGGCCAATGCGTTGTTTATTTGTGTGTGTGTTGCCAATTCCCGGGCTTGAACTCAGGGACCTGGGTGCTGTCCCTGAGCTCTTCAGCTCAAGGCTAGCACTCTACCACTTGAGCCACAGCCCTACTTCCAGCTTTTTCTGTGTATATGGAACTGAGGAATCAAACCCAGGGCTTCGTGTATGATAGGCATGTACTCTACCACTAAGCCACCTCCCCCGCCCCCAATGTGTTGTTTTAAACACCACCTTTCTAACAGTATTTCTACCCTTTAGCTTTAGACCACTTCATATGAACTGTTCTGGATTAATTAGAGGCTGGATCTTTCCTTCTTCAGTATCCTTATCATTTTAACATCTGTGTACAGCTTTTCCTCTTGAGGCTTGATCCTCCTCTCCTGTCCCCATCCCTTAGTCAAAGTATTTCCCTTGGTAGACCCCTCTTACACTGCCCCTCAGAATATCCCCTAAAGGGCTGCCCCATGTGAAGGAAGTAATAAGGTCTCAGAAGACCTACTTGCCATATTTTCTTTTATATTCCCCAAACTTTTTTAAAACTGCTATTATAAGGGTGATATACAGAAGGGTAACAGTTATGTAAGTCAGGTCATGGACACATTTCATGTTGGACAATGTCACTGCTTCCCTGGCTGTCTCCCAGTTTTCCCCTCCCATCTATACTCACAAGTTGTAGAGTTTATTTCCAACATAGTGTCACATGAGTACCACTATGCTATAATTGTTCACCCTTTGTCCCTCTTACCCTACAGCCCCTCTTACCCTCCCAAAAGACATATTAAATGAACAAAACAGACCACCAAAAAAGCAAAACAAAATAACAACAAACCTCTTGTTTCCATACCCTGGAGTGCTTTTTGAGGCAAGTACTCTTGCCACTAGGCCATATTCCCAGGCCCCTGGAGTGCTTTTCTACAAATATTATTTTATATGATCTGAGGCACATAGGCCTTGCACCTTTGTGTGCCTCCCCTGAGAGTGTTATCCTTTGGTCTTACTGTGTATGAATGCCTACAGCCACTTGCTGCCATGTTTTCCTGAAGGAAATAAGGCTTCATTGACTGCTATCCATGTAATATCAGAATTGATCTCTCCCCATCTGCTTATTCATACTTTCAGCTTCTTCTACATGTTTATAATGGACTGCTGGGAATATATGACTTCCCATTTGCTCTATGACAATCTCTCTCTCTCTCTCTCTCTCTCTCTCTCTCTCTCTCTCTCTCTCTCTCTCTCTCTCTCTCTCTCTCTCTCTCTCTCTCTCTCTCTTGCTCCGTCATAGGCTTAAACTCAGGGTCTGGGTTGCTGTCCTTGAGTTTTTTGCTCAAGGCTAACACTCTGCCACTTGACTCGCAGTTCCACTTCCTTCATGAAGTCTTCAAGCATCTCTTGAAGAATTCCATACTGTACCTCACTCCTCTTAGGGACCCCCAAAATGCATTGCACTTTAAACTTTGACTTGACATTGTTCCATGAGGAATGGATCCACAAACTTCAGTCTCTTGGTAAAGCTGAACTCTCCAGGGAGAGTGAGATAGCTAGAGCATTTGCATTTAAACAATTTGGCAATTTCCGTGAGAAATGTGAGCTCTAGAGGGCTACATGGACAAATCAATAAATCCTGGCTTGCAGTTTCAGCTCTTGGGAACCATAAAATTTTCATTCTGTCCTTTGCCTTTCTGTTTGCAGAGCAGTGACTCCAGCTAAATTTCCTGGGCATTAGGGTTCGTTTGTTGAGGTCGTTGCTGATTTAAAGAAAGCGAACCAGCTTTTCACAGCTGTGAATCACAGCTGTGAATCTCCAGGGTGCTGAAATAACAGTGCCTTGTGCTAATCCAATCTGTGCTTTTCCTGGGGCTGTCATTACTGCAAAATGAGGTGAACTCGGCAGATGAGAGGCTCTAAGAAGACTGCAATGCTGTGGAGTTGGCAGAGATGCCAAATCATGTGTAGGCCATAATGACAGCTTGTGAACAGCAAAGAGGGTGGCCCAGAACCTCACTGACTGTGCTACCACACATGTAGCCCCTACAAGTCCTACTACATATATATCCTACTACATACATACTTCCATGCACATAGGAATATATGATAAGATAGCATATATATATGCATATATACCATACATAGTATATGTGCATCATACAGATTAAAAAAATTGCTACACTTAAGCATATTGATTTTTATTGTGGGACAGATGAGGAACACAATGCAGCCCATGATAGAGACACATTGTATCCCAAAGAGTGCTTATCATAACTATACCAGAAGTAACTATGGTATTTGGCAATGTCATGGATGCAGGTCTCTCATTACTGCTGGGTGGAGTGGGCTGAAGGAAAGGGGCTTGTGTATAAACTTTCATTTGGGGACCAGTGGGACACACTCAAGGAGCTGCAAGAGGTCACGTGGTGAAGCCAGGGATCCCAGTGCTGGGCAGGGTGATAGCAGAGTAGACAGTAGCTATGTTTAGTCCTAACTCAGGTTTTGACTTTAATTGGAGACAGAAACCTTTACAAAGGTAATGAAGTTAAGTGAGGTCATCACAATGGCTCACATCCAGTATGACTGGTATCCTTATCCAAGGAGACAGCAAAATGACTGTGAGAACACAGGGAGAAGCAGCCATCTGCAAGCTGAGAAGCATCAGAAGACACTAATCCTGCCAGTCCCTTCAGTATGGACTTCTAGCCTCCCTAGGTGTGAGACAATCCATTCCTTGTGCTTAAGCCACACATCTCTTATGTAGTGAGAAAAGACTAGATTCACTCAAGACGACAGAAAACAAAATTCTTTCAAGACCCCTAGCTTGTATAGAACTTTCCACTGGGCTGACCTACAATGAGCTCCTCTCAGCTAAAGGACACTCAGCTGCTCCACCTTGGGCCAGCTAATCTGCCCAGGCAGATAATCCAGACGCGTTAATCTTCCGTACCTGGCAGCCCACTTCAGTGCAGTGACCAAATATTAAGAGGGAGGAGTTGATTGGGGCTCCTTTAATCCATGCTGACTGCCTGTCTCTGTGAATACAGGGCACAGAAGGTTAAAAAGTATTAAGAACCTTAACTATGAACTTGACTCATGTTCACTGTTACTGGCAAAACAGGGTTACAGACTCGATGCCCAATTTTATCCTCAAGCATAATACTGCTTTCATCTCTGTGTCCTGAAGCCAACCTTCTCTTTGAAGGTTCTCAAAGAGAAAAGCTTGTCATAAGACTGGTCAGCTGATGTCAAGGCCTTGGGATCAATCAACAATTATTTATCAGTTTTTCCTGGCACCATGGGAATTTCAAAAAAAAAAATTCCACACATGGTTCTTTCCCTCAGAACAGCGACTATGATTGGAACTTCTTCAAAAGTTAAATCAAAAATAAAAGATCTGAGTGCCTGAGTGAAGACCAGAGCTGAATCTCCATCCTATCTCTGGGTAGTTGTGCAACATTAGAAAATGCTTCAGCCTTTGGTTCCCAGGGCTTCTTTGCCACATAGGGATAAAAGAATCTTCCTCTCAGAGTCACTGTGAGAACAAAACCAAACAGTGTGCATGAGGAGCATTTAACTAAATAGCTGGCACCTAGTAAGTACTTCAGGTTTATTTATTTGTTTTGTTTTTTAAAGAAGAAGAAGTCAAACGAGTATAGTGTGGTACATGTCTGGAACCTAGGCACTGAAAAGGCAGGGTTGTTACTTTGAAGACATCCTCAGCTCCATAGCAGAGCCCTACCTCAAAAACAAAACAAAATAAAAAAAAACTAAGCTAGAACAGAAAAGAAAATCAACAACTGCCAACAAGAACAACAACAACAAGAAAAAAATCCTAGGGATAGGGAGCCTGTAACAGGAGGGGGACGGGAGCCTTCTGTCACTACCACAATATACCTGACATAATTAACTTATAAAGATAAAATGGTTATATCACGGGTTTAGACGTATTTTAGTCAATGGCCAGCCAGAGCCATTGCTCTTAGTCTCTGATAGGGTAAGGAACAACAAGGGCAGAAATATATCTACTACTCATGGACAGGAAGCACAAGAAGAAAATAGTCCCACAGTTCCTTTCAAGGACACACCTCCAATGACCTAACTACCTCCCTCCAAGCCCCTCCTCCCAAAAGTTCTATCATGTCCAATAGCACTTAGAGAACCAAACCATTAACATCTGGATCTATGGGGAACATTCAAGATTCAAATTTTGGCTGAAAATATTAAAGGTAGCAGTAAATATTGTTAATGGCGGGATTATTCTATGCCAAGAGGTCTCTGTGTCTTTTCCTCTGAACCTCACAGCAATCTTACAAAATAGATCTTCATTACTCTCATTTTATAAGTGAGAAATTGGAGACTTAGAGAAGTTAGAAAGCAGACCAAGATCTTATAGCCAATGAGAGATCTTGGATTGAACAACCCAGGCAAAAGCTCATCTTTAATCTCTATGTCCCCTTGACATTCAGCAAACAAGGGCTTATGCCAGTGATGCTATAATAACAGCATTGTGCCCACCTCTGTCATGCTGGGGAGGGGGCTGAACAGCCCAAGGACACATGGATTGATGACTGCATCCCTTTGAAGCAGTATTAAATAATGGCTTAGTGCCTTAAAATGACAGGGGTATGGGGTGCTGTGCTTTCCAACAATCAACTAAATAAAGACACAAGGATATAATTGCCTGAGGAGAAACCAGGTGCATTTTGGAGCCCGGCAGGGCAAAGAAACAAAGGTTTAAAGTAACCTTGCACTTTACAGAACAGACTGAGGTTGACTCACCTTGCTACAAGACAGGGAATTACAGCTAAGGCAAGGGAAGTCATCCAAACCAAGGAAAAAGCAATGAAAGTCTAGACCACTGTGACAAACTACTTAAATATGTCGAGGCCTGATTGTGTGCTAGTCAAAATAATTTTACTCTATTTTTTAAATACTGGTGAAATGAAAGCTAAATTAATAGGGACTCAAATTTGAAGAGGAAAAAGGCACCAAAATCCATAATAAACTGACAAGTTGATTAATGTATCTGAACAGAGGAAGGAAACCATAGAAACAGACTGGAAATCATGTGGCTTTCATTCATGGAGATATTCTTTTTTTTTTTTTTTTTTTTTTTTTATTATCAATTGAACATAAATTTTTTTTTTTTACAAGGTGCTGTGCAAAGAGGGTGCAGTTACATAGTAGGGCATTGTGTACATTTCTTGTGATATCTTACAACCTGTTTTCCCATCCCTTGTCTAGGTCAGGTAGACCCATATGCAGTATACAATGTATCAAGCACATATACAGTGTTCACAGACTTGGTCTCTACTGTCTCTCCATCTCCCTTTGTTAACAGTCATATATCAGGGAGATCATGCCCCTTTGTTTTCTGTGTTCTAGGCTTGTCTCACTCAACATTATTTGTTCGAGTTCTGACCATTTCCCTGCAAATAACAATATTTCACCATTCCTAATCGCTATGTAGTATTCCATTGTGTATAAGTACCATATTTTTTGGATCCATTCATCTGTGGAGGGGCATCTGGGTTGTTTCCAAATTTTGGCTATTGTGAATTGTGCTGCGATAAACATGGAAGTACAAATGTCCTTTTGATATCTTGGGTTTTGCTGTTTAGGATAGATGCCTAGGAGTGGTATGGCTGGGTCATAGGGTAGGTCTATATTGAGCTTTTTGAGAAACCTCCATACTGTTCTCCAAAGTGGCTGTACTAATTTGCACTCCCACCAACAATGGAGAAGGGTTCCTCTTTCCCCACAGCCCCTCCAGCATTTGTTGTTTCCTGAGTTCAGAGTATAGGCCATTCTAACTGGGGTGAGGTGGTATCTCAGGGTTGTTTTTATTTGCATTTCCTTTACTAGCAGGGATGTTGAGCATTTCCTCATGTGTTTCTTTGCCATTTTTATATCTTCTCTTGTGAAGTCTCTCTTTAGCTCTTTTGCCCATTTCCTAATAGGTTTATTGGGCTTGGAGGGGCTTAGTTTTTTGAGTTCTCTGTAGATGACAGATATCAGGCCTTTGTCTGTTGCTGTGCTGGTAAATATCCTTTCCCATATCGTTGGCTGTCTTTCTATTTTGGTGGCTATGACCTTAGCTGTGCAGAAACTTTTTAATTTGTAGTAGTCCCATTTGTTGAGTCTTTCCCCTATTTGTTGTGCGCCTGGGACTCTATTCAGGAAGTTCCTTCCTGTGCCTATAAGTTCTAGTGTCTTTCCTACTCTGTCCTTCAGTAGTTTCAAGGATTCAGGTCTGATGTTGAGGTCCTTGATCCATTTTGAGTTGATCTTGGTGCATGGTGATAGGCTTGGGTCTACTTTGAGTTTTCTGCATATGGCTGCCCAGTTCTCCCAGCACCAGTAGTTGAAGAGGCTATGTTTATTCCATTGTATGTCTTTAGCTCCTTTGTCGAATATCAGTTGGCTGTAAGAGTGCGGTTTTATTTCTGGGTCTTCAATTCTAATCCACTGGTCTTCCGATCTGTTTTTATACCAATACCATGCTGTTTTTGTTATGATGGCCTTGTAGTAGAGCTTGAAGTCTGGTATGGTGATACCTCCTGCACTATGTTTTTTGCCTAGAATTGCTTTGGCTATTCTAGGTTTTTTGCTGTTCCATATGAACTTATGGATTGGTTTCTCTATTTCAGTGAAGAATGTGGCTGGGATTTTGATAGGTATTGCATTGAATTTGTATAACAATTTGGGCAGTATGGCCATTTTCACTATATTGATTCTGCCTACCCATGAGCATGGGAGGTCTTTCCATCTCCTTGTGTCTTCTTTGATTTCCCTTATTAGATTTTTGTAGTTTTCATTGAATAGGTCCGTCACGTCCTTGGTTAAGTTGATCCCTAGGTACTTTATTCTTTTTTTGGCTACTGTAAATGGAATCGTTTCCATAATTTCCTTTTCTGTTTGTCTATTGCTGGTGTACAGAAAAGCTGCTGACTTTTGTGGATTGATTTTGTATCCTGCTACTTTGCCAAATTGGTTTATTAGATGTAGGAGTTTGGGTACTGAGTTTTTTGGGTCCTTGAGATATAAGATCATGTCGTCTGCGAATAGGGATAACTTGATTTCTTCCTTGCCGATGTGGATCCCTTTGATGTCCTCCTCTTGCCTTATTGCTATGGCTAGGGATTCCAGTACTATGTTGAACAGAAGTGGGGAGAGTGGGCATCCTTGTCTTGTTCCTGTGTTTAGGGGGAATGATTTAAGTTTCTCTCCATTTAATATGATATTAGCAGTTGGTCTGTTGTATATGGCTTTTATTGTTTTGAGGAATGTTCCATCTATTCCTGTTCTCTCCAAAGCTTTTAATAGGTATGGATGTTGTATTTTGTCAAAGGCTTTTTGGGCATCGACTGAGATAACAATGTGATTCTTGATTTTAGTTCTGTTTATGTGGTGAATTACATTGATTGATTTACGGATGTTGAACCATCCTTGTGACTGAGGGATGAAGCCTACTTGGTCATGATGTATGATATTCTTGATCACTTTCTGGATCCTGTTAGCTAATATTTTATTGAGGAGCTTTGCATCTGTGTTCATTAGTGATATTGGTCTGTAGTTCTCTTTTTTTGTTGGATCTTTGCCTGGTTTGGGGATGAGTATGATATTAGCTTCGTAGAATGAGTTCGGGATTTTTCCCCATGGAGATATTCTTGAACAAGCTAATTAAATTTATAATGTACCTAGAATGCATGTTGTCCTAGCTTCTTGCTTAGTCCCATAGGAGAGAACAGCATTGCTTCCAGACCAGTATGGATTTCTAAAGTGAATTCTGAAAATGTGGATTTGAAGGAAGAGATTTAGATTGTTGTCACTGGGCCTCTTTGGGTCTGAGCTGACAAGACCCTCAAATTTAGGGCATGGCTGGATGTTTGTACTTCATACCTGTAATTCTAGCTACTCAGGAGGCTGAGATGTGAGGATCCTGATTGGAAACTGTCCCATGCAGGAAAATCCATGGCTCAAGTGGAAGAGCACCAGCCTTGAGCAAGACAGCTAAGGGACAACATGTAGGCCCTGAGTTCAAGCCCCAGGACTAGCATAAAAATAAATTCAGATTATGGTAAAGTCTAGTCATACTCACTGAAGGTGGGCAGGATGGCACCACTAGGGCCTCCTGGCTTCTTTCTGCCTGTGCTCCCATCCCCAACTCTAACCTGGGCATGCTCACATTATGCTCCAGAAAGAGCCAGGCCCAATAGAATATAAAGCCAGTATACCCAGCCCATGTCAGAGTGGCTCTGAGACACATTTTATTAGTTAATATTATTTCATTTACAAATAAGGACACTTCTTGGTGAAAAAAAGAAAGCAAAATATTTGGAAAGACAATCTCAGAGAAGCCTAAGGAGAGTTAAATAACGATGATTCAAATAAAAATAATCATCATAGGTTGAGGCCCATAACAGGAGATCTAGAAGCTTCTTTCTGGTTCTTGGCCTTAACAAGGGCTCAAGTTTCTCAGTTCTAGACTCAAGAAAGAGATATTAAAAAACTGATGAGAGTTGGGTGTTCTGTGGCTGATCAGCTGGGCTAGGGTTCCTGTATCCTATAGTATCTATATGTCTCCCAGAGTCCTGTTCTGCAGATGTGTTCAGGAGACAGAGTAGGGTTTGCTATCCCTCCCCCTAATCACGGTCTACTGACTCACAGGGGCTGGAAGTCAATGTCACACATGCCACAAATATCACATATATCTATACTTTTGATATTGTACCTTTATCCAAGATCCCTATCTTTCCCTACCGATGGGTAAAGCTGAACCCCAGCTATCCCAGTCATACCCAAACGTTACTTCCCAGGATTTCCCAGGCCTTGCTTGTGTCCATGTTCAGCAACAAGCTCAGTTCTGTGTCATCCTTCTGTGTAATGTAGTCTGCCTTGTCCCTTCAAAGTGACCTCAACACTATTTCCCCACATTTGTCACACATGTAGACTAACAGGGCCACTCCTCTGACATGCTCTTCCCCAGCCTCTCCGACCCATAAGAAAACAGGACCCCTCATTAAACCACTCCCTCCATTTTCTAAATTGCTTCTCCTTCCAGAAACCTCTTCTGCTTGACACTACGGACATACACACTCCCTCTTTGCACTAGTAAAGTCCTAGGCATAAGTCCCACAGTGCACTTAGTCCAATAGAAATAACACACATGTGCTGACTCTTTCAGTTCAAACTTGAAAAAAATGTATTATATGTTGACTTGTGTGGTGCGTGCATCTGTGTGTATGTGTATGTGTGTGTGTGTGTGTGCATGCAAATATTGGAACTTGAACTTAAACTCTTGCTCAGCTTTTCAACTCACTGTACCACTTGATCCCCAACTTCGCTTCTGGCTTTTTGCTGGGTGATTAGCTATTAGAGTATCATAGACTTTTATGCCTGGGGTGGCTTTGAACATCTCAGATCTCAGCCGGATTACAGTTGTGAACACTGTAATCAGCACTGGATTATATCTAGACTTTTGTTCAGTCTCCCAAACCTACCCTAGCTAAGACTTAGAAGCCTAGAAGACTTTTTGAGAGATTGATTATATGGATGAATAAGTAATATTTTTGTTATTTTTAACTAATTTCAGGTCTATCTTTTCCATATAAATCTAAGCTTTGGAGGTAGAGTTGGTGTTTTCATCAAGTTCATTTTCAGCTTACATGGGTCAAGGAAGTATTCATTGTATGCCTGTCTTTCTCCCTTTTCCACACAGATCCCTTTGTCAAGTCCCGAAGCCCTGAATTATTCTATAAATAGCAGTGTGTCTTTACACACTATACTTGTTAAAGATGTGTCTCCTGTACTTGAGAGTGACCATCAGGGCTAGGACAGGAATTAGATACAAGCTACATCTGAGTATTCAAATGCTATCACTTTTCAGCTGGAGTCCTCCTAAGTCCCAATCAATGCTGCAGGACATTATCAGCTCTGTAAGTGCTTGAGGCCAACCTACCCAGGACAGTGTTCATAGCCTCTCTTCCTTGCCACACAGTACCAGCCAGGCTCAAGACTGGTAACGAAAGCTTGATTTTCATCAGCAATGTAACTTTGGCTGACAGCCCCAGACTAGGCTAGAACCCCAAGTTAATGCTCCCATAGCCGTACTTGTGTTGCTCTTGGAGCTGTTGCTGTGTACTGACTGTACCTCTACTGGACTATAAATGCCTAGGAAGACAGAGATGATATGTATCTTCCCCCCTGCTGATTCTCAGCACCAAACACAACCAGGACCCAACACATGGCATATGCTCCATTGATGAAAGAGAGGGGGAAAAAAAGAAAGGAGAGAAAGAGGCAATGGGGAAGGGGAGAAATAGAAACAGAGACAGAAAACAAAGACAGAAAAACAGTAGGCAAAAGGAAATTTATCTTAATTCATTTCTTATTCCCCAGGGTTGTTATGATGGTTAAACTGATTTGTTACTTGTTCCTCAGTCTGTCTTTCCATGGCCATTGCATGCGCTATGATTATAGAGCCTCACACAGAAATGGAGCATTTATGTCTCCTCTGGAAGCTTCTCCAGGGAAGATGTTTCTGTTTTCTCCAGTGTGTTGTACTGTGCCTGTCTGCAGACATTACATACATAGTAAGAGTCAATACTGTGCATGTGCTTCCTGACCCTCACATGTGTTGAGGCCTGTCATCCGTTTATCCATTTACACACAGGGCACCTGGCAGAGGCAGGGCCCCACCCCCTGTATCTCCCAGGCCTCCTACTGGGTTCTGGCAGTCCCAGCTGGGAATCAGAACAGTGGTGCCTTTACAGTAGAAAGAATCTGCCAGGACTCACTGGACCACCTGCTACTTTGCATAAATTTGCATTCAGAATCAGATGTCCTCCAGTAAACAGTGGTTCACTCCAGTTGCAAGGCTGGGCTTCCCCCACTCATGCAGGCATTTCACTCCAGAGGGTCTTACCACTGCCATCAGAGCTTGGCTCTCTCCATCTTAGACCTCCAGTGTTGTGTCATGGGTATACTGGGGAGGATTCATAGTATCTGCGCTATTGAGGGCAGGTTTGGCCCTGTCCAAACCAGTTGCAATGACTGGCTCCCCTCTACACACTACATGGCCAGTATAGTATAGTATAGGTGGTTATCATGTTGTGTTTTTTAAAGAAAGTCAATCAATTTAAGAACATTAACACTAGGCCAAGTACCCATGGCTCATGTGTGTAATCTACTCAGGAGGCTAAGATCTTAGTGCCCTGGTTTGAAGCCAGCCTGGGCAGATTAGTCAGAGAGAATCTTATCTCCAATTAACTAGCAAAAAGCTACAATTGGAGGTATGGGTCAAGTAGTACAGCCTTAAGCAAAAAAAGCTAAGCAAGGACATGAGGCATTGAGTTCAAGCCCAAGACCTGGGAATATATGTTAGGTACCTGAGAGACAATTACTAAGCTGTACATTTTTGTTCACAATGCCTTTCTTTAATCTTTAGCAACATATAACCTAGGGTCTATTTTGAACTTAACATAATACCTTAAGAATGTTGGTAACTTAATTCAAGTCGTAAGAACAGACTTCGAGCAGAATCTGCCTATATCTTATTAAAAATATGCATTTTTAATTGATAATAGGGCCTCTTTCTCAAATTACATCAATAGACTTACTAATAGTTGTATCTGAGAAGATTGCTAACAGTGCTTATATTACACATAAATGTGTTCACTCTTATTAGTATAATAAATAAGGTAAGATGCCCTGCTCTTAAATGATTGTGCCATTATTTTACAATGCTTTATTTCTCATCTGCAGAATTCCATTTGCTGAAAGTTTCTGTTCATGCCCAAAGACTGATTTATTGTTTTCTTCACCGCAGGAGAAGGGAAGCATGAGGTACCTGGTACCCAGTAAAAGCCCTGCCACAGTTATCAGTGGAATTCCTCAATGTGACAAAAGGCTAGACAAGGAGTTCCTTGCTGGTACAACCAGGTCACAAGCCTAAGAAGGCTTGCCCGGTGTGGCTGGCTCAATCCCCAGGGTCCTACCCCGTTCCCATCTGGTTTTTTTTTTTTTCTGCCCAGGGGTGGGGGCTGCTTCTCCTGGTGCCCTGCAGGACCTCCAGGCTCCAGGAATTTGGACCGAGTGGTAGAGACATCGCCGGCAGAGACGGCGATCGCCAGTTTCCACCCTGTTCTGTCTTGTGATTCAAAGCAGATTCTGCTCTACTTTTTAAAAAAGGGAGCACATTAATGCTGGAGACCCACAGAAACAGAATCAAGTGAGGAAACGCAACGGTGTGACCTAGGAGTCTGTAAGTAAGCCACTCGTTTGACCACATCAAACCACCGCAGGGCTGGGCTTGTGGGGAGCCCTGGGCATTGAGGTCTGATTGTACGGGGCAGTGAGCTTGGTGGGAGCTTATACCAGCACAAGAGCTCTCAAAGTGGGTCTTGACACTTTTAGAAATGAACTTGAGCTGAGAGTTACTCTCTCCAACATGCACACCATCACAACCTCATCCCTACTCCTATGGTAGCAAGGTCATGTGTGCAGCATTTATACTCAGCTGCAGTGGGCTGGGACTATGGCCTAGTGGCAAGAGTGCTTGCCTCCTATACTCAGCTGCAGGAGGAAGACTTGGAAAACAGGAGAATGGCATTCTCTATCTTAAGTCTTTATGTAAAGTGAGTAGTACTGACCCTAGACCTTGCTTGTAAATGTCTGTAGGAAGTGACTTGGAATGGACCTCCCTCCCATGAATTTTCTCAGATTCCAGAGTTAGACCACTTAGCAAAAATTGTTGCTGTCTTTCTATGGGACAAGGTTGTTGACAATAGAATTCATTTTGCCTTTCTTTTCTGGCAATGGATGTTCACTTTCTTGCAAGAATATAGCTCTGTGGCAGGAGCTTTCTTGGTGTAAGTGTACTATCTTTGCATGTGTTTTCTATGAGAACAATCACATGACTAATCTAGTATTCTAGTTATAATTAACTCAATGTTTATCAATGTTTAATGCATATTAAATATTCAATGCAATACTAATTTGTAAATATTCTTTTTGTGTGTAAGTGCTAGCCCTGGGGCTTGAACTCAGGTCCTGGACACTGTCCCTGAGCTTTTGTGCTCACAGTTAGTGCTTTACCACTTAAAGCCATAGCTTGATTTCTGGCCTTCTAGTAGTTAATTGGAGATGAGTCTCACAGATTCTCCTGCCCTGGCTGGCTTTTAATCATGAACTTCAGATCTCAGACTTCTGAGTAGTGAGGAATATAGGCATGATCCACAGCATCCAGCTTAATTCATATAAATTCTTTTTATGTGTATGTGCCACTCCTTGAGCTTGAATTCAGAGTCTTGGTATCATTGCTCAAGGTTAGAGCTTTACTACTTGAGCTACAGCTCCATTTCCATTTTTTTGTTTGTTTCCATTTGTTTTTTTGTTGGTTCATGGAAGATAAGAATACCATGAACTTGGGCTGGGAATATGGCCTAGTGGTAAAGTGCTTGCCTCGTATACATGAAGCCCTGGGTTCAATTCCTCAACACTACATATATAGAAAAAGCCAGAAATGGCATTGTGGCTCAAGTGGTAGAGTGCTAGCCTTGAGCAAAAAGAAGCCAGGGACAGTGCTCAGGACCTGAATCCCAAGGCCCAGGACTGACAAAAAATAAAACAAACAAACAAAGAATGTCATGAACTTTCCTGCCTAGGCTGCCTTTGAACTGCAATCCTCCGATCTCAGCCTTCTGAGTGGCTAGGATTACAGATGTGAAACACTGACAACTGGTTCATATATATATATATATATATATATATATATATATATATATATATATATATATATATATATATATATATATATATTCTTGGCCTTTTGTATACACCACTCTGAGGACCAGGATTTGCTTTGTAACTGTCCTCATGTTAATGAGTCACTAAGCTCTCTATACCTCAACTACCATGTCAATAGCTGAATTGTAATAAGAGCTATCTAGTAAGATTGTTAGAAGGGTTAACTGAGAATGTATAATTCTTTTTGTATAGAAGGTATCCATTGATTGTTATTAATGTTATTATTACTCTTGATAAATATGACATTCTCTTGGCTAAATACCAAGAAACAATGAGTAGGATATGTCTCTCCCACTTCTTCACCCAGTATAATGGTTTCCTTCTGATCTCACCAGTGTCTTACCAAATCCACACAGCTAGTAAGTAACCCAAGTTGACTCACAGTTGGGGCTTATATTGTGTTGTTTTGTTTTGGCAATACTGGGAGATGAACACAGAACCTCAGGCACTTGCTGGGCAGATGCTATATCTGCTGAGATAATGTGAGATAAGCTCTCACATTTATGACTATGTGAACTGAACAGTGATGCCCAATTTATGCTTCCCTTCTAACTGGTACAATAAGAGTGCTCCGCCATGCTGTGCTTTCTTTTTTAATTGGTTGACATAGAGTCTTGTGGACACTCTCCTGAGGTTGGCTTCAAATCCCTATCCTCCCAATCTTAGTCTCACAGAATAGATAAGTTTACAAGCATAGGCCACAGTTCAGCAGCCCAGCAGGTGAGACGGCCAGTGGGTAAGCAGCACACTGAGCCAATGCCACCTTCCTCTGCCTATTTCCAGTGGCAGAGAACAGACCTGGGCTTCCTGGTTCTTCAGGGATGACAGCCCCTCTCAAGGCTGGCATCCCTCTTGATCCTGCTTTTCTTCCCTTCTGGTGTTCAGGTGCCTGCAGCCTCCATGTCGCCTCTCCTCCAGGTTATCCTCCTCCTCCTTCCTTGCTTGGCTGGAGCAAGAAGCAGTCACCTCCTTGAAGGCCTACGAGTGCTGAAGACCGAGTTTGCACTTCGCCTCTACCGCAGCGTGGCAGCAGAGAGAAATGGAACGAATTTTGTCATCTCACCTGCTGGTGTGGCACTCCCACTGGAGATCCTGCAGTTTGGAGCCCAGGGGAACACAGGCAGGCAACTGACAGGTGCCCTGGGCTACACTGTGTATGGTAAGAGGCCTGCGAGGCACACTGGCTCAAGTCCACCTTTCTTCTCTGCTGGCTGCCCACCTAGCTCAGACATCTTAGGACATAGGAGCTCAGCTCCTAGTGGTACACACAGACAGGACACCCACCAAGTAGGAATGTAATAGACTGCCACAGTGGTTACCCTTGATTTTGAAGGCTTTAAGCTCACATTGCATGGCAATATTTGTTTCATTTCACAACTCTTCATAGTGTTTACTGGGTGCCAGGCAATGTGGAGAAAGGCCTTGCAAAGATTGATTCATTGCTCCAACAACTTCATTAATACTGATGATTTGATCTGGTGCCAGTGGCTCAGGCCTGAAGTCCTAGCTACTCAAGAGGCTAAAATCTGGGAATCATAGTTTAAAGCCAGGGCAGGCAAGAAAGTCTATAAGATGCTTCCAATTAACCATCACCAAAAAAAAAAAACCAAAAAAACAACAACACAGTTTTATGATTTGTCCCTACTACAGAGATAAGCAAATAGGCCCAGGGAATGAAAGCAGCTTGCTGGAGGTCACACAACTAGTAAGGGGCAGTGTTGGAATTAAATCCAGACAGCTGACACCAAAGCCCATGCTTTTGAGTGACTTCTGGCCTGTGCCCAGCTCTGTATCTTAGAATAGGTCTGCCGCAGGGAAATGCCCACACCACTGGCTACTTCTAGAAGGCTCTAGATCTTCATAGTCAAGTAGAAGGGAAGGGATATCTGGGAGCCTAGGTCATGGCTCCAACCCTGGTTTCTTGGGAGTTGGGGGGGGGGGCGGGTAAAGGGAGGTCACTTTCATGAGTTTCCCATAGATAAATTGCTGACGTTTGTAAAAGATTGTGCTGTGGCGTTTTAAAAAGTATCTGAACAATACAATCTTGTATCAGTTTAAAAAAATAATAATAATAGGTCTGCTGCAGCAGCAAGAGCCTCCTGAGGGTAGCTCAGCCTCAGCTGGACTACACTTAGAGCCCAGCTTCATGCCCAGCCCCAGTACTCATCTACCACCACAATGAGGCCCTTGCCCATATGACTTTTCCCCCTTTTCTCCATCCCATAATAAGATACTAATCAAAATTAGCATGGGAATCATCATTGTGTAAATTAATATTTTCAGAAAGCACAGAACTAATTTCAGTATCACCAGAAGGCCAGAGCCTCCTTTGGGATGGACTCTTAAGTTGCCAAATAAAGGTTAGCACTCAACAAGTCAGGCCACCAGGCACAAACCGAGTGCCGTTTCTCTCCTTCTATACCTCGGCCCTGGCCAAAACAATTCTTATCATCTTCCTGGCTAACATACAAATGTGTGCTCTCTTCGGGGACAACTGAAGTCAAAGGTAATTTAATAAATTTAATTTTTCTCAGCAAGTACATCACAACAGTGGTAGAGTCACAGAGTTTTTCTCCACTCCCATAAGATTCAGAGCAACACAAAACTCAATGGGGCTCCTGCTACAGGGGCCAGTGTTAGCCAGGGATTTGACCTCCAGACACATTAGGAAAAATGCACTCAGACATCTCAGCCTCGGAGGAGCCATGCCCACAGAAACACTCACCCGTCCAGTGCTGTAAGTGGGATAGTACGGAGAGAGAATGATTGAGTCTACTGCAGAATATAAGGCTTCCCTGAAGACGTGACATCTGAACTGGGGTGTGAAGAAATAACAAGAACATGAGAGCAAGGGACATCATCTCAACCTCAAAACAGTCTGACTGATGTCAGGATTGGAGGGAAATTAAGAAATGCCTGTGTCACTACCCTGCATAATAGGAAAACAGGATAATCAATTCTGGCTTGTCACAGAGTCATGGTACCTGGTTACTCAGCCATGATAATGATCAGAGTTTCCATAGAGCCTGTGAGAGAAATGCCAAATGTCAAGAATGCACGATAATCATGCTCTGTGGAGCAATAATCCCTCATAATTTTCTTAATCATAAACTGCTTTATTAACTTATACAGGCATCATTATTATTCACCATTCGTATTCCTTATTATGAACAAGACTATGCCATTTTCAGAATTCTCGGCATTTGAATAATTCTGTGCTTTGATCTGCTCCAGACTAGCTCAGAGAAGCATGTCTTCTTTGCTTAAAGAAGTGTCGGCTCCAGTGTCTGCCACCTGCCCCAGCTCAAGCTTTTCTTCACAAAGTTGATACAAATCAGTCACACTGGTGTAAAACCAGCAGCAAAGTGCATCCAAGGTCTTAAGCTTAGCTCTGGATCCGCTTAGTCAACAGGAAGATCCATCCAAGCTTGCATTGTGACACATCAGTATTGTCTTCTTACTGTGTATCCAGGTACTATGTGTCAACCAGCTTTGCCAAGGTCCTTACCTATAATCCTGAGGTACGATGTGAGATTCAGAACAGACACACAGAAACACTCCTTCCTGTCTAAACCACAAGAAACACACAATTTCTCAGTGTCCTTACTTCTTGGGATTGTCAATGTCCTTACAGGTAACTTATCAAAGAACATTCACACTTTCTATTAAGCACAAGAACAGTTCTAGGAATGGTCTACAAAAGCAGTCTGGCCCTGGGGAAAGAATTTTGTCTCACAGAAACCATACACAATCACTGGGCCTCTCTTACTATTCCTACTTTGCAAATAAGACGTGAACCACTGGCAAAACTCAAGGCATCCAATGAGTTGAACTGAGATTCAGATTCCAAGTTTTCTGACTCCGAATCCTAGATTCTTTCCATACCTCCCCAGCTCCACTCCAAGCCATGGAGTATTGCTTAAATGTTTGAGAACTGTGCCCTCTCTAGTGCTCACCAGAAGCAGCTTCAGGATCTCTCTCTCCAGCCAAAGCTGCTGGAGAGCATCTTCCACATAGTCCACTTCTAGATTTCTGGAAATGAAAGCATTGACCTAAAAATGATGGTTCCTGCAATTTGAGAACTTACACCAACCTTACAAAGTCAAGGGTACCAGGCTCAGAATGATAGCCAAGATTAGTCCACAACCATCTCTCATAAAGACTGGTTTACAAGCAGGACTGAGGAAATTCTACTGGTAATTTCCTTAGAGGTCTACTGCCACCTCCTTCAGGGTGTCAGAATGGACAGATGCCAGTTGAATGACAGACATCCCCATGGGCATGTCACCAGGGCCAGAGAAGCAGGTAGTGCAGTTAAGAGGGTCTTTCATTGTGTACAGTGCAGGAAGAGGGACTGTCTACCTGTGCCTGACCTCAAGCAGAGAGAACGACTGAGTGTCACTGTTAGGATACCCACTTGGATGGTCAGGTGTGGAAAGCTTGCAGGACCCAACTATGTCCAGATTTGCCTGTGGCAGAAGGCCTCATTCCAGCTACAGGATGCCTAGAGGGGGCAGAAGCTGCAACTTATAACAATAACATGAAATTTACTATCGACTCAGCAGAGCAGGAAGCAATCTTCTGTGTAAATAGTAAATCAAAAGTCCAGCTGCCATCCAAGAAGGAGGAAACAGATCACTTTCTACAATGCTTATCGCCTCCATGTTCTTATGACTTCGTGTTGACATTAATAACATGAGCTGTGTGCTGTCACATAGGGAGATGGGCATGGAGAGTTCTTGCCCTACCCTTGTATTCTTCTAGAGAAAGCATAGTCCTAACCAATGCCATTGAGGGTTACGGCTTGCAGGCATGGTGATGGATTAGAGGCCCTGATACAGATTGATAGGGAGACATCCTAAGCACTGCCCATAACCATGACTCATGGCATGGCTTGTCATTCTCTTGAATTGGTTAAGTGTTTTCATCCCATCACCTGAGCCTGAGGCCTGCCATTTTCCTAACTTCAGAATCTACTCCAGCACTAGGCAGTGTTCCTGAATCAGGAAGTTGGGAAAAACAAACAACCTCAATCACCTAAAGGCTGTTAGTAGACTTAGTAGATTGTATTACAGCTGGTCTAGTAGAGTTTCCTCTGACCTATTTGTTTGTTTGTTTAAATTTAGAGCCTCATGCTTGCTAAGCACGTGCTTTCCCACTTGAGCTATACCTCCAGCCCTTTTGGTTTTACGTTATTTTTCAGATAGAGTCTCAAGTTTTTGCCCAGACAGGTCTTAGACCATGCTCCTCCCATCTATGTCTCTGATGTAACTGCATGGACAGGTGTGCACCACCACTTCTGGCTCATTCTTTAAGATGAGAGTCTCACTTTTGTTTCTAGGCTGATCTCAAATTGATTCTCCCATCTCTCTGCCTTGAGTAGCTAAAGCAGAAACCCCCGTCCCTGACTCTTTCCAACTTCTAATCTATGAAGCCAGGCCAATTCCTAAGTGGATTCATTATGCCATTCCCAAATGAACTCTGTGTGAGAATGCACCTCATATAGAAGACTAGGGCAGTATTGCTGGGTCCCACTTCGATGCACTACATAGATAAGGGTGGTGGCAAGCCCTTTCCTCTCATTCACCACTGTTGATGTAGTATGATTTTTTTCCCCCAGACCCGAGGGTGAGAGATTGCCTGTATGCAGCTTATGCCACACTACGCAACTCCAGCCGTGGCACTAAGATGGAGCTGATCTGCACTCTTTTTGTGCAAGAAGGAACACCACTCTCCCCTTGCTTTGTGGAGCAGGTCTCCTGGTGGGCTAACAGTAGCCTTCAGCCCGCAGACCTCAGAGAGCCCAACAGCACCACCATCCAGGCCAATGAAGGGCTGTTCAGACAGATGACAGGTAAAAGAAAATCACTCTTCAGACGAGTTAAGTTCCGAGGATTACAGGAGAGAATGTTACCCATCACATGTTAGAAGTCATGGGGCTGGGTGCTCAGGATCCCCTCAATTACAGCAGAAGTTTGTCCTTGTGTGAGACCTACCTGGAGTAACAGCTCTGTGAAGCAATCAAAGCTGACCTGTGCCCCTCTGCCCTCCTTCTTCCCACCCTCCACAAGTACACTGTGCACATGTACACACTTACACTCAAGGGTGCACAATGGTAGCTTTGCCCCTCCAAGAATATGACCAGGGGCAACTTCGCTGAGCCTCCAGCATTGAAATAAAGAATAACATAGAAGAGTCCCTGAGAACTTGTTCAAGCATTTAGAACAGAGCCTTGTTTGTTGACCAAAAAAAGAAAGACCTGGGGCAAAAGCTGACCCTGTACAGTGGTCGGCCTGTCCCTTTCTGGTAATGGATGACAGTTTAACCACAGATCTCCTAAATATCACTGAATATCACTGTCTGAGCAAAGGATGAGGCTCAGCAGGGAGTCTAGAGGGAGCAGTGTGATATCTGCTGACATAGCACCTAGTCCTTCCTCAGGCCTGCTTGGGGAGGGAACACTTAATGGTTCCTGGTCCTGGTCCCAGGCAGTACCAGAGCAGCCCAACATGCTCAAAAAAGAAAAAACAAAACAAAACAAGAACTCCAGCAACAAGTAGCTGTAAACACAATTGAATGTCATATTTGGTAGATGTCAACAAGTATGCTACCACCCAGCTCCAGTGATGGCCTACTGTGCCCAGAGTGGAGTGCAGGCATCGGGGACCTGTTCTGACTTCTGAGCTTTCCATTTCTACCCTCCACCCTGAGACAGCCAGTTGAGAACAGCTAGCTGGGGCTTGGATCCCTGGCAGTACAAGGACCTGAGACTGAGAATTTTTTTTAAAAAATTAAGTAAATTATGCTGGGAACCAGTGGCTCATGCTTATAATCCTAGCTACTCAGGAGGCTGAGATCTGAGGATCACAGTTGGAAGAGAGCTGGGACAGGAAAGTCCATGAGACTCTTAACTCCAATTAAACACCCCCCCACACCCACACTCACACAGTAAACTGAAAAAAAATCACAAGAAAGAGAATGAGAGAGGGAGAGAAAACGAGAGGGAAGGAGAGAGAGCAGAAAAAGGAAGGAAGGAAGGAAGGAAGGGAGGGAGGGAGGGGAGGGGAGGGGAGGGGAGGGGAGGGGAGCAAAGATCTTGGTGTCAGTATGTAAGCTCCACAGCCCTTGTTGTATACTTGTCTCATACTGTGCTCATTGTCATAAGCACCACATCTCTCCTGCTTGCAGGTGAGAATCCACGAGGCCCATCTTGGGAGCTGGTCAGCTCCATGTCTGCTCAGCTTGCACTTGTAAGCACCATGACCTTCCAGAGCACCTGGCAGAGGAGATTCTCCTCCATGGACTCACAGCCTCTGCCTTTCACCTGTGCCCATGGCCTTGTCCTTCAGGTTCCCATGATGCACCAGATGGCTGAGGTCAACTATGGTGAGCCTCCTTCACCTAGGGTGTTGGAAGTGAGAGGAAACAGAGCATGTGGGTGGAGAGAAGAGGTCAGGGTTCTGCTTCAAAGGATCAGATGGAGACCTCTTTTCAGTGGCAGGTCCTCTGGGCCATGGGTGGGGCTAAGGAAAGCCCAGGATCCTAGGGTGGTGGGAGATTCTTGAGAGAGGGGCCTTTGGAGATCTTGCACCATCAGGACGGTGAGGACACAGACGCTTGACATTTCTCTCTGCACTTAGTGAGAAGGGAAGTTAATGGGAAGCAAAAACATTTGGACCAAACCATCTCCCCTAGTGTACACACAATGTGGATGTGAGTGAGGGCAAGGATGGAGTCCAGAAGTTTTTCCAAAGCCCCTCAAATTGAAGGACCATGGGTTCTCTGTGTGCCCACCTGCCTGATGGCCACTCATCCTGGTCAGAGTATGAGTAGAAATTAGAGGTACCCAATGCCAGTAAGTACCTGGATGCCCCAGGTGCACTGGATCCCAACAGTTCCTGGACCACAGAAGAGCAGGCCCCACCCTCTCTCCATACTTGTCCTCTCCAAGTGGTACCCCTGCAGCTGGGGAGCTCACAGTCTCACTTAAAGAAACTCTAGTGAGACTTCACCCAGCTTGGCAACCTTGGTACTCAGAAAGCTCTGCTAGTCTACTAGTTCTTTTCCATTCTGTGTGGGTCACACAGTATGTGATCCATAAATGAATTCATTTGTTTATTCAAACAATAATGACTCATTGAGGTCAAGTAAGAGGAGAACTGAAGGAAGCGCACTGGGCAATTAAATTTGCAAGTACAATTTAGTATAGTTCTTGTTCCCATTTTACTGCTGCTGTTCCCATTTTTCTGACCACAATGGCTGGTTTGGTGGGCAGCTGCAAGATCACAGGCGGACTCTGTATGACTCTTGTCCCTCCCAGTACGCACATATGCAGTGCGTGATGGACGGTTCATAGTGGATGTCCAGTAAGTGCAGATTAGATGACACATGCAATAAGAAGTATATTCTCTTTCCCTCCAGGACTTAAGCATCTGCCTTAATGCTTTACTAGTTCTGCTGTTCCCCAACATTCACCAGGGGCATGCTCGGGTCATCCTCCCAGGAAAGCGATCCAGTTTGGAATCTACCCAGAGGCTTCCCTGCCTTTCTGGATTATCTGCATAACTCTCTGTCCCTTTCCTATCCCTGGATCTAGCCATTGCCAGATTGTTCACTAGCAATTTTGGCTGAAGCTCCCTGTCACTAGCCATCTGTGTCTGCTGTCACCTGCCACCTCACATCCTTCTAAAATTATGCCCTGCCTGGTGGCCTGGACTTGTCCTTAGCAAGTCATTTTTATTGCCTCCAAGCTCCCAGCTGTTATCCCATGACCTGTTTGCTTAGGTCATATATTACAAATGGTCAGTCTCTAAGTCAGATCCAGCTTATGTCTTCTTGGGTCTCACATGAAATCCAGATTTTGGAAAAATAAGGAAACTTGGCGTAAAGGGACTGGGTCCGGTGAAGCCATACCCTTTAAGACAGGATATATAGAACCTGTACCATTACAACACTGTGCTTGACCACTGTGGGCCTGTGACTTGAGTCCTGTGATGTGTCTTAGCGTTTCTGGGCCTTAGACTCAGGAAGGGGATCATGCCATCCAACAGTCTGAGGCTTACAATTGATTCTCAAGGGTGACTGTTCCCAGTCCTGTAAGCCTGCCTCCTCCTGGTGTTTGGCACTGTTTAGTTCCCCTACATGTTGCTGCCCTGAACCCCCAGGTGTGTTCCAGGATGCCGTGGGGCATGAGGTGGGAATGCTGGAGCTGCCATACCTGGGAAGCATGGCCAGTCTGTTCCTGGTCCTGCCCCGGCACAAAGATGCAGTCCTGGGCCACATTGAGCCACACCTCACAGCTAGAGTCATCCATCTCTGGACAAGCAGGCTGAAAAGATCCAGGATGGATGTGTTCCTTCCCAGGTGAGTGGCCATGTCCCCTTCACCACCTGCTCACAGCAGTCATAGGGCCCGGGTTTAGAACTAGGGGATTTGACTTAGGTTCTGTTCCTATTCCCAGCGCTGGCTTGTCCTATGTACCCCTAGTGATACAGCCAAGGAAATGTCCTAGTGTAAGTACACTCTCAGAGTCACTGCTGATGAGCTGATGGCACAAAGGAAAATGACTAGTTCTTGTGTCTCCCTAGATGAGATTCTCAGGCTTCACTGGGCAGACTGCAGTCCCAGAGCCCAAGGCTCTGGCTTTACATCATAAGCAGAAGAGGAAGGAAGCCCTTGTTCATAGAAAGTATCCCAAATCTTATATCATTAAAAGTATCCTGAGGGGCTGGGGATATAGCCTAGCGGCAAGAGTGCCTGCCTCGGATACACGAGGCCCTAGGTTCGACTCCCCAGCACCACATATACAGAAAACGGCCAGAAGCGGCGCTGTGGCTCAAGTGGCAGAGTGCTAGCCTTGAGCGGGAAGAAGCCAGGGACAGTGCTCAGGCCCTGAGTCCAAGGCCCAGGACTGGCAAAAAAAAAAAAAAAAAAAAAAAGTATCCTGAATCTTATCAAATCACTAAGAGTATACAGATTGCATCAAAAACAGAGGCAAGAAAGCTTATGTGTTTGAACAAATATGGATACAACTCTAATTAAGAGCCAAATTAGGGCTGGGAATATGGCCTAGTGGTAGAGAGCTTGCCTCACATACATGAAGCCCTGGGTTCCATTCCTCAGCACTGCATATATAGAAAAAGCTAGAAGTGGTGCTGTGGCTCAAGAGGTATAGTGCTAGCTTTGAGCAAAAGGAAGCCGGGGACAGTGCTCAGACATGAGCTCAAGCCCCAGGACTGGCAAAAAAAAAGTACAAAAGCCAAATTAGGAAATAAAATTTTGAGATTTGAAGTCGTTGGACTAAAGGTTCTCATTTAGTGGGGACTTCTCCTTTAAGAAAATCCAATCGATACAAACATAAATTTCCAAAAGGTAAATGATGGTGTTACATTTTGCTTACCCAAAGCAAAACATTCACAAAACTCATTACCTTGCAAAAGGATTCTTCCTAATATATATTTTTTAATGAAGAGCATCTTCGGGACACTTGGGATCAGAGTGAGTTTACAATCAATTTGTAGGTCAGCATTAAGAAAGGAATGTCATCCAAGGGCTTGTTTTCAGCAGATGAATTCCTCCTGCTCCTGTCCTTCCACTGCCTTGGTTTCACTCCATGGCCAGGGTTCTCAGGGGCAAAGGCAAAGGCCTGGCAGTGCTCCCTCAAGCAGTTAAAAATAAGTCCATGTGCTGGAACAAAAACATACAGAGAGAGACCCAGTGAGTTAGGGCCAAAGTCTAATGTGGGATCAGACATGACCCAGGGCAGAGGTGAACTTTACTCTAAGATAAAGTCTATCTCTCAAAATCAAATATTTGGACTTCAAACCAAATCTCCAAGCCTGGATATTTCAACAGATCTCTGTGGCATGGGGTTGAAGAAACTCTAATCTTGTTATATTTGAAAGCAGCTCAGTGAAGGGTGGAAAAGGAATTCTTCACTGTCAAACACGGAGAGAAAAGGCAGCCCATTGCATTAATTTGCCACATCATTTTAGATTCAGGAGACAGATGTCTGGCTCAATGTGGAGCAACTGATGTAAGCAATAATCCCCAGGGAAATGCCCAGTTCCATCAAGAACTCTCCATTTTCTGATTATGCTTTTAATGGTCTTCAGCCTCTAGCCAAGCATGGTGGCTCCTGCCTGTAATCCCAGGACTTGGAGAAAGGCTAAGCAAGGAGGGTCCCAGTTCCAAGCCCATTTGAGATATATAGCAAGCCCAATTTTAGCCAGGTTCAGGCAAATGGCTTACTCTGATAATAACAGTTACTTGGAAGGCAGAGAGAGAGAAAGAGGTGATCAATGGTTCAAGGTCTGCATGAGCAAATCTTAACAAGACCTCTATTGACACAAATAAGCTACATGTGGTGGCACTTGCCTGTGGTTCCGATACATAGGAGGCTAAAGATAGAATCACTGAATTTCTAGGCCAGCCTTGGGCAAAACCATTAAGCTCTATCTGAAAAATAACCAATGCAAAAAAGAGTTGTGTGTGGTTCAAGTAGTAGAATACCCAATTTACAAGCAGGAGGCTCTGAGTTCAATCCCAGTATTGCCAACAACAAACCACTGAAGCTCTAACCCCTCAGCAATGATAAACCCCTGGAGGACACACACACACAGAGAAGGCAGAGATCTCAGTGCTCTAACTATTGGTTAAACTTGGCATCATTCTGATAAATTATTTTTTAATCTCCCTAAGATTCTTGTATAAGAACGAAACTAGTTTTAAAAAGAGGAGAGAGAGAAATGGAGGAAGGAAGGAAGGAAGGAAGGAAGGAAGGAAGGGAGGGAGGGAGGGAGGGAGGGAGGGGAGGGTAGGGTAGGGTAGGGGAGGGGAGGGGAGGGGAGGGGAGGGGAGGGGAGGGGAGGGGAGGGGAGGGAAGGCCAGGTGCTGGTGGCTCACACCTGTAATCCTAGATACTCAGGAGGTTGAGATCTGAGAACCAAGGTTTGAAGCCAGCTTTGCCCTTGGGGACATGCTTTGAGGTTGACATGCTGATGCACTGCTCTCCAGGGCTTGTGAGGTAACTAAGGTTCATTCCTTCTCTCCCTGTGGTGGAGGCATTCCCTGCACAAAGCAAAGCAAACAGGAAGATGTGGCTAACCCAAACTGCTGTACAAACTACTCTTTTGCCAGTCCAGGGTTTTACCTCAGGGCCTGGGCACTGACCCTGAGCTTCTTTTCCTTAAGGCTAGTGTTCTGCCACTTGAGCCACAGCTCCACTTCCATCTTTTTTGGTAATTTATTGGAGATCAGAGTCTCACAGACTTTCCTGCCAGTGCTGGCTTTGAATCACAATCCTTAAATCTCAGCCTCCTAAGTAGCTGGGATTACAGACAAGAGCCACTGATGCCTGGCTAACTCAGTTATCAGTTCACCAACAACTTCTTTTCTGTACCTACTGTGTCAGAGATGTTGCCCAAAATGAGAGAGAACAAAGCACAGATGATCCAAATCTGGGCTCCACACTCACCTGAGTTTGAATGGAGGCCTATCACTTAGTGGTTAGGGCATCCTGGGCAGGTTTCTTAAGCACTTTAAATTCCTGATTCCTCAAATTCCTGATCTAGCCTAAAGATAGTAAGGACATGGTTATATGAAGATGAAATGAGAATCCATATACATCTCTTATAATAGTGCCAAGAGCAAAATGTCAGCTCTAACTATTACTACTAAGAAAGAATCACACATTGGGATAGCCTCTCTCATCCGGTCATTTACAATATCATAAGGAATGATGATAGGAAGCACAATGGTCTATATATCATATAAATAAAAGAAATGTTACTACAGCTTTAAGAATTACAGGCCAAAATCTAAAGGTAAACCTGGGGTGGGGAAGAAGCATGAGATTCTATTACCAAAAAAAAAAAACCCCAAACAGTTGTAGAAGGACTGGTGTGGTTCAAGTGTTAGAGCATTAACTTAGAAAGCTCAAGGTCCTGAAATCCTAACTCCAGTACCACCAACACAAAACCACCACAGGTCACACAACAGCAGAGAGAGGAGGAAGGGAGGCTGTGGCATTAACAGGGAGCAAAGAAAGGGGCTGAGGTGGGAAAGTGCCATGCAGGGGCACAGGGTGGGTGGGAAGGAGCAAGGAAGGACAACATGGACATGGAACTTGGGGGCCCTGACTTCCAAGATGGAATTTCACATTTGATATGGTATGTATTGATACAGTGTGTATCTTGAGTGGGAGTTCTAAATGAAAATTGGTGGCTTGTTTTTGTTTTAGATTTAGGATCCAAAATCAATTCAACTTAAAAAGCATTTTAACTTTTTGGGGAGTCAACGATGTTTTTGACCCATTCAAAGCTAACTTGAAAGGAATTTCAGGTAATAACTTTTCTCCTTAGTTCTTTGGTATATGATGTTACATCGCATAAGGGGGTTTTATTGTTTCCAAAAGCCGTCAGTTATCAACAGCTAGAGTCAAACATTATATAACAAAATAAAGCATTATGTTTTATATAATAATGTGTTGCCTTTGTTAAGAGTCAAACTTGGGTTAGATTTGAGGGAGAGAATTGAGCAATTTTTGGAAATTACCTTGAGTTTTGTGGCCAAGGGACACAGTGAAGTTTCCCTTGCTCTGTTCAGAGTAACCAGGGCTCTACAAGAGACTTGTAATAACAGAACCTTCATTCTGACCTCTACGGTCACACCAGCCTCATGGGCTCCCTAGTTTTACCTCTTCTCACCTCCCCTAGGATCTGCCCTATCCTCTTCTTCTTCTTTTTTTTTTTTTTTTTTTTTTTGCCAGTCCTGGACCTTGGACTCAGGGCCTGAGCAATGTCCCTGGCTTCTTTTTGCTCAAGGCTAGCACTCTGCCACTTGAGCCACCGCACCACTTCTGGCCGTTTTCTGTATATGTGGTGCTGGGGAATCGAACCCAGGGCCTCATGTATACGAGGCAGGCACTCTTGCCACTAGGCCATATCCCCAGCCCCTCTGTCTTCCATCTTAATCACAGAAAAATATTGCATGTTTGAGCTTGAAGAGTTCTAGGTTGGGATTTAGATAAGCCCATACAGATTGTCAGTGTTACTTATCCCATAAAACACAAGAGAAAATGTCTAGTACTCAAAGCTCACCATCTTAGGGTTGGAGATTGTTGGTAGATTGTTTGCCAGGTATCCATCATCAGCTCTACAAAACACAACCACCACCACCCCCGGCTCTATCATCTCCTTATTCACTGCCTATACATGCAAAGAGATAGCAATGCATTAGACAAGTTTGGCTACACTGATCAAAGCAATGGTTGGTTAAGTTGAATACCTAAGAAATACTGACTTGGTAGAATTACTTCAAAATTTTCCTAGTGACACAGGCATAATCTGACATTGTAGAAAAAGGAAGAATACAACCATAGATGGATCAGAGGGCAAGAAAAGAGCAAGGCATAAAGAATTAAACAGTACATTCTATCTTCAGCAATGGGTAAAATGTAACCAACACTACCTTCCTTAGATTCTAGGGATTAGGTATGAGATCATTTTGGCTGATGGTAATTTTTTTTTTATCAAAGTTCAAAAGTTTAGGATTCTAGGTTCAATCTCCAGCACCAGGGGGAGGTCTTTTTATACGCACATATTCAATTATAGAGTACGACTTCATAATTCTGAGAAGTTTCTCCTTTTGTCCTGGAAGAACATTCTAAAAATGCCATTAATCATGTCTTAAAAAAAGAGTGATCTTAACTCTATACTGTAGTTCCTTATTGGTAAAGCCATGCACCGTCCATAAACTTATAAGATCTAATAAGCTAAAAATTTGATATCTGGTTCTTTATATAAAGTTTTCCAATGAAAATTGCTTTTTCCAGTGCCCCCCACTTTTTTTAAACATAATCAAGAGACAGTTATATCTGTGCCAAGTTGGCTTCCAGCTTTAACGTAGAGCACCACTGAACCATTCAAGTTTCTGCATTCCTAAACTGGGCACTGGTGGCTCATATTGGTCATACTAGCTAGTCAGCAGGCTGGGACTGGAGGATCACAGTTTGAGGCCAGCTGAGGCAGTTAAGTCTATGAGACTTATCAGCAATTAACCACTGAACAGCCAGAAGTAAAGCTGTGGCTCAAATGGTGGAGCACTACCCTTGAGTAAAAAATCTCAGGGACAGCACCCAGGCCCTAAGTTCAAACCCTAGCACACAACACACACACACATACACACACACACACACACAAATAAGTTTCTGCATTCCTAAAACAGGGTAGCCATCACTCACATCACTTTTTAATAACAGAAATAAAATGACTTAACAACACAGCATCCACAATTTTTATGAGGAAATGTTCAGAAAATACTGTCTTTTTTTCCATCAATTAACAGGGGGTTAAAGCAGTTATTCATGATTGATGAAAGTCCACCAGCCACAGGAAACATTTGATCGTTTCTTTCTATTGACTTTCAGAGCCCAGCCAGAATCATTTAGTTCTCCATCTAAAAGCCATTTGTTTCTTCGTTCTTGTTATCAACCCTTTTTGGCTGTTTTAACTCACTCAATATTATTTCAAGACTCAGCTGTGCCTGATGTATAGTTTTCCCCTAAACTTCTTTGATGTTGGAAGCTTTTAAGAGTAATTTGTCTTCAGTCCCACTTCCTTTAGAATCAGTGGGGTTTCCATACAGGTACATATTCTTAGTCCAGGAAATATTCCTTATGCAGAAACTCAGAATTGTGAAGCAACTACTTTGTTCCTTGCCTTTATAATCTCTACCCAAAAAGAACTATGAGCTCTCTCTGTTTCTATGATTTAAGAGAGCAAACCATGCAGAGTGTGTAGGCTAATGAGGCCACCCTGGCCAGAGAAAGCATTAAGTGCCTAAGGAAAAGAATGGAGAAAGCAACTAACCACAGCGTAGATTCAGAGTCATCTAAGATTCTTCCTGAAAATTTCTATTTGCTGGGCTAGGTGCTATATGACACACATACCCGGCTAAGAGTAGCAAGTAAGTGACAAAAAGACGAGAAATATAAGCTAGGAAAAAAAATCCCTAAAAGCTGCTAAACTGGTGAAAACCCAAAAGAAATAGAAAATTGTTTTATCATGCTTGATGAGGATCAAAAATAGAGATTGACTTACATTTTGTAAATCTCATGTCTACACAGTGAAGCCTCTTAAACTTTTTTTAAAGTATATGCAAAATAATTGTCTTCATAACAAAGTGGGGAACTGAATGGTTTCCCTATGCTTTTATGGATCTAGGTTAAAAGATAGTAACAAAGATACGCATATGTATACATATATATGTATATGTTCATATACACACATGTATATTTGTATGTGTGTATATAAAGTTTTGAGAAAGTAGACAGTCAGAAGTGTTTATTACTCATTACTTGGTAGCATACTGAGCATTATTATGCATGTTAGGCAAAGAAACATTTAAACGAGTAAGCTTTCTGCATTCTAGAGCTAACTGTAAAAAGTAAAGCAAAGCCGGGCATCAGTGGCTCAAACCTGTAATCCTAGCTACTTAGGACGCTGAGATCTGAGGATTTCAATTCAGTTAGCCCAGGCAGGAAAGTCTGTTGACACTCTTATCTCCAATTAACCACCAAAAAGCCGTAAGTGGAACTGTGGTTCAAGTGATGAGTGCTAGTCTTGAGCAAAAAAGCTCAGGGACAGTTTCCAGTCCGAGTTCAAGCCCCAGTACACACACACACACACACACACACACACACACGAAGGCAAGCACTGGCACATGGTTAGAGGAAAGTAAGTGGCAAGGGAGTGGCTAAGAGTATCACTCCTGCACCTTAAATATTAAAATGTAATACAGAAATGAACAGGTTGATGGTGGGCTACTTTCCCCATTATATTCCTCGGAATGCTAATATGGTAAACTGGTAAACAGGAAATGGTGTGCTTAACTTTATGGTCAAACACTACACAGCAAAAGCCCCCTAGCCCTTTTTAGAAAATTAGTAACTCTGAAGTCCCTCACTCAACACAAAAGCTCAAAACGGATTAACCTACACATCTCTCATATTTAATTAACCATGGATAATATTTAAAGTAGCTCAGCTGGTCTTACCAAATATGTACACACTAATTGTTCTCATTTCCCATACTGTGCCAGGGAGCCCAGACTAAAAGACACGCATTTATCATACTTTAGCTGGTAAGAGGTTACACAGTGTAGCTCTGCATATTACATCAATCTTCACTTAAAGCCATCCTGAGCTGGGCACTGCTCACACCTGTAATCCTAGCTACTCAGGAGGCTGAAATCTAAAAATCACAGTTCAAAGCCAGCCCGGGCAGGAAAGTCCCTGAGGCTCTTGGTCTCCAATTAACCACATGAAAACCAGAAGTGGTACCGTTACTAGCCTTGAGCAAAAGAACTCAGGGACAGCACCCAGGCCCCAAGTTTAATAAGCCTTAGGACTGGACAAAAGAAAAAACACATTTAAGACACCAAACAAGATAGTAATGAAATCCCAGAAAAACGTCCCCAACTTTTTTCCATAAAGCTTTCCTTCCAATTTTGGCATTTGGTTGCTCAATGATCTAGTAAGAGCAGCTAGAAAGTCTTTTCTCAAATACCATGCTGAAAAAAAAAAAAAAAAAGACCAACTGACAAATGAATCTTCACTGGTGTTAATTGAATGTTGAGTTCTTCCTTCCATTGGTCCTTGTCTATCCTGATGCTGCAAAGTGATTGTAATGAATATAGCCAACTCACAATATTGTTATATCTTAATTACAAGAAGGAATGCTGATTTCTGCAGTCTTCATATGACATTTATGGGCCATCTCCTAGTATGTGTGTAACTAATGCAAGCCAATTTAAAGATGAAACAAAAATCCCATTTTACCACACACACACACACACACACACACACACACACTCGCGTAACATCTCTTTCTAGTGGCAAAAGTACACTTTGTGAAATGAGGTAGTATTTGAGTGGAGGGGTAAGACTGAAAAGGGCATTGGGCCCAACAACCTGCATAATGCTAATTCAGTTTAGCAGATATGTAATCTCGGATGATTTAACAAGCCCCTCTGGACTGTAACAATGTTTCCTCTAGTTCTAAAGATGCTGGCCCTGGTTGCTTATTGCATTACTAATTGGGGAATTGTTTTAAAATGTCTAAATCACAAAAACGTGTCAGTGTCTCTAAGTTACTATAGTTCCATTTACTAAGCTTCCACTATCTTTGAAACTATTTGCACTATTTGCGCACTGAACAATTAGTTTAGAACCTTTAATTTTCTTTGCAGATTCTAGCCCAAGAGGCAAGTTAATTGCACAACTGTTAAAGAGTACACAGAAAGCAGTCATGCAACATTAGGCATTCTTAATATACTGCATTTTGCCTCTTAAAGCCCATGGTACAAACCTTTCATTTTATCATTTGAAAGTGGCTCTTGAACTGCAGACCAAGAAGACATTTAATGGAAAACATTTGAGACTTACTGAAATTGATTCTTGGACTAGAATCTGCCTTTTAACCCACACCTTGGTGATCCTATGACTAGTTTTAGAAGTATTAGCTAAAGGAAACATATGAACTAAAACTGTTTTAGGAAATTATTAAAAACATGGGCCCACAATGCCTGAATATTAAACTTAGGGGTAACTTTAGAGTTTTGAAATAAAAGATCTTACATAAAAAAGTCAAGCAATTGCTTCTTAGCTACACAGTAGGCAGCAACAGATACTTTAAATTTTCTAAGTATATTCTTCAAAAATGTACTCAATCCTTACATTAAATGCATCGAAAAAAATAAAGCAATTCATATTTTTATCATTTCCTGGGGTTAGGCCAAGATGGCTTTTATGTTTCTGAAGCAATTCACAAAGCCAAGATGGAGGTTTCAGAGGAAGGCACAAAGGCAGCTGCAGCCACAGGTATGTTGAGAAAGGTGTAAAACTCATTCGCGTTTGCTTTTTACTTGTTAGTTTTCCAGTTCAATCTTCATAATTGTGTACTTTCTTTCCATTTAAAACCTTACATCCAAATACATTTTTAAGGGCTGGGAATATGGCCTAATGGCAAGAGTGCTTGCCTTGTATACATGAAACCCTGGGTTCAATTCCCCAGCACCACATATACAGAAAACAGCCAGAAATGGCACTGTAGCTCAAGTGGCAGAGTGCTAGCCTTGAGCAAAAAAAAGAAGCCAGGGACAGTGCTCAGGCCCTGAGTCCAAACCCCAGGACTGGCCAAAAAAAAAATAAATAAATACACTTTTAAAATGTAACCGTAAAATCTCTTTCTCAAATGATGGAAGAGATGGCCATTTAAAAATGACTTATACCATCATCCCATAAATAAGGAAGAGGCATTATGAAAATTACCTTCAGCAAGGAATTTATTCTATGGAGTACTTTGATAAGACACAGGCTTGGCTAAATAGAATCTCTCTTTAATAAATTTTCCTACCTGCATCCCATAGTAACACTACTCAGCAGAGATGTCATTAAGATGCTTTGATTTTTTTTTTAAATCAAAGTATAGAACTTTGTATTCTCTCCAAATGCAAAGAAAAATGATTTTTCTATTCTTTATCTTTCCTGCAGCTCTGTTATTACTGAAAAGGTCTCGGATTCCTGTTTTTAAAGCTGATCGGCCATTCATCTTTTTCCTGAGAGAACCTAACACAGGTATCATAGTATTTTTGGAGCACTAAGATAATTAAATATTTATCAGCATGCTTTTAGCAACAGGGCTTATTTGCTCACTATTACCTAAAACAAGCATTGCTTCTAGCTGTTTCTATGGCATTTCAGTTGCTTACATTATGCCCTGAGAAAGAGGCTTATCTTCCATGGCTTTTGCATTCTCATTCTCTTAGTTCCATTTGCAGTTAATGCAGATTTTTAAACATTTCAGTAGGTTTCTATGAAGGAAACAAAAATAAATCCTACACCCCCCTCCCTCAATGGTCCCCTTATCATTTTCAAAAACAAGTCAGTTTCTTTGGGTCACCGGGGTATATCAGAGAGTCCCCTACTGATTCTCAATGACTCCAGTATTTTATACTTCTAACACTTCTATACTTTTCTGCTACCTCTCTGAAAATAAAGTATTTGCCTTAGTATTACAATATAAGTTTATCTTAATTCAAATATGTTATGGTACAAGCAAAGCAGCACTGGGCACATCAGGACAAGCAGCTGTTCTTTAGTGACTAAAATATTTTAAATTATTTAATGCTCCTTCTGCCCACTGAGAGTTACCAGCATAGGAAGGAAGAGATTCTCAGTAAAGAGTTGTTGGCAAGTCTAAACAGTGTATAAAAAGTAAAAAGGTGAAACAAGACTAATAAAATCAAGCA
Organism: Perognathus longimembris pacificus; assembly: GCF_023159225.1. NCBI lineage: Eukaryota > Metazoa > Chordata > Mammalia > Rodentia > Heteromyidae > Perognathus > Perognathus longimembris. The sequence goes on from NC_063163.1 coordinate 45,812,566, forward strand.
AAGGTGGATCTACTGTAACTAAACATCAGGCATTACTTTTATTTGTGGAGAGAAAAAAATGTCAAAAGTGAAAATTATGCATAGTTTTACACAAATTATTACGGAAATACTGTCAACATCATTCTATCTGAGAATCATTTGCATACTGATATAACTGGTGCTAGAAATCAAAGAAACATTTTTGTGACAAAAAGGATGAAGGTAATCATTCACTTGAAAATAATCAATTTGGAAATTATTTGGGGGGAAAAAAAAAAGTCCATCAACAGAACGTACCACTTGGTATTTCATCACGATCGTCCCAACCCACAGTGATTATGGAAATGTCATGTTATCATTTAGAATAGGCAGCAGAGATTTCTTAGAAAAGAGAGCTGTCAAAAATATCAAGATGAAAAAAAAAGTCCTGCTCCTTCAAGAAACCAAGAGAAGACTAAACCTGAACATAAAGATTGCCAAAATGCTGAGAAATGTGGATGAAAGTTAGAGGAAAAAGATGCTACTCTTGGAACTCAACATTAAATTGTTGAATTAGGAAAGGACACATCACTATTTCAATGACATGTGTTTCTGCCTTAGGGATCAAAATGAATATATATGGTTAAACTAAAATCAGATCCATAATCTACCACAAGTCTAGGTATAGTCTTTATGAATTTATTTAACATTCTTCTTGGGAGACACTTGCCACACTACCCAAGAATAAGCAGCTATTCTTTTGTTGATGTTACTGAAGAGACCAGACATGAGAGTCAGGCTTCATTACTCAAAACAGACAAATCTGCTAAGAGCAACTAAGGCATCAATCAATGGACAAATACACCACCTTGGGAAAGGTTAAGAAGAAGACCTCAAGATTAACCTTTCAGGGAATATCATTTGTCTAGACTATAGTCATTTAGTGATCTAAATGGTCTGAAAGACAAAGTTTATCCTCTTCCCCACCCAGGCTTATTTTGCTGACAATTCTATAGCAATTCTTTCACTAATTTAACTAACATGCCCACACAAGTTTTTAAAAATGCAAACAGCCTGAGTTAACATATTAAGCTTAATGCTGATGTATTTTTAAAATGTGAATAGGATTTAGGATGAGTATACAAAGAATATCATGGTAGAGACATAAAGAACAAAAAGAGGACAGAACAGACTGTTACTTTGCAACTTTTTCAAGTATATTCTTTTCAGCACAACTTTTTAGTACATTCTCAAAAATGTACTAAAGATCAAGAGTCTAAAGGATTACCATCATTTGATGAACTTGTTATATGAAAATAAGAAATTTCTCATAAGGAAAGCTGACAACTATTAGAAAAGATTCAATGTTCTTCCTAGATATTCTTAAATATAAACTTCTATCACAATGACTTCTAATGCCTTTGATTAATTTCAGAATCTAAAAACAGTTTTAGACCAGACAGTACATTCTGGGTTTTGTGTAAGTCTTGTGGAATTTGGCAGTTACTTCAGTAATTCCATCTATCAAATTGTATTGTCCTTTACTTGAAAATATTTTGTAGAGATTAAAAAAAGGGTCTGAAGAATAGCATATGAAAATACTCTATACTAAATATGTGTTTTCTTTTCTTTGACAGGATTTATCTTCAGTATTGGGCGTGTTTCAAATCCCCTTGACTAAAGATGTTGAGAATGTCCCTCACTTTCATGTATGCTTTCCTTCATAAAAAGTTATAACTTTGTTTGCAATAGGCTTACAATTTTTAAATGTTTCTGAATCAGTACAAAAAGCAAGGGCAAGTGATTTTCAAATATTATGGACATAAAAATATTTCAATTTTATTATACTTTTATAAGTCTGCTTTCCCTCTCTTAATCCAAATCTAAACATTTTAACATATCTTCTACTAGTTACCCCTGCCCCCCCAAACCACTAAAAGGCACAGCAGTGATCTATGAATGGTGAATGAGTCAGGCCATACGATTGCAACCTCAATAAAGATACATAAGGTCATTGGATTCAGGGTGAAGAATGAATAGTGTCAGTTTTCCTTTTGTAATTTTGGAGAAAGAAAAATGAGCAGAATCATCTTAAATCTATCACCTTTCTATTTAGGCTGCTAAATAAAATTTAGGGTCTAAATGTGAAAACTACAGTGCAGAAGAGATCCCCAAACTCCTAATGTTGTGAGTTTTGTAAACATGGCATGGTGTTAAACTGCAACAGGCTAGACATTTCAGAGCACATAATGTACCTCAAACTTACCACTCCCTAACTAGCAGCTGAACTTAATGACACCTACAATCCTAGTGAGAAAGAAAAGGGGATTGAAAGGAGGTAAGGAAATCAACATTGTTGAAATTCTGCTTTTTAAGTAAGTTTTAAAAGTGTCTACCCATAATGCAAAGTTCCCATTTCTAGTCAGAAATAGGAATATGTTGGCATGGCCAACAGAAAACTACAAACATATAGTAAAAAGACAATGCAGAGTAATCACAGTTAAGTTTAACAAATATATGAATTTCAAGTGATGTGTTTTCCAACACTAGAAAGCAAGAGCTTTAAAATTCCATTGTCATAGGATGTTTTTTAAGTGATTATTTTAAATGTGATTATTTCCTAAACCACACAAGAGTAAAATAGAGCATTTATTGATGGAATAACAAAAGTGCTTTTCTTAAATATTCTTCAAAATACATCTGTACAACTTACAATAATATATCCAAAATAACTGTATATACAAAACATTGCCTAGATTTAATGTATGTGCTTTTTTTCCCCAAAAATTACAAAGTAACTTCTTTTTAAATTTTTTTTTTTGGCAAAGTTCAACCTTAACAGAGGTGACAATTTTAAAGGTTGGTTTAAGAAAATAGAACCTGAGGGAAATTGACACGCAAGAGTCAATGACAAGCAAGAGATTTAAAGGAGTATTTTTAGTTTGATAAATAAAAATGTTTTTTTTTTAAGTGATACTTTTCACATTACAAAAATAAACCAAAATGAAGAAAAGGTCACTGTAAAATGATGGAAAAAGGATCTGTCAACTTGTTTTAGTATTTCAAATAGCCAACAATGCATGTCAAAAATGAATTGCAAGGTCACAATAGTCTTGTATTTACTTTGTATTTGAAGAGGATAGTAAAATAAGTGGCCATATTTTATCTTCTTTTAATTGCTATTAATATGGTTGATCTGATTGGCTCTTCGATGAATTTCATCCAAGAAGTTCTCCAGTTGTTCTATTAGCATTCGTTTTTTGAACCTGTATGAAAAATAATTAACACTCTCAATTACTTTGTAATGGCTAGCATATAATAGGTACAATGTTTAAAACAAAGAGAAACCACTTTGGGAAAGGTTTTACAAACTAGGATGGAAATAGAAAATGCTGTATTAGGAAAACTGAAAATTAATGTTTACACCAGAACACAATATTAGATTTTCCCTAAAACAAATCATCTAGAACTAGAAACAAATGGGAAAGTAGTATCTCTTCCTCAACTAGAAAGAAAAAACTAATTTATACAAAGATCCCAAATCTAGCAAAATTGGGGCTACCGAAGAGGTTTACTGTAGTATTTTCTTATGGCCTTATTTTTTTTTTTTTTTGGCCAGTCCTGGGCCTTGGACTCAGGGCCTGAGCACTGTCCCTGGCTTCTTCCCACTCAAGGCTAGCACTCTGCCACTTGAGCCACAGTGCTGCTTCTGGCCGTTTTCTGTGTATGTGGTGCTGGGGAATCGAACCTAGGGCCTCGTGTATCCGAGGCAGGCACTCTTGCCACTAGGCTATATCCCCAGCCCTCTTATGGCCTTATTTTGAACAAACTGAACAATGAACAAATTATGATTCTAATCCCCCACAAAAATGAGGAGGGAAATGAAATTTGGGTAGTAGTATTTAAAAATCACGGGGCTTTGTTATTAAAATCTGAAAGCTAGCAAATAAAGAAAAATTAAATATATATATCAGAGTATGTAGCAACTAGCTAAAGTTTGAGTGGCAAGTCTTAAAATTTTTCAGAAATAGGGGCTGGGGATATGGCCTAGTGGCAAGAGAGCTTGCCTTGTATACATGAGGCCCTGGGTTCGATTCCCCAGCACCACATATACAGAAAACGGTCAGAAGTGGCGCTGTGGCTCAAGTGGCAGAGTGCTAGCCTTGAGCAAAAAGGAAGCCAGGGACAGTGCTCACGCCCTGAGTCCAAGGCCCAGGACTGGCAAAAAAAAAAATAAATAAATAAAATAAATAAATCAGAAATAAATATATAGGTTAAAATTGCAATCATCTACAGAAATATAGTATCACTGATGCTTTTTAAAATATTCCCAAGTACTAGACATTTTATTCCCATTTCTTTCCTACTTGTAAAATAATACAAATAGCCACGATATTATATAACTTTCCAAAAGATGACATGAGAAAACAGGTACCAGCAATATAGCTAAATCCAAGATGAGCCAGGTTGAGTGATAAATTTCAGGCTGAGGCAAGAGGACTCTCGGTTTGAGGCCAGTCTGGGATGCAAAGCATGACACTGTCTCAACAACAATAATCTCCAGGTCAGGGCCACTTAGGAGGCTCAGAACTAAGAACTATGTTTTAAAGCAGGCAGAGCAGACAAATTCTACAGTCCCATCTCCATTTAACTAGAATCAAGGGCATGGCTCAAGTAGTACCATAAAAGATGAGGGAGAGGAGATCATTAGGGCCCTGGGTTCAAGCCCCAGTACTTTCAATAAATAACCAAACCAAGGATGATGTTTGAGAACACAAGTGTCAACACAAATATCAAAATAGGTATATTCAAAATTACATAAAAAGTAATAGCCTTATTTTGATCTATCAAAAAGAAACTATTCTATGTGTGTACTGCAGAAGAGACAGAGGATTAATTTCTTTACATTTTTTACTTTTATAATTCTTACATATTTACATTTGAAAAGTCACATAAAATAAACCCTGTTTTCTCATGAACTGAAAGAAAAAGTGGAAAACACTTTTAAGCTTGCATAGCTACACATCTCAGTTATACTTCATAGCTACATTTATCATTTAGGTCCTACACATCCCTTGTACTAAATCACATAATCTTGAGCTACTGGAATAATCCACTTGACTACAAAGTGTTCCCATGTAAAAATGATTTTAAAACCTTTCTTAAGGCTGTTTCTAATCATTAATGTTAAAGTGAAAAAGATAAATAAGAAATAAACACCAAAGACAAAGATAAGCAAGAATTATTGATCTGTATAATATTTTTCAAGGGTGAAGTTTTCTAATTCCTGGAGAATTTGTAGCTATTATTTTAAGTGAATTTCATTCAATAAACTAAACAAAAAACTCGTGATATATATAACTCCGTATGTTATATGCATAATCAAGTACACAGATCTGTTAAAATACTATATAAACTGAAAATTCATCAGTTCATGTTTCCTTACCTTGATGCTTCTTTAATGACATTTTGCAAAAATATTAGTCTTGTTTGTAAACTGCCTTGCACATGCTTCAGTAAAGTAAAGATTCTTTCATATTCTTAAAAAAGAAAGGAAAAAAAATCAGTGGCTTTTATTTGTATTCTTGCCAGTAGTTTTCTCCTGCCATATTTCACATTAAGATACATTTACACCAAAATATTTTCTGTGACAATTTCACCACTCTTTAAGGATTTTATAATACATTTTAACATATATATGTGAAAAAAAGATTGTGTCAAAAATGAGTAACAAGCCAGTGCCGATGGTTCACATCTGCAATCCTAGCCACTCAGGAGAAGCTGAGATCTGAGGATCACAGTTCGAAGCCAGCTCAGGCAGGAAGGTGAGAGAGACTCCTATCTATCAACTAACCATGAGAAAACAGGAAGTGGTACAGTGGAGTGCTAGCCTTGAGCAAAAGAACTCATAGATAGTACCAGGCTCTGAGTTCAAGCCCCATGACTGGCAAAAAAGAAAGAATAAACACTAGCAAAAGTTCTCATTAAAGTACAAATGTAACAAATACGTCAGTGTGCACATGAGCACATGCACACGTTAGTACTGGGGCTTGAACTCCGGTCCTGGGTGCTGTCTTCTAGCTTTTTTGCTAAAGGCTGGTGTTCTCCAATTTGAGCCACACCCCTACTTCAGGCTTTTTTGGTAGCTAATTGGAGATAAGAGTCTCAAACTTTCCTGCCAGGGCTGGCTTTGAACCAGAATCCTAAGATCTCAACCTTCTGAGTAGCTAGGATTTCTTTAGAGTTGTTTTTTTTTTTTAAACCTAAACATACCACTGGCTGTAACTACAATTAAAATCTTAAACACAATGGTAGGCACTCTATAATGAGAACTTGATATAAGAACAGTATTAACTCTGGGTCTATATCATGGTAATTACTTTTAACAGTGTAGTCTTCTTTGGCTCTTGGTCATTAATGACTACAATTAGTACCCTGGGCATAGCAGACAGTGTTTGTCAGATAAAGAATCAAATGTTGCATAGCTCAGATATTGTTCAAGACTGATCTAGAATCAGACCTTCACTTTTAGGAATGAAATCTGAGATTTGTCTTTAGTCATACATACTTCTTCCTGGTTTTCGGATCTCTTTCATTATTTGTGCTTTCAGTTCAGTATTGACTTCTTCATGGCTCCTGCAGTGCATCAATTTTTTCCCTTTGTTGAGTGAAGATGCTGGCATATTCTCTTCAGCACACTGTTCTTTGTTTCTTTGCTCCTCATGATTTTCTAAAAATCCACCAACAGTGAGGTCATTAGTTCCTAAATGGTCATGACCAAGAGCTTCTGTATGATTGGTTGGTCGTTCCAGTAAACTGGCTGGAGAAGATGGTGAAAATTCAGTATCCATAGCATTTGGTATAATGTCTGATGAAAGCTGGTCTACAACATGATTTTCAACCACATCATCTATTGTTGAATCGTTAGTGGTTTCTGAAATTAAAACCAAAGGTAGGGAGGGAAAATTAGGATTCAGTGTCAAAGTATACAAAAGCCACAAAGAAACTAAAGCAAACAACATTGATTTCCTTGAGTAATGCATATTAAGGAATATGACATAGTTCTTAAGCTTTGCCAAAGAGATAGTAGAAAAAAATTAAAATACAAACAACTTTCAGCAAACTTTTATTCTCTAATAAAAGATTTTAATAATATTGTGAAATATATATGATCAAAATCATCATCAATCTTTACCTTAGAGGGCCATAGTTCATTCCAACTTACCTCTCTACCTTATACACTTATCATTTAGAGGCAAAAGTATAAACATTGAGTAGTTAATCTTGTTCCAAGTCCTATAGGAAACACATTACCAAACAAGTAGTATTTCACAGTACATTCTGTCTATAACCATTCATCCAGTCTTTATGACCCGAATAGCACAAGGCCATCTGATGCCCATTTTAGCTCAGACAACTAGACCCAGAAGCCTGACATTAATGTTAGAGATTATAAGACTTGTTCTCTATAAAAGTAGTTGAATTCTAAGTTTTAATTACTCACCAACCTCCAGAACAACAGCTAAATATTATTCCTCCTCCACCTCATATGTAAATGCCCCATTTTCCCCAGCTCCCCTGATTTTCTCTCATTGAAATTCTATCCTATGATTTGCAAATACCTTCTTACTCCACAATTTGTGTAAGCTTTATTGGAAACCTAGTTCTCCTACCTACAAAGGAACACTGTTCTCTTCAAACCTGGATTAGGAATGGCTTCTCTCACATATTCTCCATGGACTGAAATTCACAGACTCTTCCTAGTCAGTGTAATTTCTCCTATGTAACTTGTGTAAAACTCTTACTCTTTTGAGGCTCAGTGTCATTCATTAACTTAAGTTCTCTCATTACTATCAATATTGAAGGGTACAAGTCTGAAGTCAGATGTCTGACACCTTGTTCAAAGCTAATCTCCAAATCCCTCCTAAAATCATTCTAAGTTCTTACTACTCAATGTGCGGTCTGTGGTTAACCTCCACCAGGGAGCTTCTCAGAAATGCTTATCTTCAACCCTACCCTAGACCGAAATGAGAACTGGTAGTGTAGACCTCTAGGTGATTCACATGCACATTCAAGTTCAAGAAATGCTGTGGTAACTAATGCTAAGCAGATTACCTATCAAGAACCTGGCCTTGCCAGTTACTAATTTTACTTTTTGTCAATCATGGGGCTTGAACTGAGGGCCTGGGCACTGCCTCTGAGCTCTTCTGCTCAAGCTAATGCTCTACCACTATGAACTAATAAGCTCCACTTACGGTTTTCTGGTGGTTAGTTGTAGGTAAGAGTCTCAACCAGTCTGGCTTCAATCTGTGACCCTCAGATCACAGCCTCCCGAGTAGCTAGGATTATATGCGTGAGCTACCAGTGCCTTGCAGTTCCTAAGTTCCTCTTTCCAAAGAACTTCCCACTTAAGACTTTTGCCTCTCCCATACATTTAAATTCAAGGTTGTAGTTCCATATCCCTCTCCCTCTCCCACAGAGACTATTTAAACTTTCTCTATTCTACAAGGCTACTTTCAGGAGGAAAGAAAAGTAGAGCCTGAAATTTCTTCTGCTTCCCTACTGGAAGCAGGTACAGAGAGGCTCTGGACATCTCCTCTTGCCTTTTTGGTGACTGTACAGGTTATGTCTTCTCTCATGTTCACCTTCAACCTCTCTACTGGTAACTGGTAACATACCAGCATTTGTAGTTAAGTGTCTGATTTTAAAAAGAAAGCAGAGCCACTACTTTTTAACACCATGAACTCTTCTAGCTACCACTTGCTTCTCCTTCTTGTGGTTTCCAGCTGAATAACTTCTTAAACAGGCTGGGTGTTCATAGACAACATCTCTCGTTTCTTCTCATTTTTTTCATCACCTTCTTTATCGTTTCCTCCCCTTTACTCCATAGAATTGTTCTTGCTGAGACAAAGGTAAAAGGAACTTCCAAACATCTCAAATCGTCTATTTTTCTATGTTTTTGAGATCATTAATCATTTACTCCTCTTTCTATTTCCTGCTATGACATTACATTCTCCTCTACATTCTCCTACCTCATATACTTCCTTCCCCTAACTTTGGCACTTTGCAGGTTATATTCTATAGTTTCCTATCATTCCACTGACAATAAGCTGCCAACCATACCGCTTCTCTACCAATTCCCTTCTCATGTACCCCAAACTCAAAAACTCCAATTGGCTACCCAGACTGTGATTTTAACTAAACAAAGCCATGTTTCATCTTTACTTCCAGCCCACTCAGTGTCTCTCCAGACAGCTTAGTGACAGTCTTAGTAGGACAGTTTAGTCCTAAAAAATGCATGTCAGATCAGGTCATCACTTCTTGTAAACCATTCAGTAGATCCTCATTTCCCTAATTAAGTGGAGAATCTTTGCAATAGTTTTTGCAAAGCACTCCGCGACTTAGCTTCCGGCTCTATTATCATCCAGTTCTCACCATACCTTATGTCTCAACATTCTTATTAGATTGGAGTCTTTCAGGTCCCTTAATGCCCTTTTTATACAAACTTTTGTTCAGAAACTGTTCTACCATAAGCAAATGCATCACCTTACTTAGCTAAATTCTATTTATCCTTCAACATAATTTCCTAAGGAAAAATGCCTTAATCTCATAAACTAATCCTCATACTTGGCTTTCTTTTCTAACATTTATTATGCTTCTAATTATCTATTACATGATGTAGTTTTTTTCTGCTCATTATAGGTGAGGGCAAACATCACTATTGTCTTATTCACTGTTATAACTTTATGTCCCAAATACATGCTCTATAGAATCTCACTGAAATTGAAACCCATGTTTCTGCTGGGAGTGATAATACTTCTTTCAAAATCTATTTTTTTGGGGGGATGAGGGTGGGGGTAGTCCTGCAGCTTGAACTCAGGGCCTGGGCACTGTCCCTGGCTTCTTTTTTTTTTTTTTTTTTTTCTCAAGGCTAGCACTCTACCTCTTGAGCCACAGAGCCACTTCCGGCCTTTTCTGTTTATGTGGTGCTGAGGAATCAAACCCAGGGCTTCCTGCATGCTAGGCAAGCCCTCTACCACTAAGACACATTCCCAGCCCCAAATCTGTTTTTGTTGTGTTGTTTTTTTTTTAATTCTTTGAGATCTGCTAGTACCATTTTAGAGCATAGCAGCTACTAAAATGCTGACCTACAAGAAATGCTCAACCAAAGTTCCTTTTTTTTTTTTTGCCAGTCCTGGGGCTTGGACTCAGGGCCTGAGCACTGTCCCTGGCTTCTTTTTTGCTCAAGGCTAGCACTCTGCCACTTGAGCCACAGCGCCACTTCTGGCCGTTTTCTGTATATGTGGTGCTGGGGAATTGAACCCAGGGCCTCATGTACACGAGGCAAGCACTCTTGCCACTAGGCCATTTCCCCAGCCCCCTCAACCAAAGTTCCTTAAAAAGACACCAGAGAGCTGAATGAGTGGCTTTAAATAGTACAGCATCTGACTGTACTGTCAACAGTACAGTACAGTACTTCAAGTCAAATACCAGTAGTGCCAAAAAACAAAACACAAAAAGGCATAAAAAATTATTATATACAAATTTACCTTGAGAAAATACCTTCTCTACACATTCAACTGTACTGGACAATATTTTTCTATAATCTATTATAAAAAATCTTTTCCTTTAGGGGAACTCAAAAAGCAACAAATAACATTGAAAAAACCCAACAACTACAATTTCTACCTTTATGAAGAGGAAGAGGTTTAATAAGGTCTGGCTGTGCTTGAGACATAGGTGTAGGTGGTCCTTTTCCTCCAATGTGATTATTCACCACAGGATTCTGCTGTCTGCCTCTTAGTAGTGGAGACATACACCGACGTCTTTTAGGGATCCCCTGCATATTTGGTTCTCCAGGCCGCTTATGTTTATTTTGAGGTCCAGCCACAAACTCATCTGCTTCATCGATCATCATGCCCTATAATAAAAAAAACATAATTTTATTTGATTTACAAACATTAAAATTTTTAATGTCATTTATTTTAACTGACAAATAATAAATAATTGTATATACTTAGTGTTCAGTATGATATGTTGATTGCATATACTGAGTTTTTGTCCAGTTAATTGACATATTCATCACTTCACTAGCTTATAATGTTTTCTGTGGTAAGAATATTACAAATTTGCTCCTTTAGCAATTTCAAAATATATACTACATTAACTATGATCACCAGGTAGTGATCAATACAATAGCTCGCTATAACTTATTCTTCCAGGCTGAGACCTGGCACCCTTTGCTCAATATCCAACCATCATTCCTGTCTTCCCTAGCCTCTGGTAACCACCTTTTATACCCTGAACCAAAAAAAGAATCTATCTTTTCTTGAATTTATACACAGTTTTAAGCAACTACATTCTAACAATGTTGACACTTTACATTCTTATCAGGAAAATAGCTTCAGCTTACTTTATCTAAATTATAAGCCCTTAAAAATTGACAGTGACCACTAAAAACACAAACAAATTAAATAATATACTTCAAAATTACCTTTTTATCCAGCTTAAAAGGGTTGCCAAATGTATGTAACCTTCGAGGCTGATCAGGATCAAGTTCTCTTAGTGGAGAAGGTACTTGCTTGAGGTATTCCTGATAATTCCCCATTTGTGCTATAGGAACACTGTGTACTTGATCTTTTCAGACAGAATATACCAATGGCAAAAGTTAGAATCTTTAAAATCATCTCCATCCAATTATCAAATGTATCAATGATACTTGGTATTACTCTAATCTAGACAGTCTTCCCTGCCTACATATTCTAAATTAGTTTGGTACAATTACAATACAAATAGTATGGCAAAAAAGCCTTTGAGATTTGAAAATAAAATTTAAAATATTGATTGTATACTTAAAACAAAAATATTACAGTTAGTTAATCTTGGCAAGAGTAGGCCATTACATGTAACTTTGCTATAAAAAGTTATCTGTCTACCCTATTCCAAGTAAACAAATTTGATTTAATTATGGTAGAATTTGTAGCATTATAGTATACTAGAAAAAGCACATAGATATAAACCTATAGTTAGAATGGTTATATCAGAAGGTAAGTAGAGTTAAATTCTCATCTGAGTTCATTTGTGATGCTAAAAATACTGTAAAAGGAATTACTCAGGAGTATAGCATTCAATAATCACTCAGTTAAACTACCAAATACTAATACATCATAAAAAAAAAAGTATGTAAGTATCCTGAAGGTATAAGGAAAGCTAAAAAGAAAACAAATTTGTAATAATAGCTGTAGGCAATCTGGGCAACAGTAATAGAAAGGAAGGGAAAAAAATCAGAGATGATTCATCTCTGATCTTATGAATATACAACCAGAACGTAACACTTTAAAATTTGTATTACCATATTGTGCTTTCTTCCATTTTAAAGAAAAAGTTATTTAAAAATACCAAATATTAAAATCATAATCTAACCTTCATCCTGTCCTTTAAGAAATTTGCGGGTACTCTTCAAAAGATTAGATCTCATTCTTGTTAAGTGATCCAAAAGATTTCGCCTTGGTATGTCATAAGCATTTCTAAATGTTTGAGGCTTCAAATCCTATTGACAAACATTCAAGGACAAAATTTGGTTTTTTAAACAAAGCTAAGAGACTAAGACCTCTAGGCCTGCAGCACAGATCTGAAAATAACATATATCCGTACATATATACATATACTTAACTTAATGGCCTGTTTTAGTACCAGAAGATAGAAATTTTGTCATCAGCACAACAAAATTACCTCAAATTCACTGAATTTTTATTATATGCTCTGAGTAAAAGAAGTAAATTCATTTAAGTAAAAATAGTTCACAAATTTTAAAAATAAATGATTTCTTTAAAGCTGGTTTATTTACAATTTACATACTATAAAATCATCTTTGCAATTTTATGAGTCAGTAAATAGAATTTATAGTGTTGAAATCATTACTTAGTGTCTAAGAACATTCTTACCATCTCAGACAATTCCTTGTACTCATTTATAATCAATCCTTATTCCTATCCCCAGGCAGCCAATGTTCACCTTTTCTTCGATAACTTGGAAGTGGAAGCCTGAAATACCTATTTTTTGTACGTGGCTTCCTTTAATTAAGGATGATGCTCTTAGTTATTTCGCTAGTCCATTTCCTTTTAGTCTACAGCAATATATCATTCAATAGATGTTTTACATACTTTTCTTTATTTACTATTTGAATGTTTAATCATATCACTTTTCTTTACTTACTAGTTGAACATTTGGTTTATTTGGGGCTATTATAAACAGTTAAACATTTGGTTTATTTGGGCTATAAACAGTTGCAGACAAAGCATCTTTCATTTTTTATTTTCCATTTTTCTTCAGCAACTATCTAAAATAGAATTGTTGTCTACATATAACATGATTTTAATTCTAAAATTCAATGATTCAATGCCAATAACATGATCACTTTTCTACAGATATAGAAAAGTTTGGACAAACTAAATGACAGTTTACAGTAAATCTGATTTGTTCAATAAAAGCACAGATCATAATATAACTAGTGTCAAATTGATTATTACCTTATTTAGTAAAGCAACCTGGAACCCAGTATATTCCTTCATATTAAGGTCTAGCAGTCTGTGAGGGATATCGTCTGAAATTCCCTGAAGCAGTTGTTGAAAATCTTTCCTATATGCCGTTGATAAACCATGTGATCGGCTTCGCACTTTAATTCCAGTTTCCTGCACTACCTTTTTGCCTACAGATCCAATGACTCGATCAGATTCTATTTTGGCCTAAAGTAAAAACAAATAAAAGTTGTCTTGATATAATCTAAATTTCTACAAATTAAACATTTATTGACTTTTAAAGTCAGAATTAAAACCTCAAGCAAGCATATTCAAATAAGTTCAAATAATAATGTCTTATTTTATACTGTAAAAAAAAAACTCATTGAGTTTATACTCAAATAGTGAAGTGTAAATGGTCTATAAGTATATTCCCAATTCAGATGAAAATTAGTTAAAAACAATTCACCAATATTTACTTGAAGACATTATAAGCACATAGCTATTGCATTGGCAAGCACGAAAAGCTGTGATGCAGCTTTTTACTGGAAAATAAACAGCCAGATGTACTGAAGAAGAAGAGGGAGAATAAAAGGAGAGAGAAAAGAACCATCAAGAACTAGTTTATAGTCTATTAAACTATTTTAACTATAAAACCATTCACACATACTTAATATGACTCATTTCTGTTTTTATCATTACCTGCTGACTCAATTTTTTGAGGTATGAAATGACACTGTAACTGAGTCCATACTCCATACTGTCTGCTATTAGGTTAGGAGCGCCCATCATTCTAACAGCTTTCTTCAAGGGCTATGCAGAAGAAAAAAGAGAAAAGAACATTCAAACATAAGCTGGTTTACATGGCTCCATGTACACAGTTTTAAACCCTTCCCTCAAAATTTCTTTCTAAAAGGACAAAATATAATCATACTTTGCTTCAAAATAACATTTGGCATAAATATATTTAAATAGTTAAAAAGGAGTAAAGGAAGGGATGGGAATATGACCTAGTGGCAAGAGTGCTTGCCTCATATACGTGAAGCCCTGGGTTCGATTCCCCAGCACGACATATATAGAAAATGGCCAGAAGTGGCGCTGTGGCTCAAGTGGCAGAGTGCTAGCCTTGAGCAAAGAGAAGCCAGGGACGTGCTCAGGCCCTGAGTCCAAGGCCCAGGACTGGCAAAAAAAAAAAAAAAAAAAAGGAGTAAAGGCTATAATAATAATTCCCAAAGTAAGAAGGGTAAAATTTTGGACTGGTTAGTACAGTAGGAGATACCATTTGGAAGTAATAGATAGCAGCCACATTTTAGGAGATCGTTTTGACAAAAAAAAAAAAACTTAGGAAAAGAAATATAAAGGAAACAGGAAAAACAGATTTCACTCTTGGGTTAACTGGCTTAATCACTCACTAGTTATATATAGATTACATTTTTTTTTCTGTGCCTGTTTCTCACTTGAAAAAGACAGGATAATAACAGTACCTAACCTTTACAGTATGGCTATGGGATTATAGGATTATATGAACTAATATATAAAAGCACTGCACACACAGTAAGAATTTAAAGGGTAATGATTACTTACATTATCATTAGGTGAACTGATAAAACAAATAAGCTCCGAAGAAAAAATAAGCAGGCATGGAAAAGTTCAATATTTATAATGGGTGTAGTATTAAAAAAAAAAAAAAACACTGAACGTTATGATGAACTGAGAACCACTTGGTGCAATAAAACTAGAAATGTCTACCATGTGTGAAGAATAATCACTAACAAAAAGTTTGGAAGCACAGGTGTTACCATGGAATCAAATCCCAGCTGTAATATTTAATACCTAGGCTGTTCTTGATCAGTTCCAGAAGTTGCTATAAAATGTAAGTAAGCCAACACATGTACTAGTTCTTACTCAAAATGTTTTGCCCCCATTTCAGCCTTTTAAACAAAGCACAAGAAATAAATATTCTAATGATATTAGGAATCACTTAGAAAGATGTTACAAATTCTGAAATAGGGACTGAATATGTAGCTTAGTTGCAAAAAAGTTGCCTAGTATGTTCATGGCCCTCGGTTCAATTTCCAGAACCCTAATTTTTTTACAAACAGAAGTATATTTAAGTGATTTTTACTGTAGGAATTTTCGTTAAGATAATATATATTATTGGTATACTTAGCACTGGTTTTGAAGTAATTAAATTTTCTAAATATATATGCTAATATGAAAACCTGCTTATCCACCTAAAAAGCTATTTCTGACATTAAGAAAATAATGTATCAAAAAGATTTCCCACCCTTAAAAAGAAATAATCATAAAACTGAAATTTTAAAAGTTAGCATTAACAATCAAAGTCAAAAGCTTAAATCCAAAGCCAGACTGCTTCTAGAATCAGACTGAATTCCAGCAACTACTGTCCCCTCCATATACTAGCTATGTACTCTTGGAAGTGGAGCAAAAATGATTTCTACATCATAGGGTGACTATATGGATTAAATAATATTAACACATTTTACATGTTAAGTAGTATGTGAATGTTTTCATGATTATCACCATTCTGTTTCTGAAACCTATTGTTTACCACTAAACCATGTATTATTTGAATACTCAATCATTCTCATGTAAGAGTTTATTATAACGATCCAAAGTTACAAGCATAAAATTTCTTATGAAATGAGTATATGGCTTAGTGGTAAAATTCTTGCCTAGCCATGTATTAAGTCCCCTGGTGGGGAGGATAATTCTGTTTTAACAATATTCTTACCCCGAGATAGTAAGGAGGCATGGTCTTCAAATAACTTTCAAACGACTGTCTCCATTTCAATGTTGGTTTTGCTTTATGCACTTTAAACAAGTCATCTAAAAATATACATCATGAAGAACTATCATCACACATGTTTTCACACACAAATAACAAGTTAAAGAACTTCCTCTTAGAGACCTGCTTGTTTATTTGTAAAACAATACCATCGGACATGATTTTTTTTCTTTCTGTTGTTGGTCGTGGGGCTTGAACTCACCGTCTCTGATCTTTTTCACCTAAGGCTAATGTTCTATGAACACTATGAGCTACAGTGCCACTTTCCATTTTCTGGTGGTTAACTGAAGGTAAGTCTCCTACCCAGGCTGACTTTGAACAACATTCTCAGATCTTAGCCTATTGGGTAGCTAGGATTATAGGCGTGAACCACCAATGCCTGGCTCAGACATTCATTTTTAACAAAATTAAAAGAAAGAAGTTTAGTTTTGGTGTTTGTGACACTATTTTGAAAGTGAAAAGATGCCAAGATCATAGTCTAGAAGCTATAATGTACTGCTAAACACTGACAGCTCATGATTATACTAGCTACTCAGGAGGCGGAGGTCAGAGAATCACAGTACAAAGCCAGCCTGGCCAGGAAAGTCCATGAGACTCTTATGTCCAATTAATCAGCATAGAGCTGGAAGTATAGGTAAGGCTCAAGTGGTAAAATGCTAGCCTTGAGTAAAAAAAAAGGCTCAGGGTCAGCCACCAGGCCCTGAGTCAAGCCCTACCACCAGTACAAAAGAAAAAAGGTTAAGTAATGATATGTGAATTATATATAAAAAAAACCCAACCCCTCAATACTATACTAATGTAGAATCAGAAAATACACAAGGAAATCTATGTCCTCTCTAGACTTAAGACACAAAAACATACGAAGTAACAGAAACAAAGTTCTTGCAACATTTTCTATTAAAATATTTTGGCTGTAACATATTTAAAGCTGATAATTTCAGGGAGGGAATGAAAATTTACTTAACAGTAAAAATAAAAAAAAAACTGGCAACCAGATTGTACCAGAAACTAAGTATAAGACTTCTCGTAATACTTTGGAACAAAATTCTCTCATTTAAAAAATACCTGAAATGAGCCATGCATTCACGCATGCCTATCAAAGGCCAGCCCCAGCAGAAAAGCCATGAGGCTCTTACCTCCAATTAACCACCAAAAAAACCCAGAAGTGGAGCTGTGGCTTTTGAGTGAAAAAGCTAAGGGACAGTGCATAGGCCCGGAGTTTAAACCCCAGTACAGCACAAAAAAATATGAAATAAAAATTAAAGTTAGGGGCTGGGAATATGGCCTAGTGGCAAGAGTGCTTGCCTCCTATACATGAAGCTCTCCGTTCGATTTCCCAGCACCACATATATGGAAAACGGCCAGAAGGGGCGCTGTGGCTCAGGTGGCAGAGTGCTAGCCTTGAGCGGGAAGAAGCCAGGGATGGTGCTCAGGCCCTGAGTCCAAGGCCCAGGACTGGCCAAAAACAAAAAACAAAAAATTAAAGTTAGGCAAAATTTTTTTTAAAGAAATGTACTCAGATTCTGTGACTTTGCTTCTACAAATGTCTTCTGCTCCAAACAGAAAGCATACATTATGAATTTTAAGTATGTAAAAAAAACTTACACAAAAATCAAAATACTAAATTTCTCAATTACAAAATTTTATTATAATAGTTTATGGAAAAAATGATGTTCCAACATGGACTCAATTTATCATGAAAGGTTGCTATGACATTTCTTTAAATAGGTTTAGTGTTTTAAGTATTAAAAGCATTTTTATTATTTTCAGAAGAAAATATTAAAGGGATATTCTTAAAGTTTGTCTTAGGAGAATTTTTATATATGTGAGCAAGAGAACAAGAAATACTTACCTAAGAGGGGAAGGAGGACTGGATAATTGTAAGGCATCACAAATAAGTTGACACAGTTCAGTGCTGTACTGGCTTTCAAGTAACCAAAAGGATAACCAAGTTCACTATATTTTGCACTATTGCTTACATATACCTGTTTAAAAAGAATGTTTACATTTTCATACTTAATAGCCTTTCAAAGATGTTATGCAAACCACCAATTCAGCTTTAGCTAAATTTAAGAGGTATTTCATTTAAATTTTTTTACTTGTTCACAGTTTTTCAGCTCACCTGCCAACATGTTTGAGGAGATTTCCTTTCTAAAATAAACTGAGTCAGTGGAGAAGGTTCCAACTCATATTTATCAAAAGGCAGTTTGTCAATAACCATAGGTTCACAGTCTGTACAGGAAAACTTCACTACAGGATGAGAGGTACGAGGTGGCTAGAGGAGAAAGTCTTATTATTGTTGTGTATATTAAAAAAAAAGACACAAACTTACTTTAAAATATTTCTATTAAAATGTAGCTACTCAGTTTTGCTAATGAATTTGACTTGCTACTGAAAGCAGCATCAGGCTAAAGAAAATCTTGAAGTTAGGCACTTCAAGAATCCATATGAAAATCTTTACTAGAATTACATGAAACATTTTAGAGCTAAATATTAATTTTCACATATAAGTGAAAAGTATATAAAGACCTCACCTCCAAAGACCTTATCTATAACCATTTACTTGGACAGAGTAGTGATTTTGAAACTAATCATATATCTTCACATGTAAGATTCAGACATATGTTGTTAACAAAGACATACACAAATATGTATGCATATACATATGTATTACATATACCAATTTCTATATTATATATTAATATTATATACTATGTAAAATACAATACAAATCTAAATTTACTCTAAATATATCTTAAAATGACACTAAAACTAAAACTAAATATAAATCTAACTAAATCCAAATCTACTATATAGGACTAAATCTATTCTATCTTTCTTCCTCCATGCCAGACCCTGTGCTAACAGTTTGCTGACAACATGTAGATTCCCCAATAGGTCATCATTCTTCATGCACCTGTGTCTTATATGCCAACCCTTTGCATACTGCTTTTGCCTGTGTATATTACCAATAAACTAAGTTTTAGAGAGTAAGTTGATAAGAACTACCCTCTAAGAGACTGTTCTAACACCTCTTCCTAATTAGCAGCAAGCAGTTAGGCTCTGTTCCACACAGCTCTGTTCACAGCTGACACATCTTATATCCTTAAAATCTGACTTTCCTCTAGAAAATTTACATTCAAAAAGGTAAACACTGTCATATATTCCTGTGCCTAGCTATATATCTGATATAAAGCTTGGTAAAAGATATTTATTTGGGGAGTTATAAAATATTTCTCAACTAATCTGAAATTTAAATGAAAGTTTAAATAATTTTGCTAGTTTAGCCTGCAATCTTTTCAGGTCACAGTTTCAGGAATTACTTTTTTTTTTTTTTTTGGCCAGTCCTGGGCCTTGGACTCAGGGCCTGAGCACTGTCCCTGGCTTCCTTTAGCTCAAGGCTAGCACTCTGCCACTTGAGCCACAGCGCCACTTGTGGCCGTTTTCTGTATATGTGGTGCTGGGGAATCGAACCCAGGGCCTCATGTATACGAGACAAGCTCTCTTGCCACTGGGCCATATCCCCAGCCCAGGAATTACTTTTATTAGCAGGTTGTTGGTGGCTTACACCTATAATCCTGACCATTCAGTACGGTGAGATCTGAGGATCTCAGTTCGAAGCCAGTCTAGGCAGCAAAGTGTATGAAACTTATCTCTAACCACCCAAAGCCAGAAATGAAGCTGTGGTTCAAGTGGTAAGAGTGCCAGCTTTGAGCAGTGAAGCTAAAGGACAGTGCCCAACCCAAGGCTCTGAGTTCAAGCTCTAGTATGAACTTTAAAAAAAAAAAAAAAGAAAGAAAAGAAATTCCTTTTGCATTTCTAAAAGAAAAAAAAATCATTAAACATTCAAATTACAGTACTGAATATAACTGAGCATCAATTCTATGTGAATTTCTAAAGACTGTTGCCTGATAGTTTGTAGGTAAACTATCAGTTTTTTCTAAACTTTCTTTTAAATTTCAAATTGTATTCTAGAGAAATCCTCATGCTACATTGTTTATGGTCCCAAAAAAGGAATTTTATGTTTGGGGTCTAAAAAAAAAGGACCCTATATACAAGTTATACAAGAAATGTACCCACTGCCTTACGTATGAAACTGTAACCCCTCTGTACATCACTTTGACAATAAATAAATAAATAATACTAAAAAAATACTAAAAGGGAACATTATATTCAGGATTCAGTATCCAGATAATAATGAAAATATGAAATAGTACTGGATTCTAAAGAAAGCAAATTATTTTTATTGCTTCATAATGAAAAACACAGTCTAAAGCAAATAATACCTTTTTATAACAGCTAATTGCTGAATATAAGCCATACCTTTAACTGACAGTTCTTAAAATTTAGTATGAAAGGCAGCTAAGGTTGCTATTACAAAGCCCAGTCCCTCTGGTACTTACTAGTGTTGGAGAATTCTGATCTGGCCAAAAAGATTCTGGAACAGGCCAATGGCCTATAGGAACCCCAGTTTTAGGATTTGGTCTGACATATATGAGTTTGTGACAGCTATGCCAAGGCTGAGACCCAAAAGGCCTTGATATATCTGGCTGCCCATCTATAGCAAAGAAATTAAGACAAACTATATATTATTAAAAGGAAAAACATATAAAGTTAAAGTATATCTACTATTTTTCTTATTTAAAATATCCTAATAAAAATATCCTGGTATTTGTTCATTTGGGATATTTTTTTCCTTAAATAGAATACTATGACTGTTGAAGACTTAAATTGTAATTCACACTAAATTGTAATAGTTAAATTGTAATTCACTAAACAGTAAATCTGTAAATTTCAACCTTTGAGTCCACAGCTGAAAGGTCCTACAGCATGCTTGGCTTGCCCAATCAGAACATGACAACATACTTTATGCTGAATATTTGTTCAATGAGTGATCATGCTTTCCCCACCAAATGATTATAAGCAGTTTACTTTCTTCATTATTGTATTCCCAGTGTAAAAAACAGTGCCAGGAATAGCAAGTACTATTTAAATACTACTAAGTAGGTATTTCTGGGCTGTAGCTCAGTAGATAGCACTTATTTAGCATGCACAAGGCTCTGTTTTTGATCCCTAACACCTGAATTTAAAAAGTAATACTTAGAAATCATTCTTACTAAGGTCTAGTAACAACAACAACAACAAAATAACAAGAAACAAAACCCCTTCACAAATCTAGACACACACAAAAATCTAGCTTTAATCCAAATAAGTTTTAGCACAAGAGCAATCCTTTTCAACAATTCAGTAAACATGTAATTAGTGTCTAAGCCAAGTATTTGTTAAATAATTTTTTAAACAGGTACATTCTATGTGTAACAATTTTTACCTTAATTTTTAAACCAGACACCATGATACAACTTAGGTCTTATCTACCAGCTCTTTATACTTTCTCAACATACCTATTATTTAAACTGTAATCTTTCTCCTCTCCCAATTACTTGCTCTAGTAGAACAAGTGTGCCAAAGTGTCATTAATCTCTAATTATTGAAATAAGTTATGTGCAGTGCAACCAAATCTCAGCTACAAACTCTCCATGGGTTCTAGTATACTTCCTTATAAAATAGAGTAGCCAAATGAGGCTGAGCAATAGCTTAAAAAAAAAGCTGGTTCCTCAATTTTGGATCTCAAAAATCTTCACTTCTGGGCTGGGGATATGACCTAGTGGCAAGAGTGCTTGCCTCGTATACATGAGGCCCTGGGTTCAATTCCCCAGCACCACATATACAGAAAACGGCCAGAAGTGGCGCTGTGGCTCAAGTGGCAGATTGCTAGCCTTGAGCAAAAAGAAGCCAGGGACAGTGCTCAGGCCCTGAGTCCAAGCCCCAGGACTGGCCAAAAAAAAAAAAAAAAAAAATCTTTAGTTCTGATTAGTTAAATCCTTGGAACAAAAGTAGTTAAGAAATTACTCACTTAAGGTAGAACACTGACTATATTAAGGGAGATAGGAAAAGCAAAATGATGGAGAGGTAATTATATCTACTAGAGGACAAGTAAGTCTGCTTATCTAGAAATGCTTTTAAATGGTGTTTGGAGGAGCAAAGATTACTTCAACTTTCCTATTTATATCTATATTCCTTTCTTTACAAAAGAAGTTTTATTATGTTGATAATTTGACCTTGCTGATCTTAAGGCCAATTTTTAGGTTTTCAGTTATAGTTCAATAAGTTAAAAGCAAGTTTTGAATGTCTGTAAAAAAAAAAAAATACCTTCTACAGGGGAAGGATCTGGTCCTGCTTTTTCAAAGTTTATTACCACTCCACTTTGTACTTTCTGCACCAAAGACTCCAGACACTGATTAAGCATTCTTGGAGAACATACAGAGTATGAACGGCCTAAGATAAAAAATAAAGAATAAAGTAAACTAGATAGTTGCAAGAACTCCTACCTTTTAGTAAGAGCTACAAGCATGGTTTCAGACAATACTAAGGAACAGAAATTCAATGGTAAAGGTTGACATTTCATAATCTTAAAGAGAATGAGCAAAATTATTTCCAACCAACAAGCCAGTTTGTGAGATATGCAAATTTTTCTTCTAAGTATAGGGGCTTGAAACAAAGAAAACTCAGTGTGAACAAATGACAATGAAAACAAGTTAGATACACTACGTATGGTATGTATAAAGCACTATTATTCCAAACTGTTATCCAATGTATCTTTAACACAATATACACACACAACCTCTAGTACCAATCCAACCAATTTTTTTCTCCACTTAACCAAAATATTATGTCCCTGGGACACATTAAGCAGTAAATAGTATTTTAACTGGTTTGTGGGCAGTAGCTTATTATTTTAAATACCTGATCTTGATATTAATGGTAACATGTATTTTTCTGAATTTCACTTGGGTTAAACAGTTGAAAATTACTATCCTGCCTTTGTGTGTGTGTGTGTGTGTGTGTGTGTGTGTGTGTGTCCTGTTGAAAATTACTATCCTGCCTTTTGTGTGTGTGTGTGTGTGTGTGTGTGTGTGTGTGTGTGTGTGTGTGTGTGTGTGAGTCCTGTAGCTTGAACTCAGGGCCTGGTCACTTCTCCTGAGTTTTTTTGTTCAAGGCTAGTGTTCTACCTCTTGAGTTACTGCTCCACTCCCCAACTTTTTGGTGGTTAATGGGAGATTACTGAGATTATTGTTATTAATAATAAATTCAGGGACTTTCCTGCCCCGCTGCCTTTGAACTGTGATCCTCAAATTTCAGCCCCCTGTGTAGCTAGGATTACAGGCATGACAACAGGAACCTGGCTCCTATTTTTCCCTTTTGATATTTTAATCTACAATACCTTAGATCAGAAGCATTAAAATGCTACGGACTTGAAAAATACAAGTGAAAAGGATTTTTTTTTAAAAAACATACAGGCTGGCCTTCAATATCTGATTCTCCAGTCTCGGTCTCCCAACGGCTTAGATTACAGGTATGCACCATCACACCCATCTTAAACAGGAATTTTCAACGAGGATATGCACATGTTTGTTGTCTGGTATTACAGATACTAGCCACACAGTTACTGAGAACTTGAAATAGGTAGGGGCAATCTAACTTTAGATGTATAATATGTATAATCTGTACACCTGATTATGGTAGATTTAATATGAAAAATACTGAAATAGTATGTTGGATACACTGATTTAAATAAAATGGCATTAACATTCATTTTTGCTATTTTTTAAATATAGCTATTACACAATTTATAACATGGAACCTAAATGGTATTTCTACTATTAGATGTTGATCCACATGAAAACACTAAAAGCCTTGACAGCTAAAAATCCATTTTCAACCGAACACCCTGCAATGTTATTTATAATAAGCTCAATATGAAGCCCTATTTTTATACAAATTCAGCCAATTATTTCAAAACAAAAGCTATATCATATTTGACAAATCAATTTACCCCTACCAATTCATAGTCTACTTTGTAAAGCATACTCGGAAAAAGGAAACATTAGGCAGAAATAATTCAATTCTTTAAAAAAACTGATTCAATACTTTTTTTAAATAAACAAGTATTATATCAAAAACAATGACATTGGTAATTATAAAATACCTATACCAACAGCTATGTCTAGTCCTTTTTAAAAAAATTTATTTTTATTTTTTGGCCAGTCCTGGGCATTGAACTCGGGGCCTGAGCACTGTCCCTGGCTTCTTTTTGCTCAAGACTAGCACTCTACCACTTGAGCCATAGCGCCACTTCTGGCCTTGTCTGTATATGGGGGCTGGGGAATGGAACCTAGGGCTTCATGTATACGAGGCAAGTACTCTTGCCACTAGGCCATATTCCCACCCAGCCCTGCTATGTCTACTCTTGTTCTCATCTCCTTTGCTTTCAATGGTTTGCTGAATGCAGGGTCTGCTCAGCACATAAGCCTCACCCCCTAGTCCTTTTTTTTTTTTTTTTTTAAAGCTTAGTTTTCAGGGAGGATATCATAGTTGCCTAAGTCTTCCCTTGTAGTGGACATGATGGGTTTCTCTTCACCCTACCCAGCATATTGACTGAAATGGGCTTCAAAAACTTTTTGACTGGGCTTATCTCAAACTGATAACTTTTCCATCTCCAGCTCTTGAGCAGGCAGGACTACAGCTATAAGCCACAAAGCTCAGCTGTTCTAATCCTTTTTATAATAATTTGCTTAATTTTACAAACAATTGTATGGGTTATTTTCTCTAATCTACAAATGAGGAAACTAAAAAAAAAGAGGAAACTAAAGACACAGAGAGGTTAATACACTTGTATGACTAAAATTCAAAAACTAGGTAACAGAAATTTATTTTGGGTCTACTTTGTACCCTGAAATTACATGTTAATTTGAAGTTAAAATAAAGCATCTATATAGTAGTCATGCTATTTGAAAGAATTGGTAAATCAACTTTTTTTCTAAGTCAGTTTAATGATATATATAAAACAGTACAATATAAACTATTATTACACACAAAATATTCATAAGAGAATATGAAGTCTGAATACCTTTTTTGTTTTTTTTTTTCTTTTTGGCCAGTCCTGGGGCTTGAACTCAGGGCCTGAGCACTGTCCCTGGCTACTTTTTGCTCAAGGCTAGCACTCCACCACTTGAGCCACAGCGTTACTTCTGGCTTTTTCTACATATATGGAGCTGAGGAATCAAACCCAGGGCTTCATGTATACGAGGCAAGCACTCTAACACTAGGCCATATTCCCAGCTCCCTGAATATCTTATATCACAAAAATTTAAATCTTCCCAAGATATTTTAAGAAAACACGTTTTGTTTTGTTTTTTTCAGAATTAGGGATTTAACTCGAGATGTCTCCAGCATTTTGCCTTTTACTTTGTCAGATAAGAGTATCAACATCATTTCTAGCTTGTTTTGAGACAGTGTCTCCAACTTTTGCTTGGGCTGACGTTCAACCGTGATCTTTCTAATACATCACCACGCCTGTCTACTCCTGTTAAGTGATGCCATTAATTAATCAAAGTTATTATCTTAGTATTAAATAAAACTAGTAATAAAGACTTTTGGAAATTAGAAGAAATGTAATAAACATGAATATGGCAAATAAAATTCATCATGGCCAGGTGCTGATGGCTCACACCTGTAATCTTAGCTACTCAGGACTTTGAGACCTGAAGATCCCAGTTTAAAACTAGCTTGGACATAAAAGTCTGTGAGATTCTTATTCCCAATTAACCACCAAAAAGCTGGAAAAGAATCAAGTGACAGAGCACTAGCCTTGAGCAAAGAAGCTAAGGAACAATATCTAGTCCCTGACTTTAAGCTCCAATACCAGCAAAGACACATACAAAAAGCCTCCATTATAAATAATAAATAAAAATCCATTAATTATTTTGAAAGTAAAATGGCATGGTTTACAAAGTAAAACTCTCACAAAAAAGTTTATATCCTATGTAATGTTTCTCTCATCCCTTAGAATACATATTTTTGCTGAAGCATAAAGTTTCTAGAATCACTATAACAGGAAAAAAACTGTATTAATACACATGTTTAAGTCAAGAAGCTGGCCCATTTTTGATCATGTGGATACCACACAAAAAAAAACACAAAAAGCCAAACTGAATACACCAAGTCTAAAGTCAGCATCCACATCTTGGTAAAAGAAGAGGCAAAAGAACACTCCTAAGTGAGGTAACAGTCCTCATAGTGTAATGAAGTTACTATTTAATCTAGAAAATCTAGAATGTTTTAAATAGAATTTTCATCTTTTGATATTTCTACCAATATATCAGATTTTTTTACTTTTATTTTTTCACCAGTACCAGGCCTTGTACTTAGGGCCTTCTTCTTGGCTTGCTCACTCATATCTGATGCTTTACCCCTTGAATCATGCTTCCAGTCAGGCTTTTTGCTGGTTGACTGGATGGAACCTCTAGTTTGCCTGCCAGGACTGGCTTGAAACTGCAATCCTTCCGATATCAGCTTCTCAAGTAGTTAGGCTTATGCGTGTAAACCAGCACCTATTCTATTAGACACTTATTAATATGGTTCATCATCCTTGTATCATCTTTCTCTGCCACTGTGTCCATGTGAGTTCATAGTATAGCCATTCATCACTAATGGTTCAAGCCATCTAAATCATCTGAGGATCATCCTTGATTCCTTTTACTCTCTTTGCCCTCTCTAGGTCAAAGTACAATAATCTCTTACCAGTCTCCCTTGCTTCCATTTTTGCTAAAGCTGAAGTGGTCCTTTAAGATATAGAACTCAGATGTTATTTTCTATCAAAAGCTATCCAATGGCTTCCATAACACTCGGAAAACAGAAAAAACAATACAATGGACTAAAAAGCTTGTCAATATTTGGTTCCTACCCAGCTCTCTCAACAGTTATTCTCTACTCCTCCCTAAATCAACCTCTTCAAAAGCAAACTTACCTAAGAATATTCATTCATAGCTTCAAGTTATTCTTTAATCTCTAGCTCTATTTTTCCCCATAATATGTATGCTTCTTAAAATCCTTATACTTCATAAAATAATTCTGTCACCAAATCCAAAACTACAAATTTTCTATTGTTCCTGATGTATTCCTGGCATCAAGAACTATCATGTGGAATACAGTGAGCACTCATTAATTATCTACAAACAAAAACACAGACACCTGTACAGCTTTTTAAAAGGCACACATAAAGATATTAACAATGTATTTACAAATTTGACAATATACACTTTTTACTTGAATATGAATTTCATAATGCAGAAAAATCAATTTTTATAAAACACTTCCTGTCACTAACAAAGAGATACAAGAGGATTGTTCATAGTGATTGCATATTTGTGAAGTACAATACCAAAGGATATTAGCTTTTGTTCTTGCTACTTCTCTGGTATTTTATCTCCAAAACTTCCTTTAGTGACTTTAATTTTAAAAAAAAAACACACACACTATTCAGGTGTATGAAAGTGTATGAAGTGAGCAGTATGTATATAGTTTCCCATTATTGCTATAGAAGCATGAAAAGGGGGAAAATAAAGGACTAAGTCAGGAAAGATCCAGAAAGACTATCTAGGGACAACTTCCTAACTCCTTGACTAAAGCTTTTCTGTTACCAAAACATACTACACCAAGAGTAAGTTTGAATCCTACAACTTTGGAGATATTGCTAAAGATTACCAATTTCTATACCACATCTCAAAGTTCTTTTCTATTATACATTATTCACTTCATTTCATACTTTGAATATATCTGACTCTAAAACATAGTATATTTTAGTACACGCAATATCATAACCACCATAATTTTAAGATCAAACTAAGTTGTAAATAATAAGCAAATTCTAATGTAAGAACATCTAAGCTGCACCTACAGTCTTTTGCAATAAAGAAAAAATCCTAGATTAAAAAAAGACACAGGATCTTAAAAGTAGGTCAATTTAAAGCTGAAAACTAAAATTTCACTACTTCAAAAGTAATTCTACCATAAAAAATACCAGTACCAATTTACTAACAATATTATAAATGTATAAGAAATTAACAATGAATTTTCAAATCAGACATACATGTACCTTCTTTCTTCTATGAATTAAATAATGAAGGCATTACAATTCAGCAAGTCCTCTACAATGGAAACGTTTAATAATGTAAACATTATTACTTACCTACTTCAAATAGCTACATATAAAAGGCTCATCATTGTTGCCTTTAGTTTGTAGACTGCCCACACCCATTGAATGAGTATTACAAGAAAGTCACCTAAAATACTAGCTAGAATTCATACCATCTTTTTCCTTTCTTGAAGCTAAGCTATAATTGACTGAGTAGAGCCCAACTATATCTAGAGACCATACTGGAGGCCTCTCATGGGTAAAGTAACAGGATGCTAGACTTAACCATTTTAATATCAATTTCCTTAGGTAAGGCAGATGCTGTATGAAACCAAATTCCCACGTATGTCTTACTGGTCACTAAGTAATGAGCCCTAAGGTTTGGGACAACACTTGGTATACAATAAGCAGTCAATGCAAATCTATATGAAATAAGCCCACCTATTAACCAGTTCTACATTATAGAAGATCTAAGAATAATATGTATTTGAGATTCTCATTAGTATTCACTTAGCATAGTGATAATCTGATCTGATTCAATAAGTAACACATGAAATAGAATAAAACTTCAGTTTCCTCTCATCTATCTTTCTACTTCCTTGCCTCTGGAAAAAACTTTAAAAGGTACCCATCCATCAAATGATAATGAAAAACATTGATTACCAGAAAATAATGTTACAGCATTTCTAAATTGTTGGTGGCCTTTGTACATAGGAAAACTTGTTTATGAACTCCAAATACTATCCATTTCTATTTGGGTTAAAAAAAAATTCCATTCATTATGAGATCCAATAGCAGTAACCATATTCTCTTCAAATCAAGATTACAGACCATCATCTATAAATATAACTAATTTTAAAACTTTATGTCTATTAGTTCTTAATGTTATCTTGTTCAACAACAACAAAAATGAATTTTAGAAGTGTACATTTTACCACATTCAGGAAAAACTCTGCTTTAAGTCACTGAATTACTGCTAGCAAAAGCAAAACAACAACAACAACAACTTACCGCCTGTCACTTCACACATTGGTGTGATGGCAGAGTCGTCTAAAGGAACACCTGTCAACTGTTCTGATTCTACTGACATGGTGCCAGGCAACCGCAACACT
The DNA here is from genome assembly GCF_023159225.1 of Perognathus longimembris pacificus. Lineage (NCBI taxonomy): Eukaryota > Metazoa > Chordata > Mammalia > Rodentia > Heteromyidae > Perognathus > Perognathus longimembris. The sequence goes on from NC_063163.1 coordinate 45,841,996, forward strand.
AAAGCAAAGAGCCTCTGATCCCAACGAAAAGGTTCCTTGGTCAATTCACTTCCAGGCAAAGGTGAATTAAGAGGTAAATGGAGCTGAAAGTAACAGGGAAAACAATAACAAAATCAGTAACCTTTCTAGACACTACTTTTTTTTCTTCAAATAAGCTACTTTAATAACACATAGTAAAACTTCATTGAGTTCCCTATCACTCTGAAAACAAGTTCAAAAATAAAAACGAAGTCAGGCACCAGTGGTTCACACCTGTAATCCTAGCTACTCAGGAGGCTGAGACCTGAGGCTTGAGGTTCAAAGCCAGGCCCTGGCAGGAAAATCCTTCAAACTATTCATCTCCAATTCTGACAGCCATGCCAGAAAACTGGACACAAAGAGGCTCAGCTCAGGGAGAGCATCTAGGCCCTAAGTTCATAGACCCACAACCAACCAAAAGATGTAAATAAAATAAATTAAAAAAAATAAAACTTCACATATACCTAATACAATGAACACTTGCTTTTTCTTAAATTTTATTGTAAAGAACTGACTTGAAAGAAGAAAATCTGAAATACTGTATGCAATGTATTTCAAATTTATATGCAGCTAACCATAAGGTGCTAGATTATTTCTAATTAAATCATTAAAAAGGTGTGATTGAAATCTTAATTGCTACTCAGTATGTGTATGTGTAGGCCTCAGGAAAAAAAAAGATTAAACCTTGATTTACATCAGGACTTCGGTTGTTATACCTCAGCAGTCTGAAATATCTCCTATTTCTTAGTAATTTTAAATTCATTTTGTACAAGATATGCATTCTCAAAGCGTTTGCATGGAAGTAAATTTTGTCAATAATTATGTATTAAAAGTACTAAAGTGGGGTTGGTGGCATGGCTCAGTTGGTAGGGCCCTAGCCAATGAGCAAAAGTAGACACAGGTACCAAGCGTGAGTTCTGGTCTCCAACCAAGGGAAAAAAAAGAAAATATTGAAGCTAGTTGTCTTTTCATAGGTGAATAAATGTAAAGGCTTTATGGGGGCAGAAGTGGGAACATTCTACCAAATGAGCCATACCCTTTAGCACAGTATATGTTTTTCTTATCACTTCCATTAGACCTGCTTAATCAAGCATGCCTTCCTAAGATTCAAGAATCTTAAGAAGCAAAAGCCAAAGGTAGAGAGTAGGACATCAGAACTATTGTAAAGTAAGAGACAATATACACAAAAGCAAAGATTTTGAGATAATCATAGGAATAAAAAATATGTATTAATGGAATATTAAAAATATTAAATCATTATTAATTATTATTAAAATATTAAAAATATTTTAATTTTGTTAAAGGTACTATGCATAGGAATATAAAAATCCCTATGACTTATGAAGTTTAAAAGGTAACAACAATCCAAGCCCAAGATGAACATGCTCAGTCAAGGATTTATTATTTCTACAACTATTAAAAGTATCTTTTAAAAACAAGATGTTTTAAAATTATCAGCTAGTTCATAATTATTTCTTCTTAAATCAAGACCTGTTTGCTTTACAGCTTTCCTCTCTTGGTAATTTTGAATTTTAAGCATTCTACACTAATTCAAAACTGAAGTTTCTTCATTAATATATCAAACCCATTAAAAAAAAATTGATCTAGCTCGGCACCAGTGGCTCATGCCTATAATCCTAGCTACTTAGGAGTCTGAGATCTGAGAATCATGGTTAGAAGCCAGCCCAGGCAGGAAAGTCTATGAGACTCTCATCTACAATTAACTACCAAGAAAGCCAGAAGTGAGGTTGTGGCTCCCAAAGGTTCATGCCAAGAGAATAATATGCTGTAAGACTCTAACCAAGATCGGTGATGATTTTATGACTATGTAGTCTTACCCTGGCACTGGTCCTACTTAACGTAAAAGCTAGAGGCATTAGGAAAGGAATGCTGAAGAAATCTAGGCTGGAACAGATGAATTAACAAAGAAGATGTAATATACACACCACACATACATAATTACTATGGAATATTACACAACCAAGAAAATAGATGTAACTGGAAATCATATTGAATAAGACAAGCTCAAAATACAAAATATCATGTTTTCACTTACATAAAAAATAGACCCAAAGGACATATATAAAATTCATGTACATAACATAAACACACATTGGTCGATCCATTTACATAACTATATAAGGATAAACAAAACATGAATCTAACTAAGCAACTACTTAGATGGAGAAGGAAGGAGGAATGAAAACATTAATAGAAGATAAAGAATTTTGAAAAACAAGCCAGGTGCTGGTAGCTCACACTTGTAATCCTAGCTACTCAGGAGGCTGAGATCTGAGGATTGGGGTCCAGGCAGGAAAATCCATGAGACTCTCATCTCCAATAAACCACTCAGAAAAAGTAGGAAGTAGTGCTGTGGCACAAGTGGTAGAGAGCTAGCCTTGAGTTTCTTTTGAAGCTCAGGGACGGAGCCCAGGCCCAGAGTTCAAGCCCCAGGACCCACACAAGAAATTAAAAAAAAAAAAACATTTTGAAAGAAGATGAATACAGTCAAAATAGATTGTTTGCAACTATGTTGTCTGAACAAAGAAATCTGCTGAAATTGTTTTGGAAAAGAAGAATGAGAGTGATTGGAAACTAACTGGAATATATTATAAACATATGGAAATGTAACAATGAAATCCCCCTCTGTATAACTAATGTAAGCTAAAACAAAAATTAAGACAATAAAATAAAATCTGGGCTGAAGAATCCAGGATGCTCTTTGAAGAAGGGTCATCAGCCTCAAAAGCTTTGTGACATTTGCAAACAAGAACAACAGGCCCTTGCTGCTGCTACTGAACTTTGCTAGAACATAAATGAGAAAGTACTGTTCATATCATTTCCTTTTATCTCAGACTGATCAACCTTCAATTTGGGTAGCACAACTACCAACTCATTAGTCATTTTCTAAGGTCATGGAAACATAAAAGCACCAATAACAATATCTAAAAAGGCTTTCATCTCTTAATGCAGCTACTTTGTTGAGAATGGAGGTGTGAAACTGCCTCAGCATTGCAGGGGCTGGGAATGTGGCTTAGCCGTAGAGTGCCTGCCTAGCATGCCCTGGGTTCCATTCCTCAACACCACATAAACAGAAAAAGACAGAAGTGGAGCTGTGGTGCAAGAGGTAGAGTGCTAACCTTGAGCAAAATGAAGCAAGGGACAGTGTTCAGGCCCTGAGTTCAAACTCCAGGACGTGCAAAACAAAAACAAAAAACAAAAAAAAGCACTCTATATAGTCTACACATATACACACGATTACATAATAACAAGAATCTCTAGCATTGACAATATTCAATAAAGGAATTGACCTGTCGTTGTACAAGCTAAAATCAAAAATGTATTTCACTTCAGTAAAAAGAAAAGCCAGCAAGGTCCCAAAAGTACTTTCAAGCATTTTATACATATCAATTCCAGTTCTATAAAACTTTCTGTCTGCCAAGCACCAGTGGCTCATGCCTATAATGCTAGCTTACTCAGGAGGCTGAGATGAAGATTCAAAACCGGCCTATGCAGGAAATTCTGTGACTCTCATCTCCAATAAACTACTAGGAAAAAGTCAGACGTGGTGTGTGGCTCAAGTGGTAGAGCAAAAAGAAGCTCAGCGACAGAGCCCAGGTCAAGAGTTCAAACCCCAAGATTGCCCACTACAAAAGAAAAGAGCAATTTGTCAAATTTTGTGTGTGGACATACGCATGTGTGCAGAACTCAGGGCCTAGTCACTGTCCCTTAGCTCATTTGCTCAAGGCTAGAGCTCTACCACACCAGTTCTACTTATGGCTTTTGGTAGTTAATTGGAGAGAAGAGTCCAGCAGATTTTCTTACACCCATTGGCTTTCAAACTGTGATCCTCAGATCTTAGCCTTCTGAGAAGCTAGGATTACAGGCATGAGCCCCCAATGCTAGATCTTCATTTTTCTAGTATCCCCCCTCCCTATTGCTACCAACTTCACTACCAAACAGGAGTGGGAGATGTATTATTAATATGGGAGTAAGTAATGGTTGGAAAACAGGTAAAAATTCAAAGTTTTGGCAGGTACCAATGTCTCACACCTGTAATCCTAGCTACTCAGGATAGGCTGAGGTCTGAGAATCACAGGAAAGTTTGTGAGACTCTTCTCTCCAATTAACCACCAAAGAGCTGAAAGTGGAGCTGTGGCTCAAGTGATAGCAGGGTGAGGGGAGAAATCACAGGGACAGCACCCAGAACCTATGTTTAAGACCCAAGACTGGAACAACAAATAAATGAATGAATAAATAAATTTTAAAAATTTGAAAGGAAATATACATTTTACATTTAATTACTCCAAATTTAAGGTTTACAGCTGAAATTCTAACCTCTTAAAATCACAAAAGGAAGAACTCTTTGAATATAGGGACTTAATATTCAAAGAAACTGCACAAACTAAAAAGAAAATTAACTATCAGAAAAATAGGCGATATATACTTCCTAAAACTGACAAATGTGTGAATATCCAAGAGGAAATTTATATGGCCTATAACACTTGGAAAATACTCAAATGCACTTCTTCTCAGATAATACAAATTAAAATATCAATGAGATGCCATTTGATTCCCATACCACTTAATACCCATACAATTGCCCCCCCCCAAAAAAAGCTTTAAAACTCTGGTAATAGCAAGTAATGTTAATAGTGATGAAAACACTTTACCATTCCTGGCAAGCCAGTAAATGTACAACCATTTGGAGAATATCTTGGTAACAGTTGGTACAGCTCAAGGTAAGCATATGCATATCTTTAAAAACATCAATGTTCTCTCTTGGTCTAAAAATCTTAAAAGTCTTTTAAAAGTCCAACACCTCAGCTTACACCTATCTACTCAGAAGCTGAGCTCTATTAGAAGCCAGTCCAAGGCAGAAAAGTCTATGAGACTTTTCTCTCTAATTAACCATCAAAAAAGCCAGAAGTAGAACTGTGGCTCAAGTGATAGAGCTTGCCTTGTGCAAAACAGCTCAGGGACAGTGCCCAGGCCCTGAGTTAAGGTCCAAGGACAGGCACAAAAGAAAAGAATAGCAGAGGGGGAGGGAAAAGGGGGAGGAGATACGATGAATGGTAGACCATATACTTCACATGAAAAAAAGTCCTGGGTTCAAGTCTTCTTGGCTTCTTTTATCATTATAGAGTCTTGATTCATACATATTGCATATAGCAGTAGATCATATTACTGCAATACTGTATTATCTATAATCTATCTATTTTGCTACTTAGAGGTATTTGGGTTAAATTCTATTATGAATACCAAACTATGATAAAGAGTATCTGTATGGCACACAAATGTATTCAGCATATTTACTTCTCAGAAAACAGCTACAAAAGATAGGAACACCTGTGGCACCTGTCAGTAGTCCCAGCATTTAGAAGGCAGAAGCAGCAGCACCTCAAGTTTGAGGCCAACATCAGTAGAGAGATCAAACACCCAAATAAGGAGGAAGGGGGGGTGCAGGGAACCTATCAAATAGTCTTCCTATGTTGTACTACTCTCAACAGCAGCATATGAGAAAATTAGATGCTTTGTTTCTCTTACACATTTAATATAGCTGCCTTCTTTCACTATAATTTTAGTATATGCACGTATTGGTTTCTGGGTGGTTTCAATTTCACCAATATCTACAGAAGATGGTCACTTTTTCATATACTTATTGACCCATTTTTGTGAAATACCTGTTAAATATTTCGCCTCTTAAAAAAATAATGCATCACCCTTTTCATACTAGTTTCAAGTATTATCAAAATAGACGAGCAATCAGTTTCTTGGCTGGATACAGGCATTACAAGAATCTTCTCCACTTTAACCTCTTTCATAACTTTTTTGGGTTTTTTTGTATGTTTGTTTGAGGGGAGATACTGAGGTTTAAACATGGCCAGGGCCTTAAGCTCATACTTGCTAAGAGAGTACTCTACTGATATATTCCCCCTTAGTCCTTTTACCCATCCCCGCTTTTATTTTATTTTTATTTTTTTGCCAGTCCTGGGGCTTGGACTCAGGGCCTGAGCACTGTCCCTGGCTTCCTTTTTGCTCAAGGCTAGCACTCTGCCACTTGAGCCACAACACCACTTCTGGTCATTTTCTATATATGTGGTGCTGGGGAATCAAACCCAGGGCCTCATGTATGTGAGGCAAGCACTCTTGCCACTAGGCCATATTCCCCGTCCCCGCTTTTAGTACAGAATCTTATACTAAACCTCAGACACAGTGATCCTTTGCCTAAACTTCAGTTATCTTTTGATATCTTTGTTATCTTTTGATAAAACAATTGATAAATATATTCTTTTCAGAATTATTGCTTTTCATGTCATCAAAGATCATGAAGATATTCTCCTATACTCTATTCTAAAAGCTTTAGTGTTTTCTTACTTGCAATTAAACCTGAAATCCATCTCAAGAAATTTTTGTTTTCAAGAAGAGATAAAGTGAAGATAAACTGTTGTCTTTTTTCTCTAACTGGTTATCCAGTTGAGATGGCATCATGTATTGAAAAGACTGTCCTTGCTGCACTGAAACATCATCTACTTGTGTCGTTTGACTGTACATGTATAAGTCTCTTTGAGTCCAGAACAATGTCAGATGAAAAGAATGGCAAAATGAAAAATGACATAAATGAAAAAGTAGTACAGACATTGCTAAAAGTTAGCAAGATTTAATGTGTGTATAGACACACACACACACACACAAACACATACATGTTGTGAAATAAAACATAGAAGACCATACACCAAAATCACAATTGTTACTACTAGAAAGGGGAAGAGAGGTGAATGACACTGTCTAAGGAAACAAAGGAGACTACACACTATCTGTAATTTTCTGTTCCATGTATTACATTTTTAAAAATCCAAAGCAAAAAAGAATACTGCTAGGTAAACATGCCAAAAATGTTCATATTATGTGCTCAAAATACCTAGACACATTAATAAGGATATAAATGTCAAAAACCAGTAAATTATTCATTAAAGCAGTAATTATACTTGGCAAGCCTTTAGTCTAGTGGACCAATAAGCAAGGAAAATTATTGTTTATATTTACAAAGCTTTCGTTAACTTGATGCAATTAAAGTTTTCTATGTGGTTATTTAATATGATTAATTTTAGTGACATCACCAACCCACTATGGTCTGTAGTTTTTTTGACAACTACAAAAAAGGAAATGTAGCTGGGAATTTGGCTTAGTGGTAGAGGGCTTGCCTAGCATGCATGAAGCCCTGGGTTGGATTCCTCAGCACCACACAAACAGAAAAGGCCAGGAGCGGAACTGTGGCTCATGTGGTAGTAGAGTACTACTAGCCTTGAGCAAAAGAAGCCAGGGACAGTGTTCAGGACTCTGAGTTCAAGCCCCGGCACTGGCAAAATAAATTAATTATTAAATAATAATAATTTTAAAAATAAAAAGATAACCCTATATTTTTCCTTCTTTCCTTTGATAATCTTACTATCCTTTTTTATTCCTGAACCAAAAGCAAAACCAATGACAATGACAAAAATTTCCAGTGCTCATCTCAAAAACAAATGGCAGAATGATGTTGGTAATAACAATTTTCTCTTTATCTGGTTACTTTACATTTGATGACAATTCAATTATTGGTGATGTTGCTAAAACTAAGTTCAATTTCAATTATTTAATAATTAATGGGGCACATACCATCACAAGCCAAATAAAGTAACAAGACTAGCTAGACTTTGGCTACCTTTTTTTCGTTTTTCTTTTTTAAGCCAGTCCTGGCCTTGAATTCAGGGCCTAGGCACTGTCCCTGAGCTTCTTTTGCTCAAGGCAAGCACTCTACCACTTGAGACACTGGGCTACTTCTGACCTTTTCTGTTTATATGGTAATAAGGAATCAAACCAAGGGGTTCATGCATGCTAGGCAAACACTTTACTACTATGCCACATTCCCAGCCCTGGCTAGCTTTTTTTTTTCTGGCTAGCTTATTTAAAAAAAAAAAAAAACTATTATAAATAATCCAGATAGCTGGGCATTGGTGGCTCATACCTGTAATCCTAGCTATTCAGGAGGCTGAGATCTGGGGATCATGGTTCAAAGCCAGCCCAGGCAGGAAAGTCCATGAGACTTTTATCTCCAATTAACCATCAGAAAACTGGAAGTGGCTCTGGGGCTCAAGTGGTAGCCTTGAGCTGAAGAGCTCAGGGACAGTCCGAGTCCAGGCCCAGAGTTCAAGCCCCATAACCAACAAAAAAAGAAAAAGAAAAAAAACAGATAAACAGGATTCTCATACATTGCTTTTTTACTCTATCAAATACTTTTAAAATTAACATGAGTTATCAAACAGTAAAAGAAGATAAAAAAAGAAAACAAGAAAAACGCTTTATGCTAGTCTTGAGATTATCAGGCTTGGGCACTGTCCCTGAGCTTTTGTGCTCAAGGCTAATGCTCTACTACTTGAGTGACAGCTCTGCATCTAGCTTTTTGGTAGTTTATTGTAGATAAAGAGTTTCACAGGCTGGGGATATAGCCTAGTGGCAAGAGTGCCTGCCTCGGATACACGAGGCCCTAGGTTCGATTCCCCAGTACCACATATACAGAAAAACGGCCAGAAGCGGCGCTGTGGCTCAAGTGGCAGAGTGCTAGCCTTGAGCGGGAAGAAGCCAGGGACAGTGCTCAGGCCCGGAGTCCAAGGCCCAGGACTGGCCAAAAAAAAAAAAAAAGAGTTTCACAGACTTTATTGTTCAGGCTGGTTTTGAAGCACAATCCTCAGATATCTGTCTTCTGAGTAACACGGGCCACTGGCACCAGGCTGAAATTTACTTTTAAGATCTCTTAAATTCAATAATCTGACAAATGTCCCTGGCAAATTTACCTAATAAAGATAAGCGTTTGTGTGTGAAACTTGCAAGGAGTTGGAAAAAGAACTACTGAATAATAAGTAAATGTAGGAAAGTTACAGGCTACAAGGTCAAAATAAAAAAAAAACTATATATCTACATATTAAATAAATAATCAAATTAAAAGTAAAAATTCCAATTTATAATGTGTACAAACAAAACTCATACACTGAAAACTATGAATATTGCTGAGAAAATTAAAGAGAAAATCTGAGAAACATGTAGTGTTCATGATCAGAATAACAAGCAATATAAAGTATCAATTTCTCCCCCAAATTATTTTATTAGATTCTAATTCAAAATTATAGAAGACTTTCTTGTAAAAATTAACAGGGCTAACTCTAAATTTACAAGTAAGTCAAAGGACCTAGAAAAAGAAAGACTGGATACCTTAACTAAGAGTCCTGTATTCAAGGCTTGCATAATGCAAAGTACCCCTGGTAAGTCTCTTGTGTAGATAGTTCTTTAAACCAGTATCATTCCACTTAAAATTCTACCTTTCCTGAGGACACACGTGTTATATTCAATGGAAATCTTCGAAACCCTACAAGTACTGGGTGTTTCTCATCTTTGTATAGTGACAAAATAAATTCATATAATTCCCTAAGCTTTTACTTCACTCAACCACACTATGTCATTATTATTATTAATTTCATAAAGATGAGAGTAATTCATCCTTAAGATTGTAGAAACAAAAATCAAAACTTGGTACTTAACACTCTTTTACCAATACATTTTACATACCTACTTAAAATTTGAATTGGATGAGTTTGAATTCATCAGTATTTTCTCATTTGGAAAAGTATTTCCTAGCTTTGCTCACTGAAAAGATTTGAAAAACAAGTCAATAAATCAACAGCAATGATCACTCATAAAGTCCTGGTTACAGTTTCATAAAACCATTTGCTAGCACATGAATTTCAGGTACAAGGCAAAAGTGTACAAGATAAGCTTAGAACAAACTATCATATTAGAAAGCAAAGAAGCTTTCAAGCTTTTAAATTATAGAGACTGGTAACTGCCCCTCCCCACCTAACCTGTGTGTGGATAGGTAGAATAGGTTGAACTCAGAGACTTAAGACTCTCACTTGGCTTTTGAGCTATACCTCCATTTCCAGCTTCTTACTAGTTAATTGGCCATAAAGTCTCAGACTTCTCTCCAGGTTAGCTTTGAACCAAGATAATCAGACCTCAGCCTTAAGAGGAGTTGGATTTATTGGAATGAGTAACCTGCCCAGCTAATCTCTCCTTCTACTTATGTCACTGTTTAGAGATACCTTGGCAAAATGATAGCTATATACCAGCACAACAAGTTGATGTACTTGTGGCACACACCTGTGGTCAAGCTATGTGGGAAGCAAATGTACATATTTAGTGGTTTTAGACAATCCTGGTCAAAAACCAAGATAACATGTAAAAATATAACCTATGTTGTTTGTTTTTGCTTTTTGTTGTCTGCTCATTTATGTCATCAGGAGAAATGGAAGAAAGGTGGCCAAATTCAGTCATGATCTTCAGTGGACACTATGTGGAAAATGAACTACACTAATTGTGGGATGGGAGGGGGAAACTGAGGGAAAGCAAAGGAAGGGATGACACTGTCCAAAAAGGAAATGTACTCATTTGACTTTTAAAACAGTAACGCCTCTGTGCAACACTTTAACAGTAACAGATAACAGGAAAAATAAATAAATGTGTGTGTGTGTGTCTGTCTGTCTGTCTGTCTGTCTGCCTATATGTATAAAACCCAAAGTAAAATGGGCTGGAGGCTCAAAGGATAGAGTAACTGGAAGGCCCTGAGAAAAATAATTTTGTTATGCAAAATTTACCTCAAAAAAACATACAAACCTTAACAAAATCCAAGCACTTCACGCATCCAGGTAAGAAAAACTCCCAGAAAGAACAAAGACAGAGATAGGAGAAAAGAGATTAAAACAGTAATAATGGATCTGAAGTCTGATATGCAGACAGAGACACAGAACACCAAGGAGATACAAGAGAGACAGAGGAGAACAGAGACACAGGTGAGGAGAAACTATCAAAGAAATAATGTAATGTAAAGAATCTGAGTTAAAAAGCTCAAAGTTTTTTCAAAAATACAACAGAGCACCAATTGAGCTACATTACTAGTCCTCATACTGGACTTAATACCACACTAGAAGCAGCCAATGGAATAATATCTTCCAAACACTTGAAGAGAAGTACTTAAAAACTTGGAGTCAAGCCAAGTGCTGGTGGCTCACACATATAATCCTAGCTCCTCAGGTGGCTGAGATCTGAGGATCACAATTCGAAGCTTTTCTGGGCAAAAAAGTCTGTGAACCTCTTAGCTTCAATTAACTATCAAGCCAGAAGTAAAGGTGTGACCCAAGTAGTAGAGCACCTCCATTAAGCAAAAAGCTAAGGGGTAGTGCAGAGGCCCCGAATTCAAGCCCTTGTACAGACACAGGCATAGACACAGGCGTGCAAGTGCACACACACAAATCAAAATTAATTAACAATAAGAGGCTCAGCAAGCCTGTCTGGCAAGTATAAGGCCTGGAATCCAAACCCCAATACTACCAAAATATATAAAATAATAAAATAACATTTATTGAAATGAACTCCAGGGAAATGGAAATAACAGGATTTTTCTCTTTGCTGCCTTCTGTTTTCTTTTCTGTTGTCTTGATGTGTACCTGTCTTTGGGAGGGTAAGGGGGTACAGAAATAAAGGGACAAAGAGTGAACAAATCCAACAGTTTTACTAGCTATGTTGAAAATGAACTACACAACTTGCTAGTGGGTGGGGTTGGGAGGGAAATACTTGAAGAGAGCAAGAGAAATGTATTCTTTACCTGCCTTACCCCTTTATATATCACCTTTATAATAACAATAAAAAAATTTAAAGAACAAAAAACAAGTAGCAATCAAGTCTAAGGCCTAAACAGATATTAGAAGCCCAACATCTTCATTTATCACCCTGAATCCATCCTCAGGAAGCTAGCTACTGGAGAACATGTACCCTACACCAAAATGAGGTCCTAAGCAAACAAAAAGAATCGTGGTAGATGATAACCAAAGATCTAGAAACATAAGAGTCAATGAAAGAGAGAATTGAAATTAATTCCCACAATTCTTTCAAGTGAAATACAGGAAGACTCACCACAAGCCTAGAGAACAATCTTTTAGTCTGCAACAGGTAGCTAAAGCTAAAGGGTTCCAGGAGAGAGATTCAAGGGAAAAGGGAACAAGGAAGCTAATAAATTACTTTCTATGTTTAAGCATATGGACAAGTACCTTATTATTCTGAGGAAGATTGCAGATATGAACTAGTGATACTTGGTTTTCTTAGAAACACTAACAATGAAATAAAGGATTGGGAGCATGATTCAAATACTAACACTTGCCTAGAAAAGTCTGAGGCTTTTGATTCCATCTCTAGTACTGAGGAAGAAAAAAAACTACTAATCAAATTTTTCTACATTACAATGGGAAGATGGGAAGTTAAGTGTCCATTTTAAATTATTTTAACTTTCAAATTATGTTATTATTCTATTTATAAGCCTCGTATATTTTTTAAAAATTATTTGCACAAATTACTGACTAAAAAATTTTTTTAAATAAAATGTACTTAAAAGGTATTAGGGAAAGTAGCTAGGTACTGGTGACTCAGGTCCTAATCCTATCTACTCAGGAGGCTGAGATCTGAGTATTGTGGTTCATAGCCAGCCTGGGCCGGATAGCCCATGAGACTCTATCTCTAATAAACTAGTCAGAAAAAGCCAGAAGTAGAGCTATGGCTCAAGTGGTAGAGTGTTAGCCTTGAGCACAAGGAGGCCCAGGTCCTTAGTTCAAGCCCCAGGACCAGCAAGTGGGGGAAGGGGGGAAGCTACTAGGAAAGCAAAAGCAAAAGCAATAGGACTAAGTAATAGATGATAACATCTGGGTCAGAAAAAGAACTCAAGAATGATGATAGCTAGGAAGCTAAGTATACTGGTATAGGCCTGTAATTCCAGCACTGGAGGGACTGAGGCAGAATGATCTTGAGTTAAGAGACCAGCCTGAGCTACATAACAAATCTTAAAAAAAAAAAAAAAAGAAAGAAAGAAAGAAAAAGAATTAGAGCCGGGCAGGAGTAGTTCATGCCTGTAAATCTAGCTACTCAGGAAGCTGAGACCTGAGGTTTGCAGTTCAAAGGCAGCCTGGGCAAGAAAGCCCAAGAGACTCTCATCTCCAATAAACTACTCAGCAAAAAGCAAAAAGTGGAGCTGTGGCACAAGGGGTAGAGCACTAGCCTTGAGAAAAGAATCACAAGGACATGCCCAGGCCCTGAGTTTAAGCTCCAGGACCAGAAACACACACACACACACACACACACACACACACACACACACACACACACACACACAGGCAAATATATTATTCTCATAACGACAAGAAAAATTACAAGCTGGGGTTCAAGCATGTCAAGTTGGAAACATTTATTGAACATCCAAGTTAAAGTATCTAGTATAAAATTGGCTAGACAGAACTGAAATGAAACAACTATGTTACCAGCCTGTAGATAATTAAACAAGCTATGGAGGGGAGTATATGACAGCACTCAAAGAGAGTGATCATGAGTAAGAATTCAAAGGTTATTTAAAATGACTTTTTAAGTCTTTAAATAATTTCTTAGCATTCAAGCATATATAACTTTGGTAGTTTCAAACCAGTCTATAACACATTCCATTTGAACGTTTCAGAAGATTGTACTCATTGATTTGCCATTCCATAAATTCTTATAAAGAGAACTGTCTATATCCAAGAGTTCAAAATAGCACAGGAAGTAGGCCTTGTTCTCCAGGAGCTGAATTGAAAGTAGTGAAAGTGCATCGAATAAGTAACACAATTCACATTAAGACTTGGCAACAAAAACTAAACTCTAGAAGTGTACAGAACAAAGTAGAGCTAAATACTTATGATTTAACCAGTATTTTCAAAAAATAAATGAGCATAATATGGGAAGAAACAACACTGCAGAATTACAAACTAGGCAGTAGTAACTCACAGTGATTATCCTCCAGGAATAATGGAGAGTTTTGTGTTGGTAGAGTACTTAGAAGCAGTTATAGTTTAAAAAAAAAAAAAACTACAGAAAAACTTATTAACTTGGGGCTGGGAATATGATCTAGAGGTAAAGTGCTCATCTCTTATACATGAAGCCCTGGGATCAATTCCTCAGCACCAAATCTATAGAAAAAAGCCAGAAGTGGCGCTGTGGCTCAAGTGGTAGAGTGCTAGCCTTGAGCAAAAAGAAGCCAGGGACAGTGCTCAGGCCCTGAGTTCAAGCCCCAGGACTGGCAAAAAAAAAAAAAAAGAACTTATGAACTTGCTTCTATGTAGAAATCTATATATAGTGATGCATAAATGAATCCATTGGAATGTGGGACAGTCCAATGAGTGTAGAGGTGAAAGTGACAAAAGTAACAAACGATTAACATTAGAGAGTAGGATACAAAATGGTCAGGAAGGGAGATTGAAATAGAACCAAAAGACAAAGCAAAGTCAGAAAGATGTAAATCAAGAGAAGCTTTATGATTGTCCAAACAAGGCATAGTGTCACATGTAAGCCAGTAATTGGGAAGATGAAGCAGAAGATCAAAAGTTCAAGCCAGAGCTGGGAATATGGCTTAGCGGTAGAGTGCTTGCCTTGCATGCACGAAGCCCTGGGTTCCATTCCTCAGTACCACAACACAGGAAAAGCCGAAAGTGGCACTGTGGCTCAAGAGGCAAAGTGCTAGCCTTGAGCAAAAAGAAGCCAGGGACAGTGCTCAGGCCCCGAGTCCAAGCTCCAGGACTGGCAAAAAAAAAAAAAAGTTCAAGCCAGAATTATAAAAACAAGTGCCCAATATTGCTAACAAAAGACCATTAAATTATAAATGAATAAGAATATTTGGAAAGAAGTTGAAGAAACTGTTGACTTTATTAAGGAAGATACAATAATAAACAGGCTGTGAGAGTTAAGAATAAAAAGAATTAGGGAATGGAGCCACTATCTGAAATGATTTCTAAATTTACTACAAAAGGAAGAAAGGTAATTACTTGAGAAGGAAAAAGGCTATATGGGAATAAAGATAAAAATTTTTCCATTTGTTTCATTCCGTTAGGGTCAGGCACAGGGAGGTAGAGTCATGTAACCATCCTGAAAAGGAAATCCATATGCATGAGCAGCTTCCCCTGACCCTAAGCCACTGGCAGCCATTTACTTCTATATTATAAGTTTGCTAATACTGGCTATGTCATACTAATGGAATCCCTCATACTTGGCCTGTTGTGTCTGACTTATTTCACTTACATTCTCAACATTTATCCATTTGTAGCAAGTGTCACAATTTTTCTTCTTTTTAAAAAACTAAACAGTATCCACTGTTTGGATACCCAGGTTATAGATATTTGGGCTGCCTCTACCTTTTGACTATTATGAATAACACTGAGGTAACATTTATAGAATTCTTTTTGTGTGCTGACATGCTTTCATATTATTTTTTGGATATATAACCAGAAGTGGAATTACTAGGCCAGAAGGTACCTCTAAAATCTAGCTTTTCGATAAAATGTCAAACTATTTTACGTAACAGCTCCATTATTTCTCATGAGCAAGTGACATTCCAGTTTCTCTACATTCTACCAACTTTGCTGTTGTATCCTTTCTTATTGTAGGTAGTAGTAGTAAGTAGAATTTCATTATAACCTTGAATTGCATTTCCATAAATGAGTAGTGGGAGAGAGAACCTTTTGATGTGCTTATTAAAAATCTTTACTAAGTGTCTAGTCAAAACCGTTGACTAAGGAGCTGGTAGCTTATGCCTATAATCCTAGCTACTCAGTAGGCTGAGATGTGAAGATCCTGGTTCAAAGCCAACTCAGACAGAACAGGCAAAAAAAAGACAAAAATCAAAAAC
Organism: Perognathus longimembris pacificus; assembly: GCF_023159225.1. NCBI lineage: Eukaryota > Metazoa > Chordata > Mammalia > Rodentia > Heteromyidae > Perognathus > Perognathus longimembris. Next base: position 45,857,798 of record NC_063163.1, read on the forward strand.
AAAACTTTGACTATTTAAAAATGTTTCCTAGTAGGTTTGTTATAATAGTTCTTCATATATTCTGAATACTAGGATAAATAATGTTTTTTCTTTCAGTGGTATCAAGAGTTGAACTCAAAAACTTGCTATCTACCACTTGAGCCACATGCCCAACCCTTATGATTTTTAGTTTTGGGGTTTTGTTCCCCTCCTTCCCCCACCAACTAGGGCTGTGACTGGACTACACAGTCATATTTATGCTTCTCAGATAACTGGGATGACAGGCATTTACCGTCATGCTCGATAGGGTCTCAAACTAACTTTTCTCCAGGATAGGCTTTAACTATTATGATCTTCCCAATCTCTTGCCTCTCAAGTAGCTAGCATTACAGCTGTGAGTTACTGCTAGAAGCACAAAAGTTTTTGGTATTTGGGTATGCTTCAGATATCATGTCTAAAAAAAACTAAATCATTACAATTTACATGTAAATTCTAGAATCTTAGCTCTAACTTGTATGCCTTGAATCTATTTTCTTTTTGTCTATATTGTCAGGGAAGGGATTCAACTTCATTCTTTCAAATGTGAAATTTTTTCAAATCAGTTCTCCCAGTACCATTTTGTGAAGTTATTCCTTTCTCATTAACTATCTTGTCTCTTTTGTTAAAAGTCAATTGATTAAAAGTGATTGAGTGTGAGGCTGGGGATATGGCCTAGTGGCAAGGGTGCTTGCCTTGTATACATGAGGCCCTGGGTTCGATTCCCTAGCACCACATATACAGAAAACGGCCAGAAGTGGCGCTGTGGCTCAAGTGGCAGAGTGCTAGCCTTGAACGGGAAGAAGCCAGGGACAATGCTCAGGCCCTGAGTTCAAGGCACAGGACTGGCAAAAAAAAAAAAAAAAAAAAAGTGATTGAGTGTGGGTTCCTAAACTCCAAATACTATTTCCATTGACCTTAAGCACCTTTATTTAGCAGAATGCTGGGAGAAAAGTGGATTGTTGGATTTTGTTTCTTTCATTGGTTGATTGGCTAGTTTTGTTGCTCAAGTCCTACAATAAAATGTAGAGCAATGGACTTGAAGAAAAAGGGGGAAACAACCATGATCAAGTAAGTCCTAGCATTTTCTATTAATGTGAGAATCAGCTTTAGTAATTTCCTCACATACAGAATTGAGAATTAGATGAAATGTGAAACTACCTTGTGAACAAGAAAAACACAATAAAATTTATACATATTTTCTTAATGACTAAAAACTGACCTGTATTTTGGCAGTCAGAAATAAAAGCAACATAGCTAAGAATCCTTCAGAATCTGTTTCTAAAAAACACTGCCTCAAATGATACATAATAGTCTCTCAATAGTTATTTGAATGAAATTAACCATTTTCCAATTGTTCTGCATCCTATTTGATTACATTCTTTATTTGACTTAAGATTATGAGGGCAATTTATAAGTTCACAAGCATTATACCTGAGTTCTTCCCTTAGTAAATATTTCCTTGAAAATATATCAAGTTAAATTTTGATGCAGAATCTACTGCTTCAAATCGACTACCTCTACTCCCACTGAGAAAATTAGTATCTATTCTATTAGTAACTCCCCTAAAGTAAGATAAGTTCAGAAGATAATGCAACTCAGGTTTTACTATGGACTGTTATTTATAAAACTGCAATCTCTTCTAAATTGCTTCTGAAGAGAGACTCTATTTTCACAAAAGCTTCTCCTGTGTCTTAAAATAAGTAGGCACCTGCATAACTACAAGATGGCTGAGGTAGTGGTCAGATAAAGATGTATCATGTATAGCCAGAGTCCCTCCAGAATGGCTGTTAGCAACTTTGACATCATGTTATGGATAAATGAGCACGAAAAGAAAATCAAAGAAGCTGGGCACTGGTGGCTCACACCTGTAATCCTAGGTATTCTGGAGGCTAAGATCTGAGGATTGCAGTTCAAAGTCTGCCCAGAGAGACAAGTACATGAAACTTCAATGAACTACTCAGAAAAAGCCAGAAGTGGCACTGTGGATCAAGTGGTAAAGCCCTAGCCATGAGTAAAAGCAGCTCAGGCCCTGAGTTCAAGCCTCAGGACCAGAAAAAATAAAAATAAAAAGGTTAGCCAAAGGACCACAATATATATTATCCTTAACTTTTTTTCAATCCTTTTTTTATCCTTAACTTTTATAGACCATGTTTTAAGGATAAATTTTCACCTTGTCTAAAAAATATATTTTGCCATTTTGAAAACCGTGATAATTTTGAGTTAGCAAAAGTAACCTGACCAACTCCTATTGTCTGCTACCTTACAATAAAATTACCGAAATGAATTTTATACATTATACATATACATGTATGTGTATATACAGATGTATGCAAGTAAATTTTCTTTAGGCTATGTCAAACTTTTTAAACACTAATATCTAATATAAGCACTGAAGAAGGCCCACCACACCTACTTAGTAAGAAAATATAAAATTATTAGTCAGGGCTGGGAATGTGGCTTAGTGGTAGAATGCTTGCCATGTATGCAATAAGCCCTGGGTTCCATTCCTCAGTACCACATAAATAGAAAAAGAAGTGGTGGTGTGGCTCAAGTGGTAGAGTGTTAGCCTCCTTGAGCAAAAAGAAGCCAGGGACGGTGCTCAGGCCCTGAGTCCAAACCCCAGGACTGGCAAAAAAAAAAGAATGGGTACCAGTGGTTCATGCCTGTAATCCTAACTTTTCGGGAGGCTGAGACCAGAGGATCACAATTCAAAGCTAGCCAGGGCAGGAAAGTCCATGAGACCATGAGACTCTGAAGTGGAGCTGTAGTCAAGTGGTAAAGCACTAGCTTTGAGCAAAAAGCTCAGCAACAGCACCCAGTCTCCAGATCTGCCAGGTGCTCAAGCCCCAGAATCGCCACCAAAAACACAAAATAGAAAACAACAACAGAAATGGAGGAATAAGGGGCAAACAAATGCAGCAGTGCTATTCACTAAACACTATGTTGAAAATGAACTACACAACTTGTGGGTGGGGATGGGAAGAAAAACCAGAAAGAGAGGGAAGGGGTGACATCATCCAAAAAACAATCTTTACCGGAGCTATCTAAGTGTAACCCCTCTGTACATCACTTTAAAATGTTTAAAAATAGATTAAGGTGGGCTGGGGATATAGCCTAGTGGCAAGAGTGCCTGCCTCGGATACACGAAGCCCTAGGTTTGATTCCCCAGCACCACATATACAGAAAACGGCCAGAAGCGGCGCTGCGGCTCAAGTGGCAGAGTGCTAGCCTTGAGCGGGAAGAAGCCAGGGACAGTGCTCAGGCCCTGAGTCCAAGGCCCAGGACTGGCCAAAAAAAAAAAAAAAATAGATTAAGGTAAATATCTGCTAGAGGAAAGACCAACTACTAACATGGAAATACCTGGGCTGGGAATATGGCCTAGTGGCAAGAGTGCTTGCCTCCTATACATGAAGCCCTCAGTTCGATTCCTCAGCACCACATATATAGAAAATGGCCAGAAGTGGCGCTGTGGCTCAAGTGGTAGAGTGCTAGCCTTGAGCAAAAAGAAGCCAGGGACAGTGCTCAGGCCCTGAGTCCAAGCCCCAGGACTGGCAAAGAAAAGAAAAAAAAAAAAAACAAAAAACCTTCCTTTAACAAGGTCTTACTCTATCAAATTGTAAAAGACAAATCTGAGATTTAATTATGTACCACAAATTTCATCCATTTTTAAGGGCCAAACAAAATGAGTTTTAGTAAGCTTACAGAATCTTAAAACTATCATCAATGCCATCTTAGAACAGTTTCCAACACTTAAAAAAAAAAATCTCCATGCCCACTTCAGTCAGGCCCTACTTTATCTCCAGGGAACCACTACTCTACCTACCTAATGGGGAGATTCCATATTATGGAACCTCACCATAAGTAGTTTTTTACATCTAATATAATGTTCTTGATTTCCTTTCATGTTGTATCATGTCAACAGTTTATTCTTTTTTATTGCTAAACAGTATTTCAAGTTTCTGTATTTTATATCTAATAGAAATCAATCTGTAAAACAATTACTGTCTCTTTTATAAGGAAAAAAATTAGGTGAGTTGCAAACAAAAACCCACTGCTTTCTGGGATCTGGAAGCTCTGCCTACATTTCTAGATAATTAGAAGGCTGACATCTAAGAATTTTGGTTTAGAGCCAACCTGAGCAGATAAATCCAAGAGGTTCTTATCCCCTACTAAGCAGGAAAAGGCTGGAATTGGAGATGTGGTTCAAGTGGTAGAGTGCCAGCCACAAGCAAAGAAGCCAAGCAGAGGGTTCAAACTTCAGTACTGATATATACACACATAAAAATTCTGCTCCTTGTTTATTATACCCTATTGCCATGTTTCTAAAATGCAAATCTGATCACTCTCTACCACTCTTTTGTCAATGGGTCCCATCAATCTACAAGGCAATAATAAATAGTCTAAGCCAAGGTGCTCATCTACCTCAAAAATTAAAAGTAATCTTTCAAAATCCAACTTGAGATATTTCCCAAAGACTGCTTCAGTGTCTCAACTGTACCATCCTACAGCTTGTGCTTTAGTCATTTTACTTCTTCAGAGTATTTTTCTTTTTTTGCCAGTCCTGGGGACTGGACTCAGGGCCTGAACACTATCCTTGGCTTCTTTTTGCTCAAGGTTAGCACTCTGCCACTTGAGCCACAGCACCACTTCTGGCTTTTTCTATATATGTGATGCTGGGGAATCGAACCCAAGGCTTCATGTATATGAGACAAGCACTCCTGCCACTAGGCCATATTCCCGGCCTCATTTTACTTCTTATACTATGCTGTAACTTTACCTATCTCTTACCAAACTCATGACCTAGTATCTACACTTGTGTTTGAACTTCACGACTGTTCAACTAAGTATTTGTTAAATTAAACTGAGTACTTGTGACTACTATTGCTATTCTGCTCACTTTACTAGATAAAGTCCACGCTGAACTAATATGGATAGGAAATAATAGAAGTACTACAACCCAAATCCAAGATGTAAGGCAATGGTTTCCAAGATAGAGCTATTCCGGGGTTCAGCAAACTGCAGCCTACCAAGCAACCAATCCACAGCCTATCTTCAGTAAATCAAAAGTTTTATTGAATATAGATAGCCATATTCATTTATTTAACATATTGCTTATAGTTGCTCTGTCTGGTAAGAGCAGAGTTGAGGAATTCTAATAGATCATGTGGGCTAAAATGCCAAAAATGCTCACTATCTGGTTCTTTAAAGAAAATGTCAACTTCTAGTAAGCATCTCTATTTACTATTACTATATCACTATTTACACTATTTATGTTCAGGTAGAAATCTAGTAACTTTTAGAATCTTTTTTCATCTCATCTTTTTAAATTCCTGTTGTAAATATTCTTAACATTAATAGAAAATAATTATATAATTAGTAATGTATTATATGCACACATATATATTTGCTGTGTTCATGTTACATATGTTTAGTAAAGACAAGCGAGGAGCAAAATGGAACATATGCTGTCAGTTTCCTTTCTAGGAGTAAAGTATGTACTGGAGGCCTGGTGAATGTGCCTTCAAATATTGTTGTTCCAGCACTCAACACTTCTCATCCTCATAGGCCTTACTGGCTAGATTTCAAAGTACTACATGATATATGTTGACATAAATCCCTTTGTACACTACTTTTTTTTTTTAAGCTGGCATATGGGCTGAGAATATGGCCTAGTAGTAGAGTGCTTACCTCACAAACATGAAACCCTGGGTTCAATTACTCAGCACCACATATATAGAAAAGGCCAGAAGTGGTGCTGTGGTTCAAGTTCAAGTGGTAGAGTAGCCTTGAGTAAAAAGAAGCCAGGAATAGTGCTCAGGCCCCGAGTTCAAGCCCCAGGACTGGCAAAAACAAAAAAAGCTGACCTACTGCCAGCTTCCCTTTCATGAGTTACATGTATGTATATACATTTACACACACACACACACACACACACACACACACACAATTTTTTTTTCAGTAGTAGGGGTTGAATCCACGGCCTTGCTGACTCTAGAATTCTATCAGTAAGACCACAACTAAACTATACCTCTAGCCCAGATATATCTAATTTCTAAATTTAAAAAAAAGATATACACAGGGGGCAGGGAATATGGCCTAGTGGTAAAGTGTTCACCTCGTATACATGAAGCCCTGGGTTCGATTCCTCAGCACCACATATATAGAAAAAGCCAGAGGCGGTACTGTGGCTCAAGTGGTAGAGTGCTAGCCTTGAGCAAAAAGAAGCCAGGGACAGTGCTCAGGCCCTGAGTTTAAGCCCCAGGACTGGCAAAAAAAAAAAAAAAAAAAAACCAACAAAAAAGATATACACGTAGGTGATGGATGGCACATGCCCCATATTATTTTTCTTATTTAATAAAGGAAACTAGGGGCTGGGAATATGGTCTAGTGGCAAAGTGCTCACCTCGTATACATGAAGCCCTGAGTTCGATTCCTCAGCACCACATATATAGAAAAAGCCAGAAGTGGTGCTGTGGCTCAAGTGGTAGAGTGCTAGCCTTGAGCAAAAAGAAGGCAGGAACAGTGCTCAGGCCCTGAGTTCAAGCCCCAGGACTGGCAAAAATAAAAATAAAGGAAACTAAACTAAAATTTTAAACAAAACCTAGATATTAGGACAAGTTATAAGTCCAATTAAATTTACAATTAAGGCTATCAAAGAGTATCTGAGCTCTGTGTTTCAAATCACAGAAAAATAACACAGAATAAACTTCTCTAAATTGAAATGCTCAAGACAGCTCAAGAATCTTTTTATGGTGCTAAAACTGTTATCAAATGATGCAGGAAATACTAATATTATCCAAGCTGAATGCAATAAAATATGAGCCACACAAAAATGCATACTACTTAAAAGGTAGCTATAATTTTGTTTTGAAACAGGGTCTTGCTATATCCCAGGTTGGCCTCCTAAGTGTTAGGATTGCAGAGTGTACCACTATGCCCAGCAGCCACTATGTTTAATATATTTTTTAAATCTAATTTTTATCATGACCAGTCAAATGTAAGTATATAAACTAAAAATTCTTTATTATGGAATCTTTTTTAAATCTAATTGTATGTAGCTAACAAATAATGTAATTTTATAACCAAAGTGTTCCTATATACTATAATTGCAAGGCTTCATCTGTTTAAGAGAATACTAAACTAAGGTTCTAAAGAGGCCAGGAAATATTCCTCTCCGAATAATAGATCTTAGGCTTAGAATGGTAGTTTCTATAAACTTAAAAGCTGGGGTCTGATTATCAACAAATTTATAAGCTTAAAATTAATTTACCCAATGAACCTGGATTTATCAGGTGAAGGTTGTCATTCTGTTTAATCAGATTCTCCGACAAATAGTCACAGTCCCCAGAGAGAACTACACTCTACTCTGCTCACCTTTAAGGCTTTTTCTGAGGCCCTCCGAGATGACTAGCAACAGACTTTTGAGGAAGGCTAGCCATTAGACAAGGCTTTTCCCCACGATCTGACTGCTTGAAGTGACATCCAGGATCAGGTCGATCCTGTATCCAGGAATCACGACCCTCCCTGAGGCACCAGTCATCATGAGACAGTCAGTGCACTTTGGCACTTCTTGAAAACCACTGGGCTGCTCCTTTAGCTGAAAGGAAAAAAAACATCAAAACCACAACAAACAAAACAAAGGGGAAAGATCAGTAATTCAATCTGAAAAGGCAGAGCGTGGGGAAAAATATACCAAAACAGCCTTGTCTAGATCAAAATGGCCTTGCTTTGATATATAAAAACCAGTTTCAAAACAGTTCTAATGGTGGTAAAGTTTACTCCTAATACACAAATCTAAAAAACTTAAAATCTACTGTATTCTTACATCTGAAAAGAAAGCAGAGTGGAAATTAAATAAAGTAACTATAGAAATAAAGCTAATTACTTTAAAAATTATTTATAAATAACTATTAGCCTAATGCTTACACGCATACGTGCCCCTCAGAACACCAGATACTTAACACTTTGCTTCTCTCAAGCTATAATTTGACTAAGAGGGGCATAAAATATCCAGACTGAGTTTAACAAAAGATCCTAAGACTAAGAAGAATGTGAGACACACGTGCACACACACACACACACACACACACACACACACACACACTTTCGCGCCGACACATCAACATTTGTTCAAGCATTTTGCTAAATGTCAGTATTAATGCTTGATATAAGCAACTTCTTTTCTTATTTGGTTTAGTTTCTAACAGTACTGCAGTTTAAACTCAGTGCCTCAAACCTACTAGGCAGGCATTCTACCACTTTCATCCACCTTTTAAGCCCAAAGTAAATAATTTTAAATGTTTGCATTAAATGTTCCTTAAGATATTTTAAACTGATAAATTAATGGGATATTACATAAGATCTACTTCAAAACAAAAACTGTAATTTATCAGAATCCAGAGATAAATTCAGCGCATTTCTGCTTTTAAATACAAAATTCTCTCCTAAAATGTTAAAAGACAAGAAAAAGACAAAGTCTTTGGGCACCAGGAATGGTAGCCCTAACTTGTAATTTCTGCACTTGAGAAGTTAAGGCAAGAGTACCCCAAATTCAGGGACGGAGGGAGGGAGGAAGGGAGGAAGGAATCTAGCTATGGCCCTCTACAGAAAAATATTCATGCACAGTGATAATAAAACCATATGCGGGCTGGGAACACGGCCTAGTGGCAAGAGTGCTTGCCTCATATACATGAAGCCCTGGGTTCGATTCCCCAGCACCACATATATAGGAAACAGCCAGAAGTGGCGCTGTGGCTCAAGTGGCAGAGTGCTAGCCTTAAGTGAAAAAAAAAAAAAAAAAAAAGAAGCCAGGGACAGTGCTCAGGCACTGAGTTCAAAGCCCAGGAATGGCAAAACAAAAAACCATATGCTTATGTGTGATATTAAGAAATTCTCAGGACACCCTTAAAGCCCAAGCATGGACCACAGGGTCAGAACCACTAAGAAATATTTTCTTCTGGTGCCTGTCCTAGGAACTTGAACACAACTCAGGATCTGGGCATTCGCTGTCTCTGAGGTTTTTTGCTAAAGGCTAGCTCTACTTTAACCACAGCTCTACTTTTTCAGGTCTTTTAATACTTTTAATTGGAGATAAGAGTCTCATAACTTTCTTGCATGGGCTGGGTTCAAACTGTGATCTGGCTGGATCTCAGTCTCCTCATATAACAATACAGGCATGAGCCAAGGATGGTGCCTCACAATATTTTCTTATTTTTGCTCTCCTACCTAGCATGACATTTATGAGAAACCTGCCTTGCATGCTTACCCAAACTCTTAGATTTCAGCCTTCCTGTCTAGCACAGGCTTGGTTCTGGAACACTCCATGTTTTTCCCAGATTGTTACATGCAGTTTGCTAATTCTTACTTTTAAATTTTCTATACTTCACTCAATCCCTCCTCAATCATTTGGCTGGCAGTACAACATGAATAAAATGAAAACTTGTGAGGTATCTGCTTAAATATTTAATACTTCCACTGCAAATATTAACAGATGAGGCTCCTAGGGCAAAATCTCCTGCCCTCTTCCCAAATTCAAGTACCTACTCTTAGCTTTAATTTTCATACTCCGGTCAAACATTTTATATTCTACTGCACTTTTGTCATATCTTTATACTCTGACATGTTTTTCCTCTTTCTGAAATGTCATGGATGATTTCCTTACTCTCCCCTCAAAACTCTTTTCTTTATGCTCTATCAGAACCTTCAGTTTCTTTCTGCCATGAGATTTTTATTTTTATTTTTATTTTTTTTTGGCCAGTCCTGGGCCTTGGACTCAGGGCCTGAGCACTGTCCCTGGCTTCTTTTTGCTCAAGGCTAGCACTCTACCACTTGAGCCACAGCGCCACTTCTGGCCATTTTCTGTATATGTGGTGCTGGGGAACCAAACCCAGGGCCTCATGTATATGAGGCAGGCACTCTTGCCACTAGGCCATATCCCCAGCCCTCTGCCATGAGATTTAACAAACTACAAATGCTTATTTACTTGCCTGTCCTTAAAAGACAGTAAGACTTCTATAAAGGCAAAAAGAATCGACCTGTTGTGTTCCCAGTACCTAGAATATATGTAACATAATATATACTATATACCTATATGTGCATATATATAGACAGACAGACACACACACACATACACACACACATACACACACACATACATACACACACACACACCTTTTTTTTTTAAGGTCACAGGGCTTGAACTCTGGGCCTGGGAGATGTCCCAGAACTCTTCAGCTCAAGGCTAGCACTCTACCACTTGAGCCATAGCACTACTTCAGGTTTTCGGGTGGTTAATTGGAGATAAGAGTCTCATGGACTTTCCTGCTCCAGCTGGCTTTAAACCTCAGATCTCAGCCTAAGTAGCTAGGATTACAGGAATGAGTCATTGGCACCCACCAAGACCACTACTTTTATACACAGTTATTATACATCTCAGAGGGAATTTTTGCTACATTAATCTAAAATATATTTTAACAACCCCAAATCTGAATAATTCATTAAGGAAAAAATTTTTAGAAGTAACTCTTTAAGAAAATTAAGATTATTACCAATTCTTTATAAGTTGCCCTGTGCCCTAATCAGGGTCAAGAACATATATATTAGTATATAACTTCAAATAGTTACAGAGACATCCTAACAAAAATTATCCCTTAGTAAAGACAGAATATTAACTCCTTGGGTAAAAACTGTTAATTAGCCACCCACCTACTCACACCTGTAATCCTAGCACTTAAGTGGCTAAGAATAGGAGGATCAGGGCTGGGAATGTGGCCTACTGGTAGAGTGCTTGCCTAACATACATGAAAAGCCCTGGGTTTGATTCCTTAGCACCATTAAACAGAAAAAGCTGAAAGTGGCACTGTGGTTCAAGTGGTAGAGTGCTAGCCTTGAGCAAAAACAAGCTCAAGGACAGTTCTCAGGCCCTGAAACCAAGCCCCAGGACTGGCAAGAAAGAAAGAAAGAAAAAGAACAGGAGGACCATGGTTCAAAGCCAACCTAAGCAGAAAAATGCCCAAGAACCTCTTCTTCACTCACAGCTAGGCACAGTGGCCCATGCCTGTCAAACTAAGCTACAAGGGAGGCTGAGATTGGAAGGATCTTGGTGTTAGACCAACCTGGAGAGAAAGTCCATCTCCATGGACGTGTCACCTGTGATTCCAGTTATAAAAGGGAACCCAAGGAAATAGACTGTGGGACAGACACACATAGGAAGGCCTTAGCCTAAAAATAACCAGTGAAAAACAGGACAAAAAGCATGGCTCAGAGAGATTGTGCTCGTCCCTAAGTAAACATAAGGCCCATAGCTCAAAACTCCACCACCAAAAAAATCAAAACTAACTTGATGTCTGTGGTTCAGGAGGATGAATCTTAGTACTTCGGTTCAAAGCCAACCCAGGGAGGAAAGTCTGTGAGAATCTGAGACTCTTCTCTCTAGTTAGCCACCAAAAAGCTGGAAGTTGAGCTATGGCTCAAGTGGTAGAGCATAGACTTGAGCACAAAAGCTCAGAGTTTAAGCCCTAGGACCAACACAAAAACAAAACAAAAACTGTAGCTCAAGTGGTAAAGTGCTAAGCCTTGAGCAAAAAGAAGCCAGGGAGAGCGCTCAGGCCCAGAGTTCCAAGCACTCAGGAATGGCCAAAAAGAAAACAAAACAAAACCTCCTAGGCCAGAGATGACATATACATGTCAAAAATATCAGTAGCCCCTAGGACTCTTCAAAGGAGGTCTCTTCCTCTAGCCTATCTCATACTAAGGCTCTAAGTCCTCAATACAATATATTATAAGCAGCAGACTGACTGATAACATTCTAAGGCTATTTAATAATCTATTCTAAACTATGTCAACAGATTAGAAATTATCCTGTTCCTAGACAGAACACTAGAAAGCTAAAAGAAAAATAAATTATTCTACTAAAAATATTCTCAGAAAACAAATTACACAACCCTTGGAAACTATTCCCAAGTTTTGTGATTCAAATGGGCTAGGATTATTTGTATCTTAAAATAAATCGTATGCTAGCTTTGCAAGTCAGAAACATTTGTATATGGTTTAATCAAAGTTATCACTGTGTGTGTTTTTTATAGTTATTTTGTGTTCTAAAAACTTAGGGCTTTCAAATTTTGATTGCATATAAGAATCAACTGGGACATTTCATAAAACAGATTCCTTGGTTCTAGCCCAGAACAAAAGAACCAGAGGTCAGAACTAAGCATATATATTTTTCAAGCCAATTAAGTGTTTTGTATACAGCCATTTGTAAATATCATATTTAACTTATGGATGGAAGAGCTACAATCAGTAATAGAAATGTTTCTAAATGAAACAAGTAGTCTTTTTACTGCTATTGATTCTGACATGCTAACAAACAGGAGTACCTTCTGAATAAAATCTATTTTGATTTATACAACCACATAATTCTAGATAATAAATTGGTTATTCCTGGTGTGCAGTTTCATTAAAATGAATCAGCATTTGTTTTTAATTACTGTTGTAGTCCAAAAGCATTCCTTGACTTATTCTTACATGAACTTGAAAAAAGGTATATTCATTCAACAAAAGCATTACTAGAATGTGAATTGCTGAAAAGGTACTGTACACATACACAACATACACATTTTTATTAGCCCAACAGTAGAAAAAAATGTAGATGTTGGAAGAAAACAGGACCAAAAATATGGATAAAAAAGAAAATGGAAAGGATTGGCATCCAATAAATTCTTAACATTCTTAGAAATAATATATACAGTAACATCTAATTCAGAATGTTCACACCACAAATCAGAAAGATGCTAGTCTCAAGATTATTTCTAACTCCTTAGTAATATCAACAGGATCAACATAAAACCTTAGGCATACCTTATATGGATCAACATAAAAACTCAGGCATACCTTCTATGGAAATATTAAACTACTGGGCAGCCTTCAAGATTCCTTATACATCTAAAAGACAACATTCTTTTAAATTCTAAGGAACCAAACAACCACTTTATGTATGTACTTTAAAGTCTTTACTTATGCAATTGGACTACTTTTGACAGTCTTTGGCACTTTTCTTGGGGGGTGGGGGCTACTCCTGGGACTTGAACTCAGGGCCTGGACACTCACTGCCCCTGAGCTTCTTTTGCTCAAGGCCTGAACTCTATCTACCACTTGAGCCACAGCACATTTCCAGCTTTTTCTGTTTATGTGATGAATCAAACCCGGGGCTTCATGCATGCTAGGCAAGCACTCTACCACTAAGCCACATCCTCAGCACATTATTTTAAGCAATTGTAGTGAATTAAAAATATTTACAGGGGGGGCTGGGGATATGGCCCAGTGGCAAGAGAGCTTGCCCTCGTATACATGAGGCCCTGGGTTCGATTCCCCAGCACCACATATACAGAAAACGGCCAGAAGTGGCGCTGTGGCTCAAGTGGCAGAGTGCTAGCCTTGAGCAAAAAGAAGCCAGGGACAGTGCTCAGGCCCTGAGTCCAAGGCCCAGGACTGGCCAAAAAAAAAAAAAAAAACTTTACAGGGGAAAATAGCTGTGGTTTCTCAATCACTTCAGATACTACACAAAAAATTCAAAATGTTCCAGACTACCTTTAATCATCATGAGGTAAATCTAAGCCATAATTATAGTGCATTTGCAGTTGAAGTAAAAAAATACTTACACTGTCTATAATGATCCAGAAAAATTACTAATACCAATCCATATCTCAAAAACTGATAAATTTTTCTATTAACTTCTAAAAGCAAAAGTATAAGACCCCAATTTCTAATCAGTTGAATACATAGTTGAGAATGTTCTGACACTTTTTCTATATATACATGTAAACAGTGAACATCTTGGCCAAGAAGTTATAAAAGTAGTTGCCCCAAAAACATAGGAAAGCTAATAAAATAGCAAAATTTAAGGGCATAAAGTCAACAGTTCCTATTGTCTACAAACACATTCTCTAATATTTAGCCTCAGGGAAATCATAATATTGATACAGAGACACACAAGACTACTCAGCTTATAAAACGCTCAATATTTGAATGAGAATACTGCTATTTGAACTTTCAAGGAAAAGAAAATGGCTACAATATCTTGGTATGTCAATCATCACTGAGAAGATAATGGCACAATTTCTTCTGGGTTACTTTATTGAGCAATAATAATAAAGCACATGATCTAGAGTCACAGTAAACAACAGTTTTCCACTGCAACACAGTACTACAAAGGATTTTTGCCAAAAAAAAAATATTATTTTCAATAACTCTAATTACAATTTGGTGGTTCAACCAAAACATCTGACCAGTCAGAAGTGTACCATGATTTGTATCATGAGCATTTAGCCACAGTATGTTTATCAACACCAAAGAGAATAAGTAACTCAGTTTTCTTGTGTATCATCATTCAAAGTTCAACCTCCATAAATAAAAATATTGCAAACAACCCATCTTATCAAATAGCTGTATTTTTAAAAATAAGCCAATACAACACTAACACACATATACTTGCAACCCAAGCAACTATTAAACATCCTAGAGTTACCCAAAAATAGTGAACTAGCATATGACACACCAAATAATTGCCTGCGTAGATTTCTATTAAATAAGGCCCAAATCGTAATGAATTAAAATGTAATGATCATATATAGCTCAAGATTTTCATCTATAATAAAATCTTGCAACTTTTCTTTCCAAACTTATAACACATTGATAAGTGATAAGGTATCACAGAGGTGTGGTATGCCCATTGCTCTTTTGACAAGTTAAAGAAATTGGATTGTATGGCCTGTACAAACTCAACGAAGCAAAATCATAATATGACATCAGTTGTTTTCATTAATTATTTTCTAAATTTAAAATAATTTTACAATGGGCTTCTTTATAAATTTCACAAATATAAACAAGTTATTGTTACCTGCAAGATCTTTTTATTATTATTATCACCTGTAGGATCTTTTAGTCAGCCAGAAATGAAGTTACATCATAAAACTTCATATTATAGAGAATTTGACATATACACAAGATATGCAGCATTAACCTATCCAAGTACAAAGTGAACCCACCTCTTTAGTACTTCTATGTGCTGAATATTCTGTCCCTCATAAAATTGTTTAATAATCCATCTCCCCATAAGACTTTGAACGTACGAACCACAAATCTATCCTGTTCATCTATTAACCTCGTTGCCTAGAATGACGCTACTCAGAATTGTCATTCATGGAACTGAATGAATAACAACAGAGTATCTATGTCATACTTGCACAGGAAGGTGAAGTAGAAAAAGAGGAACTCATAAATATAAAGTACATTTTAATACTGTCCAATTAACAGGATCAATTACACAACAGATATATCAAGAAAAAAACAAAAACATTTGCATGGAGAGCTGGAATATCTTTGAAATTCAGATAAATTCTAATCTATATTTTGGCAAGAACAAATGCTATAACCAAAACCAATCACTTTGCCTCTATGGATCGCAATTTTCCCATATGTAAAATAAAAAGAAAGCAGATATGCTATCAGGGTGATCTTAAAGTAGCAGGGTCACTTAACTACTGAAAGACAGATACTCCAAGAGAAAGATAAACTGTATGTCAAAGTAGATGACATTACTCTCAAGTAAAGAGTATTAACTAAGCCTTTTTATGAAGTTCATAAATAGTAATAGGTTACATCAGCACCTAGCCACTGCCCAATCAAAAGTTATATACACATCACAAAAATAGAAATTACTGTCACTCATTCAATCAACATAAGCAAGAATCAAATTCTGTCAAAGGCAAAACAAGATTTTGAGACAAGAACACTAATGTAAGGGGAAAATTGTTGGTTATTCCTTAGAAGCAACTATATTCCCTAGAAGACAATACAAGAAGAATGTTTATGCATGTCTCTAACTAGAAGGCTCTTTCAAAGTTATATAATTTTTCAGACATACTTCTTAGTATTTTTTTACAAAAACTAAGCCTCAACAATCTGTACATCTAGGATGAATTTTCTCTCTGCCAACAAGTCAAGAACAAAACAGTCTGGGTGGGGCTGGGAATATGGCCTAGTGGCAAGAGTGCTTGCCTCATATACATGAAGCCCTGGGTTCGATTCCTCAGCACCACATACACAGAAATGGCCAGAAGTGGCGCTGTGGCTCAAGTGGCAGAGTGCTAGCCTTGAGCAAAAAGGAGCCAGGGACAGCGCTCAGATCCTGAGTTCAAGGCCCAGGAGACTGGCCAAACAAAAGAAAAAAAAAAAGTAAAAAAGTAAACAAAACAGTCTGGGTAAACCATATGCTTAACCAGCCCTTAGACTAAGTTCAATCCTCAGCACAGCAAGAAAAAAAAGAGAACAAAATATGAAAGGTATCAAATACATTCCTGAGCCTGAGCTATTAAAATAGCTCACAGGCCTATATTCCAACTTCATAGTAAAAAAAAACAAAAAACCTTTGCCTTAAATCAGATGAACCTGCTTTAGATGACAGGAATCAATAGGAACCAATTTTAAACTTGACTACCAGATTTAACACAAAAATATCTGTATATAATTAATACTTTTTAAAATGTAAATTCTGTTTTCAGTACTATACTAAAATACTGTAGGTTAAAAAAAAAAAGAACTAAAAGCTAAGATTCTCTGCCACAGAAAAATCTTCCCAACCTTATTTGTAAGTTTAACAACATTTCTCCAATATTCTTCTCCCCAAAGAAGGACCCAGAAAGATAGGCAATTATAATATACATGTACATTTAAGATTTTGGAGCTAAAAGAGCTCCAACCAAACAAATTTTACAAATTCCAGATATTTAGAATCAAAATATATTGTATTTTCAAAGGCAATAATACCTCGAATGGACAACTTTAGATGTAGGAATATTTTACAATAGAAAACAAGTAACATTTCAACCAAAATTAAGGTTAAAAAAACAATCAAGAGTTCTAGTGTATACAATATAAACTTGAATAAGCCATTAACTAATATGAGTTCTATTAATAAGGAAAACTCAGGGGCTGGGGATATGGCCTAGTGGCAAGAGTGCCTGCCTCATATACATGAGGCCCTGGGTTCGATTCCCCAGAACCACATATACAGAAAATGGCCAGAAGTGGCGCTGTGGCTCAAGTGGCAGAGTGCTGGCCTTGAGCAAAACGAAGCCAGGGACAGTGCTCAGGCCCAGAGTCCAAGCCCCAGGACTGGCCAAAAAAATAAATAAATAAGGAAAACTCAAGTTGAGACTTTCAGATTTAAAGCGAAGTGACATTTCTTTTAGTTTGTTTTCTACTGGTCCTGGGGCTTGAACTCAGACTGGGGCACTATCCCTGAGCTTTTCTGCTCAAGGCTTGTGCTTATACTACTCTGAACCACAGCTCCACTTCTGGTTTTCTGGTAGTTAATTAATTGGAGATAAGAGTCTCTTGGACTTTTCTGCATGGGCTGGCTTTGAACAGTGATTTTCAGCTCTATCTTCTGAGTAGCTAGGGTTACAAGCATGAGCCGCCAGCACCCAGTTGCTAAGCAACATTTCTATTGCTTGTATTTATGGATATATTTAATGCCTATCTACTGATAGTGGCAAGACTAATTGGTTACAAATGTTAATTCGGTCTAGAAAATCCCCCAAATCCATTAACTTCATCTATCCAGCAAGCTCACTGTACACATACTACAAATTATTTAATCACTGATTATAATGTACCTAAATTTCCTAGGTCTATGTCCATGAATTATGCACTAACTTCCCTTTAATAATTAGTGCTTGACCAAAATAATTCTAGCTCTCTTCCCCAAGTCAAAATCAAGTAATTACAATTCTTTACTGGTCCATTGCTTCATAACAGGACAATAATGTATACTTTTTTTAGAGCCAAGTACTTTCACCTGCATTACTTCATTCTAAACTTTCAATGACCCTATCCAGAATTATTGTATTTCATTGACAAAGTAAAGATTTATATAACCTACTAATGAAATTCACATTCCACACTGTCACACAAATGAAAATAATTCTAAAGGTTACTGAACTTAAAATTCAATACTTATTTAATCAAATCTTATGGATATTATGGGAAATAAAAGTAACTTTCTAGCCAGGCTCTGGAGTTTCACACCTGTATTCCTAGCTCCTCAGTAGGCTATGATCTAAAGAGAGAAGTTTGACGCCAGGTCCAACAGTAAAGTCCTAGAGATTAACTCCAATTAACCACTAAAAAGCCAGAAGCGCAGCTGTGGCTCAAGTGGTAGAATGACAGCCTTGGGCAAAAAAAAAAACCTCAGGGACCTGCACCTAGATAGGCGCTAAGATCAAGTCCCAGGACTAGCACCAAAAAAAGTAGTATAAGAAGAAAAAAAATCACCTTTTCCACACTGTATGTATATGATATGTATGTATATGTATATGTATATGATTATAGCCATAAGCAAAGGTATGTGAAATGGAGACAAATTATTCTAGACCGCATCAAATAATTGGAGACAGAATCTATTATAAAGTGTTCAATACTCTAAACACATATGAAAATAAGAATTTTCAACTACCTTTGCATAATTCATATAAGGTATAACTTACCTCATCCTGGACTCCACTGGTAGTAGTCAACTTGCTCCCATCAGTAATTGTAATAATTATTGCTGGTTCCAGGAAAAAAGGGTTTCTTCCCTAAAGTCAAAAACAAACCACATTGATCACATTATGGTATAGTCTCTGGCCTAATTTTTTTAACTAAAATCTCAGAACATAATTAGCATATAATCCTGAATGTGTTTATCACTTTTGTGGTAATAAATGGGGCATATGACACATATCTGTTCGAACATACAGAAAGATTTAGAAGGACACAAACTAAACATTGGTTAATCCTAAAGAAGAGGGATTTACTAGAAAGATTTTTCTCCTCTATATTTGTTTTTAACTTTTACAGGAATATTTACGTTTATAGAATTTATGAAGAATTTAATTTCTCACAAGAGGCTGAGACAGGAGGATCCCAAGTTTGAGGGAAGTTATGAGTTCCCAGTCTGAGCTACACATTGAGTTGAAGGCAGTCTAAGCTACATAAAATAGCTAGGTAGGTAGGTAGGTAGACAGACATAGATATAGACAAGACAGACAAAAAGAGGAAATAATATATATTTATATATTTTATTTAGATATTGTATTATAAAATGTATGGGGTTTTTTTGGTAATACTAGGATTTGAACCCACGGCCTTATGCTTGGTAGATAGAGACTTTACTGCTTTGCCCTGGTAGGGCCCCAGACCTCAATCTCTTAAAGAGGTAAGATTATAGACATACAATACCACACCTAGCTTATTTGTTGAGACAGTGTCTCAAAAACTTTTTGCCCAGGCTGGCTCTCAACTATAATCTTCCCAATTCCTCCTGAATAACTGGAACTACAGTCACATACCATTAAGCCCAGCCTCCACATGGCTGGAATGTCACCATGCACATGCCTCTGAGGATGTTCTAAGGAGGCAGTAAACGAATATCAGAATCTCTGCCTATAATCAAAATGTATAAATAACTAGTATATGTACAGGAGGACTGTAATATCTAAAGGTAATACTAAAAGCTAGCTTGAGATTAGAAAATTTAGCAATAGTCTCAAAATGCTAAAATTAAAGATGTTTACCTGAAGAAAATGCTTAGAGTAGAA
The DNA here is from genome assembly GCF_023159225.1 of Perognathus longimembris pacificus. Classification (NCBI taxonomy): domain Eukaryota; kingdom Metazoa; phylum Chordata; class Mammalia; order Rodentia; family Heteromyidae; genus Perognathus; species Perognathus longimembris. The sequence continues at coordinate 45,877,450 of NC_063163.1, forward strand.
AAACAATGGCAGCAAAGTCAATAAAACAAAATGGCATGTAGCTGTCAAATACTAATACTCTCCATTCCAATCTCAGGCCAGCCTACTTTAGATACTATGATCAATTCTAGGTGACAATTTTTTTGTGACTCAAACATAAGATTGCCTCTTTCACACAAATGGCTTCTCATATGAAATACTAAGCATGCTCAATATAACTCTTAAAAATATTAAGACCAAAGGGTAGAAATTCAAGAGGGTAAAGCTTGTGTTTGAAATTGAAGATACTACCTGGTATGATAGCATATAGCTGTAGTCACAGCTACTTGGAGGATTGAGGTGCAAGGACCATTGGGCCCAAGAGTTCTAAGTTAGCCTGAATGATATACTAAGAACCCATCTCAAAAAAGAAAGGAAGGAGAAAGGGGGTTGGGGAGTGTGGCTCAAGCAGCAGAGTACTTGACTAGGAAGAACTGATCAAACTCCAGTACTACCAAACAGGAGCAAGGAAGAAAGAAACCAAAAGAGAGAAGGGAAGGATTAAAAGATTATCCACTATTTACAAGTAGCAAAAATTCAATTACTTTCTACTGGATGCTAGGGAAGAATGCATATATCATGTGCATCATTTGGAGATGTTGATAAAATGCAGTTTCTGATTTAGCAGGTTTGGAAAAACTAAGTTTTGCATTTCTAACAAAAACTACAGGTTAATACTGATTTGTGTGGCTTACATCCACAGACCATCCTTAGAAGAATATAAACAACTGTATACATGTAAACTACATATCTAAAATTATTTAATTGGTTGCCTTTCAAAAATAACAGCAAAGCTCTTAAAGCCACCATATATCATGGATCAAGTACTTGTAAGGTCCTCCATATCACCAATGTTTTTTTTTGGGTTTTTTTGGCAGGTCCTGGGCCTTGGACTCAGGGCCTGAGCACCGTCCCTGGCTTCCTTTTGCTCAAGGCTAGCACTCTGCCACTTGAGCCACAGCGCCACTTCTGGCCGTTTTCTGTATATGTGGTGCTGGGGAATCGAACCCAGGGCCTCATGTATACAAGGCAAGCTCTCTTGCCACTAGGCCATATCCCCAGCCCCTCACTAATGTTTTTTTAGCATGAATTGAAGTGATATTCTCTAACCACAGGTATAACACTCACTTATTCTACAAGCATACTGAGGACTGAATTCACTGTTATTTGTACATATCCACCCCACAGTGAATGAATGGTGTTACAAATTGTGGTTGGGGATTTTTTTTCTCTCTTATGTAGTGTTGGGATGGAAACCAAGGTTTCATGCCACATTAGATAAACAGAGCTATACCTCAGCTTTTGTAAATCTAGCTACAGTAACTACTTGTAGTAAAAATTAACTGCAGCAGGACTATTCCTCTACAAGATAGTTTTTCTATTGTTCTGTGATTTCTTACCAATTTTATATGTAAATCAATATCTTCCCTCAACAGAACCACAATGAAACAAAACACAATATATTACAATGCTTACTCTTTAAAAACTTCGACTTTCAGAGCCTATCTATATGAGCAAGATACAAGATAAAATAAGATTTGATGAATTTATATAGTGGAAAATTCAGAAAAAGATCAATGACCAAAAAAAGAAAAATGTGATTACCTTCTTTTCCCAATCACACACACACACACACACACACACACACACACACACACACAAATGCCATAGGTGTCTACCTACAATCACATCTTTTAGAGCTTATAATAAAAAATTATGAGCCAGGCACTTAGCAATGGAATTCACTGGACACTGATGAAAGTAAACTACACAAGTTGTGAGCGGAGAGGGGAGGGAGGCACTGGGAGAGTGAGGGAAGGGGATACTGTATAAAAAGAAATGTACTCATTACCTAACTCATGTAATTCTAATCCCTGTGGTACATTAACAATAAACTTAAAAAAAAAAAGCCAAGCACACACTTGAAGGTTACTAGAAAGGTTGAAACCTAGAGGATCAAGATCCAAAGCCAGCCAGAGGAGAAAAGTCTTGAGAGATATCATCTCTAATTAACTAGTAAAATACCTGGATGTAGGTGTGGCTCAAGTGATAGGCCTGGTGTGAGCTAGAAAACAAGAGTGGCTCTGAGTTCAATCCTGCATGTGTGTATCCACACACACAAAAAAATTTAAAAGCAATAGTTACTAAAAAACCAATTATTAGGGCTGGGAATGTGGCCTAGTGGTAGAGTGCTTGCCTAGCATACATGAAGCAGCCCTGGGTTCAATTCCTCAGCACCACATACACCAAAAAGGCCAGAGTGGCACTGTAATAGAGTGCTAGCCTTGACCAAAAAGGAGCCAGGGACAGTGCCCAAGCTCTGAGTTCAAGCTCCAGGACTGGCAAAAAATAAAAATTAAATGAAATTTACACACAAAAGGTTTCTTTAGCAAAGTATTGCTAGCAATACTTATAAATACTTAAAATGAACAAATTTACTTAAGCATGAAATTCAAAATACTAGAAAATATTAGCATACTTTTTTTGGTTTTTTTCTTTGACCTTCCTTGCACTTGCTAGGCACTCTACCATGTTAATTATACCCCAAGCTCTTTTTATTTTCATTATTTTTTAATAGGATCTCACATTTATGCGTAGATCAACCTAGACAATGATCTTCCTGTTTAAGTTTCCTACATGGCTGGAATGTCACCATGCACATTTGTATGCTACCACACCTAGCTTTCTATAGGTTGAGATGTAATCTGAGGAACTTTTTGTCCAGGCCTGCCTCAAACCACCATTCCTCTAATCACTTCCTCCTGAGTATCTACGGTTTTCAGGTTATGATCCACTTCAACCAGTTTCTTAAGTAGTTTTATATTGCTGCTTCCCTGCCATTTACAACACATATAATAATCAGTGGGTAGATAATTGGCATCTTTTTCAAATCAACCCTATTATTCTTATCTTTTTCTTTTTTGGTACTGAGGACTGAACCTAGGATGTTGCACATACTAGGCAAGTGCTTTGCCACTAAACTACATCCCAGCTCAACACTATTTTTTACCCATCAAATTAATAGCTTCAGTTATGTCAACATAATTTTTCATGTTTTACAAAAAAATTAACTTAACATGTTACAAGGCTGTATGTAGTATACTGCATTGGGGTTATGATTCAATCATTTTAATAGTGTTATCAGTTATCTGGTTCTAAGCTTTTAGTTTAATTATCCAATATGTATACTTAAGTCACTATTTTAAATTTTTATAATTAATCAGGATTTTACAAAGTCACTCAAATTTATTAACTAAAATTTCCTTTAATTTTTACCTCAATCAGAAAGTTAACAGCCTTTTTATAACCTTCTAAGGTGGTATCAAATTTAAATAGAATTCTGCTAGGACAAAGACAGCCAGTAGAGGGACTAAAAGTTTACTTTTGCCATTAGTAGAACAAACTTACAAGTTTGATTCAAGGCAGTAGTTTCATCATAAAGAAATCCAGATATAAGCTATGCACTGGTAGTTCATACTTGTAATCCTAGCTGCTCGTGAGGCTAAGATCTGATGATTGAGGTTTGAAGCCAGACCAGAGAGGGAAGTCAGTGACTCTTTATCTTCGGTAAAGTACTAGTCTTGAGCAAAAAAGGACGGAACTCAGGCCCTGAATTCAAGCACCAGGGCCAGTAAAAAAGAAAAATAAGTACAGGTATATTACTAGAAAATACAATGCCAAATATAACTCTCTGTCCTATAGTTACTAATGGGAAATCCAGTGTACATGTGTGCTAGTCCTTTGAATAACCCTGTACAAATGCCAAACAGGACTACAATTTTTCCATGATTTAAGACTTCTTCTACTTTAGAAAAAATGAAAACCCAGAGTCAGCTCTCCGGATCATCTACACCACCATCTTTAATTAACCCATACTTCTTGCTGTCTTGTAGGTTTTGCTAAGTGGCCAGTAGATTAAACAAATGAAGTGATATGGGCTATGTGTTTAGTACATATATAACTAAATGATGTACATATAGAGAAATATGTAATCTATGTCCCCAGGCCATAACTTATCTAGGTGTGGCTCAAGTAGCACTCAGGATCTGAGTACTAACATTCTTTGAATCAATAGTACTTAAACCTCAGACATTTGTATAATAAAATTTTTCCATGTTTACTTCTATCTTGTATTCGTATTTATGAACTTAATGTTTCAAGTGAAATCAGTTCCATTTGTTAGCCTCAAACTGTAGCAATGAGATCTGTGAAATTAGATATTTCATAGAGATCTATGAAAATATAGATAAAGTATTTATCTATACAATAATTGTCAGACATGATTACTTCTAAAACGTGAAGTTCACTAAATTATGAAGATGAACACAAAGGTGGTTAATTATAGGTGGTTAATTATATGAAATACAATTAGTTAAGTCAATAAAGACCTGACAAGCTTACATTTAAAATCAATATTCCAAAGCCAGAATTCTAAGTTTTAGGTTGGTTTTAAAGCTCAACAAAATGACTTATGTTGTTAAGATCTTAACTGCTGTGGCATAAATGAGTCTTTTGATGTCAAATTCTGAAATATTCATCTTAAGTTCTTTCAAAACAGTACTGTTGACTACATAGAAAAGATCTCTTCGGGATATATTAAGTTGATTATCCATGGTTGCCTCTGAAGAATGAAAACATTATGTTACTATAACGGTTCATTTTTTAAAAGTAAAGACTACCATAACGATGTACTTACCACAAACTTGAATACTCTTTAAGATAAAAATGTGTTTAGCATTCCAAGTTAAAACTTTAAGAGGCTGGGGCTGGGAATGTGGCTTAGCAGTTGAGTGCTTGCCTAACTAGCACACATGGGTTCAATTCCTCAGCACTACATACACAGAAAAAGCTGCAAGTGCCGCTGTGGCTCAAGTGGTAGAGTGCTAGGCTTGAGCAAAAGGAAGCCAGGGACAGTGCTCAGGCCCCAGGACTGGCAAAAAACAAACAAAACAAAAACACAACTTTAAGGCCAGGGTCCAGTGGCTCATGCCTATAATCCTAGGTATTCACAAGACTGAGATCTGAGGACTGTAGTTCAAAGCCAACGTGGGCAAAAATTCCGTAAGATCATCTCCAATTAACCAGCAAAACTGCCTAATTGGAGGTGTGGTTCAGGTGGTAAAGTTGGCCAAGTGAAAATATGAGCAAGGAGGAAGGGGGAGGCTTGAGTTTACCCTGGTCCTAGTACCTCACACAGTACTGCCCCCCCCACAAAAAAAAAAAAGCTGAGCACCAATAAGTTGCTCACACTTACAGCCCAACTAACACAGGAGGCTGAGATCTGAGGATCGAGATTTGAAGCCAGCCTGATCAGACCAATTTAACCAGCAAAGAGGCAAAAATGGAGATATAGGAGCTCAAGTGGTAGAGTATTGATATGAGCAAAGAAAAAAAGCCACAAAAAACGAGGCTAAAGTGTATGCCCTGAGTTCAATCCCAGTCCCAGTGCTGGAACCAAAGGGGGGGGGGAAAGCCTTCTAAGTGTATGTCAATATGGTACACACTGGTAATCCTCACGATACTAGCATGCAGAAAAATGAGGCAGAAGGATCTCAAGTACATGACCAGCAGCACGCTAGTCAAAAACAAAACCTATGTTTAAATAACTAAATAAGTTTTAAAAAGGAAAAAATAATCAAGGAAAAGAGCATGCTATAAAAATCTAGTATCTTGGAATACAGTAACACATGTAAATCAGCCAGCCACTGGTGGCTCATGTCTATACTCCTAGCTACTACGGTTTGTAAAATCTAGATAGCAGTGATTGGAAGTCAGCCTGGGCAGAAAAGTCCTCAAGATTCCATCTCTAATAAACCAGCTGGGCTGGTCTATTAAAAAGGCTGGGCTGGACCCAGGTGCTGGTGGATCACACCTATAAATCTCTCAAATCAGGAGGTTGAGATCTGAGAATAGCGGTTTGAATCCAACCTGGGCAGAAAAGTCCCTGACACTCTTATCTCTAACCAGAAAAAAGGCTGGAAATGGAAGTTTGGCTCAAGTAGTAGAGTGCCAGCCTTGAGCAAAAGAGCTAAGAGTGAGCACTAGGCCCGGGTTTAAACCCCAGTGCCAGGCTGGGAATATGGCCTAGTGGCAAGTGTGCTTGCCTTCTACACATCAAGCTCTCGGTTCGATTCCCCAGCACTACATATATGGAAAATGGCCAGAAGGGGCGCTGTGGCTCAGGTAGCAGAGTGCTGGCCTTAAGTGGGAAGAGGCCAGGGATGGTGCTCAGGCCCTGAGTCCAAGGCCCAGGACTGGCAAAAAAAAAAAAAAAACCCAATGCCAACACACACACATACATACACACACACAGAGGGGAAAAAAAAAGAGCTGAAAGCATGGCTGGAGTGGTAGAGTGCCAGTTGTAAGAAAACAAGACATGTGAACATGAGGTGTGAAATCCTGAGCTAAGCCCCGCTACCAATCAAAAAGGAAAAAGGAACTTATAACTATAACAAAATGTTACCATTGAAAGAAATTCAAAGAAATATAGTCAGGCACTGGTGATTCACGATACCTAATCTTAACTTCTTTGGAGACTAAGCTAGCTAGCTGAGATCTTGCTTCACGGACAAGCTGAACAAAAAAGACACCGTCTCAATAAAGAGCTGAAGGTAATGGTATATACCCCTAAAGGAATCTCCTATCTCAAAATTTACCACAACACTAGGTACCAGTGGCTAGCTAGCGTCTATGATCCTAGCTACCTAAGAGGCTAAGATCAGAGGATCACACTTCAAAGCCAACATGGACAAGGAAGTCCACGACTCTTATTTACAATTAACCACAAAAAAAGCTGAAAGTAGAGCTCAAGCTGTAGCCTAAGCTCAGGAACAGCACATAGGCCCTGAGTTCAAACATCAGAACCAGCACAAAAACAAAACAGAAAAGAGTATGTAAAGATTAATTAGAATTAAACCGAGTTCAAGTCCTTTTACTGGTTCAGCTGTACCTTTCAATGTACCTTTTATTGGTTCAACTGTACCTTTCAAAAGCTCAGGCCCTGAGTTCAAGCCACAGAACTGGCACCAAAAAAAAAATTTTAAATATATACATATAAAAAAATCCACTTAGTTTATCCTATCCTATTTTGTTCACACATATTTAGTTTATTTATTTATTTTTGGGGGGCCAGTCCTAGGGCTTGAACTCAGAGGCTGAGCACTGTCCCCGGCTTCTTTTTGCTCGAGGCTAGCACTCTACCACTTGAGCCACAGCACTACTTCTGGCTTTTTCTGTGTATGGGGTACTGAGGAATCGAACCCAGGGCTTCATGTATGTGAAGTAAGTACTCTACCACTAGGCCATATTCCCAGCCCCCACACAAATTTATATACTAAAGGGATCAAACATTGGAGTGCTCCTCTGGACAAAAAGAGCTGCTCATCCATCCCATCTCAACCATTACCAATTTGAATTGTAAAATACATAAAATTCTAGAAATGGACTCTGCCCCACATTTCCTTCAAGACTTAGCATCGTTCTTGCTTTGAGAACCAAAACCATGTTTAAGTACTTGTTATAGAACTGTTTTTGAAAATAAATTCAAACTCCAGGGAACAGCCTTAAGTCACATCAAGGAAAAAGTGTTACCAGAACAATCTATACTGGGCTTCAAATTGAAAATGAAACCATTATCTGGAGCGAGAAATTTTACTTCAGTTGGAATTACTGGACAGATAAGTCCAACTTCTTGCAACGGGCAGGTTGTAACTGGGTTACGGAAACCGTTTTTTTCAAAAGCTTTCTGTTAAGCATTTACCATAATATTAAGGATAATCATCATCATGAAAGCTCCTACCACATGACAAGCACATTGTTATGAGCAAAAAATATTTCTAAACCTTACAAAAATATTCAAGATTGGTATTAACAGTATCTATTACATATATACTTGAGCTAATAGAGATTAAGGGACTTGTCAGTACAGAAAAGATGTTGAATGGCAGAGCAAGGCACAAACAATTCTAAAAAAGAAAAGTTCTTTCCATAATGTTTGTTGCAGATGGGGACTAAAAAAAATATATATGTATCCATTATTTCAATTTTTAAAATCCAAAAAGAAAGTCACAGTGGGGCACCGGTGACTTGTACCTATAATTCTAGCTACTTAGGAAACTGAGATCTGAGGATCAAAGTTCAAAGCAAGCTGGGGCAGGAAAGTCCATGTGATTCTTATTTCCAATTAACTACCAAAAATGCCTTTGGAAGTGGGTCTGTGGCAAGTGGTAGAAACTAGCCTTGAGCAAAAAGAAACTCCAGGGTGACACCAAGACCAAGTTTACCAACACAAAACAATGCTATATTCCAATAATAAATGAGGTTATATACCACTTAATCTTCCCTAAAATATTTCCTTTTTTCCATTTTTCTAATGGGGAAACAAGCTGAGAGGTTATATAACTTGCCAGCAACTCATGGACAGAATGTGACTTCATAAATGAAGCCAATCAAAATCAGATTTTTCTGAATCTTATGATACAATATTTAGAGATTTTCAAAATTGTATCTTAAATCAAAGGAGAAGACAGTTACAAAATGGTCCAGGGTAAATTATCCTTATAGCCCTAATATTGGCTTACATACTACACTGGAAATTCAGAGTCATTAACTAACTGCTATTGAATATATACATGTATTAGAATCTAGAACTTAAAAATGTTGTAAAATCTTGCCATTTATCCACTACATTCATATTCATGCCTTTTTCCTAAACACAGGAGCATTAGATAGTGTTATAAGAAAGGCTAAATGTAGCACAATGACAAAATGTTTTCAGAAAAGGAAAGATTTCATATTGTATTACAGATGCAACCTAAGAAAGTGGCTTTTTTAATATTAAAGGGTATCCCTTTAAGGATATATATATGTAAAATGTGTTAAATAATAGAATGTACTAATAAGTTCCATATAACTATTCTCAACTTCAACCACATACATTATATAAATGTTAAGAAATTAAGCATTGTAACCTTAACTGTACAGTATTTCACTATAAAATGAGAAAGCAGTAATTTCTAACATCACTTTCATACTAAAGCCTTATAAAACACAGAAAATCTAGTAAGTGTTCAGCAGATGGAATTATTGTTTTGCCAAGTATATTTAATAATTCCTTTAGAATTTGTTTTTACATTACACTTCAGTAAAAAGAAAAGTTGAGGGTAGGAAAGAAATATGAATATAAACCAAAGCAAGACCAAAACAATTCCAATTATTTGTTTTGTCTTTGAGACATGCTTAAATTATTACCTAAGTTAATAATGAGGCCACAAAAATAGTATATAAGGAAATCATTTTTAAGTGGAAGAAATATGTGGGCATTGATCAAACTCAACAACTCCCATCAAAGCCCATAAAAACAATTTTAGAGTACAAATGAGTGCCAATTATGAGTAAAAAAAATACTAAATGCTTAATATTTCAAATTATCAATTATATAATCTATTGAAGAAATTTACTGCACAAACATGGCAAAATTCCTTTAGCTAATTCTAATCATAAATTATCCTAAATCTATTAAAAATATTTAAGTGAAATTATTAAGATATTTGGTTTGTTCCTAGTCTTTTAATTTTTAGTAGAATACAATACATAATTTCTGGCATTGTTTTACATGGGAGGGAAATATTAAAGTAAAACACATCAATTTTGTACCTATAGCTTGTTTTGGACAATTTAATTAAGAATGAAATGTTTTGCTTAGGTTACTATTTTTTCACTATCTCCTGAAAGATCTGAATCTACAAAATAGTGGCACACCATAAAATTATGAAGAAATACTGTAGGAGGGAGGAGAGGGAGCTTTTCTAAAGCAGAGCCCCCTGGACAGGAATTAGGCTCCAGAGGGAAGGGGAGGTGGGAGGGGTCTGGGGGTAAACAAAGGCTGTGCATCAAATGCCAATGGGCCTCGCCCTGGGTTTCATGCTACTTTGAAATGAAAATATTACTAAACAAAATATCCCTTGATTGCTAACAAAAAAAAAAAAAAAAGTGGTCCTAAGAGGTTCCTCGCAAATCAACTTGTGTACATCCCATCTTAAACACACTAGGGGGAGCTCCCTAGTTGGAAGAATCCTAAAACATGTGCTTTTGTCACATTTACGGTTTATTCAGTGACCTACTTATATTTCTTTAGAAATAACACTCCATGCTTACCCCCCATACTTTATCCCATGTTTCTATTTGACATATTTTTTGAAACACCATCCCATTCCTATAGTTGCCACTAGCAACTTTGGCCAAATTTTATTTCTTTACTTTCTCTCACACAACAGTATCCCTAAGGATAAAAAGAAAGTCTAAAGGAAAAGATTATATATATATTTTTAACATGCTAATAACAGATGTTACCCTTCATTAAAGGCCATTTAAAATAACTTCCTATATAAAATTTTCATCTCTTCTATAAACAAGGATTCAAGGGTTTCATTATTGTAAATTTGGAATAAGAAGCAGACACAGGTTAATAAAGTGACTGTTCAGTATTACACAGCAACTCAATTGCAAGACCAAGATAACAATTCTTCTATTTCTGACTACTGCTCTTGTTTTACACAATACTACAATGTCTCCTTTTCTACCAATAATTATGTAAAATATTTTTCAGAATGATTACGAATTCAGGGCAACGTTGCCAAGACTATTCAATGGAAAAAGGGTATCCATTTCAATAAATGATGCTGAAGAAATTGGATATTCTCATCGAAAAGAAAAAAAGAAGTTGGATCCTCATATCACACACAAAAAATTATCTTGGTACTCAAGAGGCTAAGATCTGAGAATCCAAGTTCCAAGTCAGCCTGGGCAGAAAACTCCCTGTGATCTCCAATTAACCACTCAAAAACAGGAAGTAGGGCTGTGGCTCAAAGCCTTGAGCAAAAAGAGCTCAGAGACAACGCACAGGCCCTGAGTTGAAGCCCCACAACCCACCAAAAAAATTAGCTTGATTGAACTAGACTTCAACATTGAAATCTAAAACCGTGAAACTCTAAAAACAAAAAAGCTTCAAAGATACTAGATTAACCAACGACCTTTTAGACAACATATCAAAAGCAAAAGAAGTGGACTACACAAAAATTTAAAACATCTGTTTAGGGCTGGGAAATATGGCCTAGTGATAAGAGTGCTTGCCACGTATACATGAAGCCCCGAGTTCGATTCCTCAGCACCACAATATATAAACAAAAATAATTTTTAAACTCATCTAAAAGTGGACAAATCATTTGAAAAGACATTTCTCCAAAGATAGTAATACATAAGTAGCCAGCAAACACATGAACACATTCAATAACTAATAATTTGGAGAGATGCAAACAAAAGCCACAATGTTACATCATACTCATTAGGATGGCTACTACTGGGAGGTACAGGAGACAGTGGGCAGGAAGGACCTTGTGCAGTGGTGGTGGTAATATAAAATGGTGCAACTGCTACAGCAGAATATGTGCACTTCCTCAAACAATACTAAAACTGAAATTACTAAACTGATCCAGATTTTATGTTTTATGACTTTTTTACTATTGTATGATTCCACTTCAAGGTATACAACCAAATCAAAAGCCAGAATCTTGAAGACACTTGCTCAAATCCATGTTCATTGCAGCATTACTCCTGATAGGCAAGATTTAGAAGCAACTTAAATGAACATTAACAGTGGATAAGCAGAACTTAGTGCATACAGAAGAAAATCCTAACATGTGCTACAACATGACTGGACCTTAACATTATGCTAGGTGAAATAATATAGTCACAAAGACAAGCTATTTATCAGCATCATTGAAAAACTGGTTCCTAGTTCTCCTTACTCCCCTCTATGACACCACTCATACTCAAGTAGCTTGTAAAAAATTCAGTACTGACAAGTATCTTACATACATCCTCTTGTTTACCTGAAATCATCTCTAGGCTATTTTTAATACCTAATACAATGTAAATTCTATGTTAAAATCTGTTATTTTAGGGAATTCTAAGAGTCTATTCATGTTCACTACAGAATTTTTCTTTTGCTATTTTCAATTCATGGTTGGTTGAATCAATAGACATGGAACAGACTGATTAATAGGGGCAACTATACAGTATACTTCCACTATTAAGTATCCAGGGCAATCAAAGTCATAAAAACTCAAAGTAGATAATGACCCCCCAAAGTGTAATGGTAAGAGGAAATGGGAAGGTATTATTTAATGAGTTCCAGCTTTACAAGATGAAAAAGTTCTAGGTGCATAACAGTTGAACTTAAAAATGTCTTGTCAGAAAATTTTATTTTTCAAAATTATTCTTTAATTAAAAAACTAAAAAATGTTGCAAAATAGGGCTATGGGTGGAACTCAGTAGTAGAAATGTTTGCCTAGCATCAGTCTTGGGTTGAAAACCCAGCAAAAAAAAAAAAATTATTTATATTCAGCACCGCAGTATGTTTATAATAATCTACTTTCATTTCAAATGATGTCTTATCCCTTACTTGTTGACAGTCCTGGAAAACTCAAGTGAGAGCCACATTTTCACTACTTCAACCACCTTTACAAGTCTATATTGTAATACTTGAATATTGAATGGGTACCACTTGGGGAAAAGGAAGTATTATAACTCTACTTGGATTTAATGCTGATTTCAAACTTCTATGCCTAAGAATAAAATGGATTCTCACTAAGAATCATTCAACTTGACACGAAGACACCATTTTTCAATAAAGCCAATACTCATTGTTTAAAATCCTCCAAAACTTCAAGATTAAGATTCTAATCAAGGATTACCTTTACCAAGGACACAAAGTAGGCCAGCTATCCTAAGCAATGTAATGGAATAATCTAACCAGCATTGAGATATTGAGTAGGGATATGGAATCATGCCAGTGACAAAAATGAAGACTACCAGGCCTGAGTAAGATTTGTTGGATAACCCAGGGGGAACCTAACTTAAAAGACAAAAAGAAATGAAAATAAAAAGAACAGTGTTGAAAACATTAATAGAAAATGGAGTAACTCAGAAAATATAAAAACCTACCTACACATAAAGCTTTAGTAAGACCTCAAACTTTGTGTATCTCCTAATTTTAGCTACTTGAGCTAGTTTAGATTTCCAGTAGCTCTCAAAGGATCAGCATTATTTGCACTATTAAACATTCAGGGGAAAATTATTAAACTTATGTGATAACCAATTTAATACAGAGCTGCCATAAAAGGGAAGTACAGAGGCTATATGTTATTCTATGCCTGTTTAAATAGTAGTAAATGGTACTGTTTCTAAAATTACAGCCTTCTGTACACAGAGAATGTTTTTGGTAGGGTAGCCAAAGTGCTTGGGGAAAACATTCACCAAGATTGATTCTTTTTTTCTAGGGTACCTTACTGTTGATATCATGCAAATTCCAACAGCACCCTAGCAAATACTAAAAGAAGTGTGATAATCAAGTATAATACTTACATTAATGCTCATGCAAGTGATTATGGAAAAAAGCTCTGTACAACAGTTATGCTGTTTTCCACCTAACCCACTTTCTCTCATTTCTTTGTATTGCTTTGGTTATACAGAAGTGTTTAGTACCAGGAAATTCACAATATTAAATGTGGCTCATGCCTGTAACCCCAAATACTTGGGAGCTGGAAATCAGGACTACAGTTAGCAAAAACATTCATTTTTAACAACAAAAACCTAGATGTGGTTGTGCATGCCTATTCCAACTATGCAAGAGGAGTAATAGAAGGATCAATACTAAGGTTTACAGGGACAATACTGAAAGACCTTATTTGAAAAGTAACTAAAGCAAAAGAGGTATGGGGTATAAACTCTAGTACCACAAGAAAAAAAGATTATAAAGATATTCCACAGATAGAAGGCACATACAAAGTATTTTCACAAAGAAAACATAGACTTGTTTTAAATAGTCTAGACATCCAAAATTCCTGAGTTTATTCTTTATATAATAAAAAATGTGTAATAATTAAATCAGCAAGAAATATACTATGATGAACATAAGCAATTCAGAACATAAGCATTAATATTGCTCCCTGCATCCTTGCTGATTCATCAAACTGAGAAGCATTATCCTTGCCTATTGTTGAATTAATAAACCCTAACATGCAAAAAACATCCCAATCCACAGACTCTTCTTTTGGTCAAAGTGGTAAACTGTAACAAGACCACCTTCAACCTCAAGTTTTTAAAAATTTTAAAGTGCTTGATGATGACAACTGGGAAAGGGGAAATAAAAAATTTAGGTCAGAAATGTCCTGAACTTATCTCCATGATAGTTGTCTTAAGGAAGCACCCTAAGAAATATTCTTGATGTGTAGTAGGAGGTATATCCAAATGCCTTTCCCAATTATGAAATGTGATGCAGAAAAACAGGAAATTAAGAATTCTGCTATACAATGAGAACCTGACAACTAAATAAGGACACTGATGACAGCAATTTCCAAATTTATCTTTCAATTCAAAAAAGTTTAGATCAAAACCTTAAGCAAAAGAAACCTGTAGAAGTTATATCTAATATATATGAGATACTTTATAGAAACAGATTAACAAGTTGCAAAACAAAGGAGCAGAGAAAGGGAAAAATTAATATTTACCTAAATAAGGGAAATAAGGTCCAGAAAAGTCACTCTGAATTGTAATGTATACTTAAATGTTACAGGACTAAGTTCACCAATTTTTAAAGATGTTTAAGTGCTGAAGTTATCCAAAAGCATAAAATTTCTAAAACAATTTCATTTCCATTGCTATAAAGCAAATGAACATATGTACAGGAAGGATTTCTCTAAAATGTGATACTTATGAGAAGTGTAGATTATAGGTTCAGGGAAAAGAACACACATACCTAAATACATCATCAATGCAACTGTGTTTTGCAAAACATGTGTTGAATGCTTTGGGTATGATATTTCTTTGTTACGTATATCATTACACATTCTTTAGTATCTTGTATTTCCAGAGTAGCAGTATTATAAAAAGTTATAATGAACCACCTTGCAATATTTCTTAGTGAAATATAAGGCTCTTGCCTCATCCTCAGACAAAACCAGGAAAGGGACTTAACAGATTAAGGTAGGGAAGGTTCTTCTGTATTTTCCAGACAGCCTTCTTGCCAAGGGTTTAGTTTGAAACAAACACAAAATGTTGTACCTGCCATTTAATTCAACATTCCTCCTGCAGTAGTTTCTAGTGGCATATACTTCAAAAAAGAAAAAAATGTACTCAGCCAGTTCCTGTACACTATTGAAACTATTTTTTCAGGGTAGTTACAATATGTTTAGGTTGAACCCTGAGAAAAGGAACAAGCAAGTTTCTCTAATGTTTTTACTAATATAGAAATTAAGACTACTAATCAACTAGTGTCTGTAAATCCACTTCAATAGTTGCATATAAGCCTGCAGGTAAAGGAACACAATAACTGAGTATGTTTGAGGCAGGGTGTTTTCCCTGTTATGTCTTTAATGAACTGGGGAAAGACTGAAACCAAATTCATGTTAACTTTAGCGCCAAGAGTTCATTCTAATTCTGAATACAAATACTAGGACCTTAAAGGGAAATATAATAGCACACACATTATAATGGGAGAGTTCCACCTTTGAACTATGTGCAATCTTAAATGTTTTATACTTGCATTGCATGTTATAGTCTTGTGGTGGATTGTTTTTCCACACAAAAAAGTGGACTATTTTTCCACCTTAATATTCAACCTACCTGCCCATAGTTGTCTATGCCAGTTACTAATCTATTTAAATTTAATAAATCAAAAGCTGTCCTTAGGGATTGGCCAAGAGTCGTAAGTCCTTCAGCCTGAAGGTTTTTCAGTTCATTCATAAAGGTTGCATGGTTTTCTTTCCATCCGGCCTGAAAAGAAAGATGTAAGAAATTTTTTTTTCATCTTTAAAGCCACATACACATCGACAAGCCGTTTTAATCTGACACTCACCACAAAGCATGTGCTTTACTTTGGTTTGAAATGGTTTGGTTAACTTCACTTTTGATTGGTATGGTTTGGTTAACATGTTAGATCTGTTGTCTGTGGAGGCATTTCTCTCTTCCAAAAGTGGCCAAGAATAAACCTGCTTGTTCTGTAGTGTTAGGTGGGCAATGGCCTTAAGACTTTTTATAACTTCATCTGGGAATTCGCTACCTAACGTACTACTACCCCCCAAAATCGGGGTGTGTGAAGGGTCCTAGTGGAAGGCAGATGGCAGCAGGACTTCCGAAGTTGACCCACAGCTGTCCCACCAGCATGGCCCTGGCTAGGACTCTTTTAAGATCCCACCCCCCCACCCCCACTCCCGGGGCTTCCCAGAGCAGGCAAGCCGATTCCCCTTTAATGCAAACCGGGGCTCGGCACGGTTGGGCCCGGCTGTCACTCGGGCTAACTTGAATAAATATCCCCCACAGTTCATTGCTGCCGCTCACGCCGCGGAGGGGAAATGTCGGCCATGTTGATCAGCACTGCCGCCGCCGCCGCCACCACCGCAGGGCCGAACAGGGCCGGGGAGGGGGCGGCGGTGGCCCCGGCGACTCCGTACCGCGCCGAGACGCCCCCGAGCGGGGGAGGGGGGGAGGTGGGAGGCCGCCCAGGGGAGAAACCTGGGCGCCCCGAGCGCGGCGGGTGGGGGAGGGGAGCATAATGAAGGGTGAATGGGGGGGCGGGGAGGGCGAGCGAGGCAGGAACAGGGAAGGAAGGAAGGAAGGAAGGAAAGGAAGGGGGAGGGCGAGGGCTGTTACCTTGATAGCATAGGGCGGCTCTTCGAAAGTGACCAGCATATACCTGTCTCCTCGGCTGGCGGGGTCCCGGGCACGGAGCTGCGGGGACAGGAGGAACAGGGCGGGAGACAGGGGAAGCAAAGAGGCGAGGTTACGGGTCGGAGAAGGGGGCGCCCAGCGGCCCGCCAACCTCCCCCCACCTCCCCTCAACACAGTACCGCACACGCAGCGGCCGCCACACACACACACACACACACACCGACCGTTCCCCACACACCGCCCCGGGGGCCGGAGCCGGGGCCCGACCGAACCCCACTCGCAGCGCCCGCCCGCCCGCCCGCCCGCCCGCGTGGTGGGGGAGGGGGTCCCCGAGCCCGGCAGCGCCCGCAGTCAGATTCTCCCCCGCCCCGACACCCCCGCCCCGCCGCCCCCAGCCGCTCTCCCCCGCCGCCACCACCACCCTACCGCCCGCGGGTCGGGGTCGGGGTCGCCGCCCGGACTCGGTCTGTCGGTACCTTCATGAAGGTCTCTACCGCGCCTTTGGCCGTGTCCAGGTAGGTGGTGCCCAGATGGCTGCGCTGGTTCATAGAGGCAGACGTGTCTATCAGGAACAGTAAGATGGGCATAGTGCTGGCCGGGGACACCGGGGCCCGAGGTGGTGGAGAAAGAGATGGTAGAGGTGGAGGCACCGGCGGCGGCGGCGACCGCCGCTACGCGGGGCTTGGGAGCGCGGCCCCCGGGAGGAAAACACCGCCTGGGTCTTTCCTCCGGCTGCGGGGAGTTTCTCCCCCGATAGTTGAGAGGAAACTCCCCAGACCCGGTCCTCCCCCACCGTACCCCCGCCTCCGCCTCCTCCTGCCTGCCTGCCCGCTGGGGCGGGCGCCCGGCCGTCTGTCTGTCGGTCCGTCCCCCCCCGCCTGGGGGTCCCGTCCCCGCTCCCGGCCCCCGTGTGTGTCCCCGCGGGAACCGGGCCTGACTCCCCACCCCACCCCCGGTGCAGGGAGTGGGGACCAGAGAGCTGGCGAAGAGGGGAGTGGGCTGAGGGGAGATTGGCCCTGGGGCTGTTGGGAGAAGTTTCACGGACTCCCTCCGCACCCCGGCGGTGCCACCACTTTCCCAGCCCCTCTCGCTACTGAAGCGCTTTTCTCTCTCACACTCCGGTTTTAACTCGGGCAGGGGCTGAGTAGGCTCCGCCCCCTGACACGTCCCCGAGCCACGTGTGCACCGCCCCGCTCTTCTACTGGCTAGACCTAGGCCTCTTATTAGCATATTCAAACAGCTCAGGGGCGGGAGAAGCTCGTAGGCTGGCTCGGGAGACTGTTACTGAGCACGCGCGGAGGCGGGGCGTCGGGTGCGCGCGCGAGCGAGCGCGAGAGGCGAGCGGGCGGGCTTGGCGACGCGGAGGCGGGCTCCGGGAAGGGGCGGGGACGGGCCGCGGAAGGCCCGCGAGATGGGGGTGGGGGCGGTGTCTGCGCGCGCTGGGCGGCCCCGGCTGTGAGTCTGCGCGGCGGCGTTGTCGGCCTTTTCCTTTGGTAGTTGGAGGTGGTGGGGGTCTGGATGGGGGGGGTGGCGGGAGGGAGAGACATGGTAGCTTGAAGGCTTGGACCCTGTTCCCATCCGAGGTGGCTGTGGCCTGATGCCGTGAGGAGAGCCGAGCAGAGCGAACAAGCACCCGGGCTAGGGGAAGAGGCAGGCCCGCGACCGCCCTCCAGAGGAAAGCTTGGGGCCCGCGGTCGCTGCGGGAGGAGGCGGGCCCCTGCGCGGCGGAGGGCGGGCCCCGGCGCGGGCGGGCCCGGGGCGGGGGAGGGGAAGTGAGAGGTTGTTTATGACCGGGGACTAATCTCCGAGTCACACCGCTCCCGCTGGGGAGTGGGGAGAGAGGGGCCCTCCTTGCCGGGCCTCAGCCGGCCGCCGGCGTAGAGAGGCTGAACCTCCGGAGGCCCCCACTATAATCTCACCCCACCCCCCAAAACCTGAGGTGAACCCCAAATATCAACGGGGAGACAGAAAAAATTATTTCTCAAGCCCCGGTTAGGGCAGTAGAATATAAGTTTCAGAAATGAACAGGATTAAGTAAATCATAATCCCTTATTAAAGTGAAAGAAAAAAATGTAAACTAGCTTCAGCTTGCTTGTCCAGGTAACCCAGAGAAGATCCCCCTTTCCCTGCCCCTCTGACTCAGTCCGGATACTGTGTGAGGGAAAATAGTGGGTTTACTTCGGCCACTGTCATCTTTCCTGAAGTTATGAATCTGCTCCTTTTATAAAGTCCAGGGAAGACAATTCCTCAAATCTCGTTGGAAAACCGGCAGACAACGCCTGAAATACAAGTTGGATTAAAGACATACAGCCCTTCCAAGACTATATAGATAAAGGGCCTCTCTACTACCCTCTCATTTCCAGATTTTATCCTTTATCCCCAGGTTCTTCATTGCTTATGGGTCATCTAAAGTGTCCCTACCAACATTGACACCACAGTGACATGCATGCAGTTAAAGAGAAAAATGTGACCTCCATTATTTAGACATTTCCTGATATTTCAGAAAACCTTTGAGGCAGTTTTTGTTAATGTATCGACAATGGATAGTAATATGGGGGGAAGGGGGGGTAAGAGATCTTTACCACAAAATTAGATGGAATACAGGCATGACAACCATGATATGCTGTGACCTGCTCTGGCTCCAGATAGTAACAACAACAAAAAATTAACAAAATGAAATTCCTAACTAAAGAATTTATGGCACTCTAAGAAAATACTATATATTATTAGGTACTTCTAAAGCAGAAAGTGAGGAGCTACTAAATAATTTAGGGATAAATAATTGAGAAAACTTCAGGTGATAAAAGAATATTTCACAAGGTCAGTATGTTTGTGCTTTAAAGTAGTGTTTTTCAAATGAGAATGTAGATCAGAAGGTAATCCAAATCAGTTATATGAAAGTAAAAAAAGTATGTTTACAGTTACACCATTTTTCTTTTAAAATGGTTGCGTGGTTTTCACAGAATTTGTCTTTCATTTTCTATATTGGTACTTTTCAACTGTAGTCTGTGAACATCTGACTGTCTGGAAGTATACTTTAGAATCCTGAGAATTTTTTTGTCTGCACATTTTTTAGGTTTGAGAAATACCACTTTAAAGGATTGGTAGGATTTGGATAAGGTAAAAGAAAGGGAAGCTGCTGGTGAAAAAAAAAAAAAACCAGATGACTTCCTGGGGAATAGTGAAGCTTAGCTAGATTAGAACACCAGGCATGAAGAATGGTATGAGATCCAGAAAGGTAATAAGATCTCAGTAGAAGGCATTTACTTCCACTAAAGAGTTTTTTTTTTCCTTATATATTGGAGAGCTTTTAGTTGTGGTGCAAAGTAGAAACCAGTGTTTGAAGGGAATTGAACAATTCTACTGAGGTAAGATTAACTTACACATTAATAATGACTTTACCTATTAAAGTTATTCACAATCATTTTCCAATACAGCCATAACCATTCTTTCTTCCCTGATTCATGGTGTTGGCAGATTGTCATATACAAGGTCATAAATAGAGATGTATGGTAGAGATACGGTTAGATGCAAAGATCAGCAGAGCCAGTCTGAACCCTTACTGATGATGGTGCTTGAGGTCAAAGGTTGGGTTTCCAGTACAGAAGTTCAGAAGTATTAGGGGAGACTCTACCAACAGAACAGGAAAGAAATCAGGACATACATAGGCAGCAAGGCAAAAAGTAGGAAACATTGACAAGCAGTCCCTAGATACAATTGTGAAATAGGCCAAGTTTATTCTTAGTTGACAATTTAGCTATATGGCGATAATAGCTTAAAGTAGTAGTTTTTAGCCAAGATACATGCATCAACATCCTCCATAGAGCTGAAAAAATACATTCCTCAAGATGCATTCATAATTTGCCTTGTTAAATGACAAATCCTTTGTAAAACTACTTAAAGATAATAAAAATGTTTTTTAAAATAACATACCAAGTGTCCATATCCAGGGAAATGTGGATGAACCCTAGTCATACTTTTTAAAACTCTCCAGCTGAATTTTATAACACAGAGTTTAAACTACATGTTTAGGATACAAGAATGATTAATGTATGTGTCTGGCATCTAGTACTATTGTATTCACACTTCCTCAAGAAATACACTTTAAAAAGCTCCAAAAATCTGTAAAATAAAGGGAGGAAAAACCATATGTGTGATGGCCCAATATATTTTAACCATAGATTGATGAGACAGGCTTAAACTACTTGAGTTCAGTTGCATTTAACAAATAGGAACCAGAGAGACAGAACACAAAATAGTGTTGAAGATTCCTCCTGTTTCTCAGTGAGCGTTGCCCTTAGAGTAAACAAGAGAGGGGAACCATGATCCTCTACTCATTTTCAATTAGTGATTCTAGAAAATCTCTGGCTATACTTAGGCTTATTTTTCTAAAACATAGCCCCTAAATACAAGCCAACTATTTCATCATACTCAACTGAAGAAACAGCTCTTGCAATGCTAGAAAGAAAACTATTTGAAGGGATGTGTGCTAACCCCTGTTGCAGTCTAGGGTATTAGTGAAATTTTTTCTAAGAGAGCATTGGTCAGAAGAGATATGTGGGAGAAAAAGTTTTTTGCTCCTGTTTTGTAAGGCATGTTGTCCAAATGTTCTTGCTCTGATTTAAAAGGAAATAAATAATATATAGAAACCTCTGAAAAAAATGGCCTAAGCTGTTCAAATGGAGCTATTCTAACAGAATTAAGAACTGATGAATTAGACTCATTTGTAGAGTCAAACAGAGCCCCTTTAAAGCATTTTAAACCAATTAAACAGGGTAACACTGTTTAAAAATAATTATGTACCTATGACTTGGCTTATGGTATCTGGATGTACCATCTGAACAGAATAATCAGATAAACCTAATGTTCCTTACTTGTAACATAACAAAGTTTCTTTTGGCTGTCTTACCATTGCCTTCACTTAGTTGCACTAGTCTTTTTCAGATCATAATATGATACTGAGAATCTTGAAAAGCATGTAAAAGTATTCAGCATAAAAAAGATATGAAGCTATACTACTAATATAATCAAATGAAATATATAAGAAAATTCAATTTAGGCCATACTAATCTTATCTAATATTAGTCCTCCAAAAATGCTAGTAGGGACTACTATTAAAAAGAAATTTGATTTTCCCCAAAATGTTTCACAATATTTCTTAGACATTCAAGATCAGCCCCAAAAATGGGCATGTCCAGACTGAGGATTAAAATCAGAGTAAAAAGACTTCCCTAGGAAAAGAACATGAACATTGCAGTCTTTCTTTCACCTAATATTAAATACATACCCAATATGTGATATGCACTACTGTAGGGCCCTGAAAGACTTCATAATCCAATGGAGAGACAGTAGACAGATAAACATACAGTATTATTATCAGCACACCCTAGGCATGATACAAGATATTAGTCTTAGAGACTTGCTTTGAAAATTCAATGTTATATATCACACTTCAGTTTTGGTACACCATGAATTCAAGGATTATTATATTTGGGCCATTGAGGCAGGAATACAGCTAATTAAGACAAATAGTTTCTTATTTTAAAATTCTCCATATTCCTAAAAATTTTTTGTATTTTTTTCCAAGCTCTTAGCATCCATTTTGTGATTTTTGTTGTTGTTGTTGTTAGTTTTTCATTGATCCAATAGATGTCAATGAAAGATTTTCAGGCCATACCTGTGATTTAGAATCCATTTTTTCCCCTGAAAACTTGAGAGTTTGCAGTTGTCTAATCATGCCACCAGGAATCATCACAAAGTGGATTCTGGGGACATAGTGGTTCAAGCCCAGATACCAGGCCAAAAGAAATAAAGAAAAAGAGCCAGGAGCTGGTGGCTCACACATGTAATCCTAACTATTCAGGAGGTTGAGATCTGAGGATTATGCTTTGAAGCCAACCCAGGCAGCAAAGTCTGTAAGTCTCAAATCTCCACTACCAAAAAACCAGAAGTGGAGCTGTGGCCCAAGTGGTAGAGCACTAGCCTTGAACAAAGAGATGCTCAGGAACAAAGCCTAGGCCCTTAGTTCAAGCTCCAGAACCAGTACACATGGACACAAAAAGAAAAGAAAAATTGAAGGGAATTAAGATAGCTGTGCAAATATCTAAGGAAAGACAGAGTTTAAACCATTTATTTTATTGAAGTGTTAATGGTCTGAATGTTTAGCTCTATCTTCCCCTCTCCCAACACACACAAAAATTTTCATGTGCCCAGGTCCAAATACCCAAGGTGATCGTTTAACAGGTTGGAGCTCTTAGGAGGTGATTAGATCATGAAGGTACAGCCCTCATGAATGAAATTGATATCCTTAGAAAAGACACCCAAGATAACTCATTCATCCTTCCCCTATATTAGGACACAGCTAGAAGATACCATCTGTATATTAAGTTCTCACCAGACTCTGAATCTGCCAGTATCTGATCTTTTACTTCCCAACCTCTACAACTGTGAACATTTTCTGTCGTTTATAAACATTCCAATTTGTTATACTCATTATTGCAACCTGAGCAAACCGAACAGACTAAGACCTAAAAGTTAGTGAAAACATTGGTGACTAAAGCTAGGGATGTAGCTCACTGGTAGAGTGCTTGCCTAGCATTCATAAAGCTCTGGGTCTGATCACCAGCAGGACAAGAAGAAAAAAGTAATAGATAGATATTAAAGTTTTATGTTGGTAAATAATCTTTGGTGATAGTAACTATTATAAGTATTATTAATCCTTTTACTAATTAATATTCCTTGCTGATAGTTAATGAATATGCTTAAAAGCAGTATTGCTATTGATTAATAATAGTAAGTATTCTTTACAAATGTTGGTTTTGCCTGACAGGCAGACTTCAATTATTCATTAAATATTATTGAGAGATTTATTTGTCTTAGAGTAAACAGGTACTGTTTTTGAATTCTGTCAATACAGTGATAAATATCTTAATCTCTGTCCTCAACAGGAATTAAAAATAAAGAATTCACAAATTGGAATTTCAGGTAAACAGCACAGTATCTTAATGTAAATATGTTTCATATGATATTTGGGACATACTAATACTTAAAAAGTGGCATCTGAAATTTGAATCTAACTGATCATCCTTTGTTTTTATTTATCAATGTGGCACTTTTGTGCACTTAACTGTACTTAGAAATTAACCCACTGGAGCAAATATTAGTAAATCTAGCACATGGTAGACACGTTATGTAACCTGGGAAGCCATAAATTAGAAGTCACTGGGACCTTAATGTATGGAGGAAACCTGCCTGCCAACAGAAAACACCCACCCTTAGAGCAAAAATAAGCTTTTATCACATTGGAGCCATCGTATGTTTGGGATTCATTTGTGTTATGGTCTCTATAATATGAGCCTAACCTAACAAAAAGTATCACTTCTGAAATTTACTGTCATCCCCAAATTTTAGTCCATAATTAAAAGTTACCACACAATGGATAAAAAGAAACTGTAAATAAAGGCAACAGGGATTGTAATTTTGCAAGTGTTTGGAGCTCTGAGTTGAGAATGTTTTGAGAAATAACAAGTAAAGACCAAACATGACTGATATCAAGGAAAGGGGAAGAAAACAAACACTTCATTGTCTACTTGTATTAGGCCTCTCCCTTGGTCATATAACCTAACAAACCTGTAAGCTAAGTAAGTGTTCAAAAAAGTTAATAGGAACTGAGTTATATAGACAGTCCCAAAGTTGAAAAGCAGAATAGAATTAAAAACCTGAATCAAAAGGCAAAATACTGGTTAGATATGATGGTAATTATTATTGATAGGATATTTAAGGACAGAGCTCCAATCTCCTTGATAACTATAGACCAGAACCCAAGGCAGACACTCAGGAACAGAGAAAAAATGACAGAAATAAATAAATACCTTTTAAGACTTGGTTCATAAGAGCAAGATAAAATAAAAGGGGACGTTAGTGAGAATATTTTAATATTCAGCCACTAATTACAGAACCATATTCTAAAAGTAAATAAAGTAGCTAAACATCTTCTTATAGAAAATCTACGTCAATACAGAGTATTCATGTCCGCTTTGAGTGTCCCTCTCAGTTTTAAAGACACATTACTCTAACATATTAAGCCTTGTATCATGGCTTACTAAAGTAATCTTGAAATTACCAGAAGTTATGCATTTCAGGGCCAGGTAATCCTTGTTTATTATAATCCAATATGTACAGAATTTTAATAGTTCTCTCTGTAAAATCTCTTCAAAATAATCTAGTATATTTGTCTTCTGTTAAAGGTGAGTAGGGCTTGAGATATAACTCAGTGGCAGAGCAATTGCAAGCATGTGCAAGACCCTGGGTTCCAGAACTGAAAGTTAATAACTCAAAAGATGAGTAAACTGAGAACTAATATTAAATTGAAATTGTATTGAAATAAAATTAAGGGAAATTTTATATAGTCCTTAACATTGTGTTATCCCCAATAATAGCTAAATATTAAATTCAAGGACTTCAAAGCAATTTTAAGTCAAATCATTAACAATTTTATACCTATGTAGCAAATTATTCTCCTGTCTTCTACCAGCTGGGCTGCTGCCTCCTATCAGATCCTGAATTAAAGGTCAAATTTGCTTTGCAGGTGAATCAGTTGAGAGTTGCTTTCATCTGTAAATAAGAAACCTGAAAAGCAAGGGTTATTTTTGTCTCATACGTTGGAAGTAAGCAGTCCATAGCCACTGTGTTCCTGAATGTCATCAAGAGAATTAAGTTTCCTCATTTAGCTATTTAGCTTGGCAACTTATAATTAGCTAACTCGCCTCAAATATTGTAAGATTTTCTTTGGTAGAAGTTATTCAAAGATGAAAAGAAAGTCTGTCAGTAGAGCTGGTATTCGTTTTCTAGGATTACTACTACTAATTCACTTTTAGATCTAATCAACTGTGTTACATGGCTACTTCCATCTGCATGGGATTATGGAAAGTATAATTTTTGGTTGGGCATATTGCCACCTCCTACAAAACTGTGGCAGTTAGTAAGGAAAGGACAAGGACTGCATACAGTCTCTGTCACTGCAGAACTGTTACCAAAATTTAAAAAAAACACAGGTGTGTGCCTAGCATATGTCTGATACCTAGTAATGCTACAAAACTGGTTGCTTTGGTTAGAAAAAAGAAAAGAAAAGAAAACTAGTGGTAATGTCTCCTTTCTTTTATATTCATTATGAAGAGGTACTTTCATGCATGTAATGAATCCAGTGTCATAATAAAATAACGTTAATAGATAAACAGGTTTTAATTAAACAACCATTTGGCACTAAAATATTGGTAAGGCACATTAAAAAAATCTCATTTGACTTAAATAGATTAGCATTTGGACAACAGTCAACAAAAGGGCACTGTAGTCTCAAAACTTGTAAATATAAATGAACTGTTTCTCTCCTTATGTTTGATGAGTGTGGAAAAATGTTTACTATACTTAATTATCATTGAATTATGTATTTGATTATAAGTAAAACATATTCAAGTTGGTGACATGTTGGGAAAATAACACCTGTTGATCCATTACAAATTTATCATAGACATTTATTTATACTGTTCATAGATTGTTAAGTAAAGAACTTGAATTTTAGAAGAGGAGTCACTGGGTTTATGTGAGTCAGGAAATAATTTGCAATAGGTATTGCCCACTAGCATGACAACTATGCAAGATACTTGATTTTATGAAATAAAGGAAAAGTCAAATATGTATTTTATAAGAGGTATTTTTCACATTACAGAAATTATTTTTATATGAACAGTATGTCATAGACATAAAAAGATCTAAAGAGGAAGTGGAACTTCAACTCAAAGTGGTAGAGTGCTAGCCTTGAGCAGAAGAGCTCACAGCTCCCAGGCAAAAACAAAACAAAAAGATCTAAGGAGTTGAACACTGATGGCTCACAGCTAAAATCCTAGCTATTCAGGAGGCTGAGATCTGAGGATCACAGTTTGAAGCCAGCCCAAGCAGGATAGCCCATGAGACTTATCTCCAATTAACCAGCAAAAATCAGAAGTGGAACTGTGACTCAAGTGGTAAAGTGCCAGCCTTCAGCAAAAAAGCTAAAGGACAGTGTCCAGGCCCTGAGTCCAAGCACCAGTACAGACACAAAACAAAACAAGAACAAAAAACCTATCTAGCTCAGCGGTAATGGACTTGCCTAATATGTGTGAGTATCTAGGCTCAATCCCTGGCACTGAAAGTAAAAATAAAAAAGCATCTGCCACTAACATCTACCTCACATGCATTATACATAGCATGCAGTCAGTCTTAATGATAAAATGCTGAGGTCCAACCAATATTTTGTTATCCTGAAAGGTTATAGAAATTGCTTTTAAATATATGGACAAATGCTTTACATCATACAAAACTTTCATCAAGGGGCTGGGAATGTGGCTTAGCTGTAGAGTGCTTGCCTAGCGTGCATGAAGCCCTGGGTTTGATTCCTCACCACCACATAAACAGAAAAAGCTGGAAGTGGTGCTGTGGCTCAAGAGTAGAGTGCTAGCCTTGAGCAAAAAGAAGCCAGGAGCAGTACTGAGGCCCTGAATTCAAGGCCCAGCACTGGCAAAAAAAAAAAAAAAAACTTTAATCAAAACATTTTCTTTAATATGAGAACAGTATGTGTACATGCATGTGTGTTTATAAAAGGGAATCCAACAATTTAAAAAGTCTACTTGGAAACTATTATGCTTGGTGCCTTTTATCAATCTTTTAATAATTCCTGGTAGTTATTGCTCCCAAAGGGGACTGTAGAGCTACAACTCAAACACAGATCTGACCTAATCTATTCCTTTTTTCAATTTTCAACAAGTGCAATTGTCTCATGAAAAATGGCTTCTTAGCTTTACATATAGCAATTGTGTAGATGTCAAACTCTTTTTTTTTTTTTTCCTTTTTGGCCCATAATGGGGCTTGAAATCAGAGTCTGGGTGCTCTCCTTGAGCTTCTTTTGTTCAAGGCTAACATTCTACCACTTTGAGCCACAACTCCACTTCCAGTTTACTGGTAGTTATTGGAGATAAGATTCTCACAGACTTTCCTGCCCAGGCTGGTTTCGAACCATGATCCTCAGATCTCAGCCTCCTGAGTCACTAGGATTATGGGCATGAGCCATTGGTACCCAGCCTTCTTCTTTCTTAGATTTCAAATTTAATTTTTAATATTTACTTTTTTCAATTACTAGTCTTTCAATTATGTTTTATTTTCTTTATTTTTAAAATTTTTATTGTCAAGGTGATGTACAGAGAGATTACAGTCACATATGTTAGGTAGTGAGTACATTTCTCGTCCATCTTGTTACTCCCTCCATTTTTCTCTCACCTTCCCTCCTCCCCAACTTCTCCCCAAGTTGTACAGTTAGTTTAAAACATACTGTCTTGTAAGTATTGCTCTTGCATTGGTTTGCCTTTTACCCTTTGTCTCACCATTTTATTATTATTATTATTTTTTTTTTTTTTTGCCAGTCTTGAGGCTTGAACTCTGGGCCTGAGTACTGTTCCTGGCTTCTTCTTTTTTTTTTCTCTCTCTCAACTCTACCAGTTGAACCACAGCACCACTTCCAGCTTTTTCTGTTTATGTGGTGCTAAGGAATCGAACCCAGGGCTTCAGACATGCTAGGCAAGCATTCAACCGCTAAAACACATTCCCAGCCCTGTCTCACCATTTTAATAATGTTCCCTTTCCATTCCCTAATTCAGATAAATATGTATATACAATACCAAGCATACCAAAATCAAATACAGTGACAACTGTGGCTAAATCATAGGAGAGATGAAAAGAAAAAAACCATAATTTCACATAGTACATTGAAAATAACATCAATGATAAACTACTTATTTCCATATTTTGGAGATCATTTCTCTTAATGTCATGGGATCATATGTACATAGCTATTGAGCTATTGTGATCATCTGCTAGGACTATCCTAAACATATACTAATTACTACCAATAAGGGAGACCATAAAGTCTATGTTTCTTTGGGTCTGGCTCACTTCACTTAGTATGATTTTTTTTTAAGTCTTTCCATTCTCTTACAAATGGAGCAATGTCATCCTTTCTGATAGAAGCATAGAATACCACAATTTCTTGACCCATTAATCTACTGAGGAATGGATTCTTGGTTGGTTCCAGCCTTCTTATAATTTTTTTTTTTCAGAGCTAAGGACCCAACTCAGGGCCTTGCACTTGCCAGACAAGTGCTCGTCCATTGAGCTAAATCCCTAACCCCCTTTTTTAATAGATATTTTGTAGTTTTATTTTTCAGATCTATGCAATATAATTCTCATCAGGCTTGCTTTTCAAATACAACCCAATCCATGCACTATGAAGAAATGGATAATTCAGTAATTAATTCAACTTACAAACTTCAAACTGAAACTTTCTCTTAGATTGTAGAGTTTATCTCTTTTATTTTGTGGCCTAATTTACCAAACCACTTGATTCCATTAACCGGTTTTGTAACAATACATAATTTATGTTAACGTATGTTTATATATTATCTATATCTATATATATATATACACACACACACACACATCACTATATATCAGCTCCACCAGGATGTTGTGTATGCCTTTTTCTTTTGAGCTTTTTCTTGTTTTACCTTGACCTACATTTATCCTGTCTTCACCTATAGTAAGGCCTGTTTTAGATAATTTGTCTTCAAATTACTTCATTTAGATTAATTCCTCTTCTTCCACTCAGCCCCACGTGCCTACCCCATCTCAACCCAGTATATATCTTGTTCTGATTGACAGTGCCTATGTCATATCATTTCATTAAATATCCTTTCTATATAAAGTCAGGTGCACTTGTATAGGAGAATTTAAAGTTGTAAATAACTTTTTAAAATAACGGATAGAAAATGCACATATTTAAGGTGTTTTTTTTTCTACTTCTTTTCCCCAAACTTGTTAGCCATCCAGATGGTACTTTTCTTCTTTCTTATATTCCTTCTACATTTATATTCTACTTTCTAGTATTTCATGTTTTGCATTCCCAAATCCTTGTAATACGCAACTTTGTCTTTTCCATTCCCACATTGATAGAACGTATACCCATTTAACTAAATGTAGTTACATGATATTCAGGGCAACTGAGTACCTTTCATGAGTTTGCTAATTATTTCCCTCTTTCTGCATTACCTCCACTCTCAGTACCCCATTTGCCATCCTCATTATTTCCCTTATCTAATTAAGCTCCTCACTCTTCCAGATCCAGTTCAGAAAACCTCCCCTCACTGGAGAGCTTGGTTCATTCCTCAATTCTCTACTTAACAGAGCCTAGGACTGTATCCTCTTTTTCATATTTTCTGCACAAATATTTGTGAATGGTTAGATCAGATACCTTTTTTCAAATTCATAGTTTAATTCTTCTATACTTTTTTATGGATAGAACCCTCATTTTACCATAATGCATTTTTTTTTCAATTTGAGCTTTTCATTAACATTTCACTTTTGCTGTCACTCATTGTCTCTAATCCATTCAATCTTTTTGCAGTTCGGAAAAAAGAAAACCTTTTAAGTTAAAGTGCTCTTCATTTTTTTTCTCTAGGCAAACCAAAGATTCTTTTATATGTAAATGAATATTATTTTCATTTCTATAAGGTATCTGAAACGTATTATCTACTCAGATCCAATAGTTTGCTCCTTCCTACAGGTCAAGCTAAGCAAACACTCCAAGCAGAAAGCCACAAGAACTCCAGTTGCAGAGTACTGTTATATCCCTTCACATAATAAGGGCTTGGGAAATACTAGCAATGCCTTGTTTTTCTTACCCATCTCTAACCCTTACCCACTCAAGCCCAGGGGTAAGTGAAATAGGTGGCATGATAGATTTTAAAAAGAGAACAATAATGCAAATGCACATTATAGATAAAATCCTTTCTAACATCTGTTTTGCCTTATTTCCTGAGGTATAAAAATATTTCAAGGTAGTATCAATAAATCAAATCTTAAGAAATTTACTTAAATTTTTTGAGCATTGCTTTTGTTTTGCCTGATTTATAAGATGCATTTCAAACATTTTACTCCTGAATATGTAGGTTTACCTGTCATATTGCAGTATTCAAAGGAAAATTCTTCTTTTAAAATTTCACATCATCAGTAAATGGTTCTAATAATAAAAGGCCTAAATTTGAAGTCCTCAGAGACAACAAGATAGCTTATGTGCTGTATTTCCCAAGCTCAGGCTGCCTATTGCAAAACTTACAGGTTTGTTACAGGCAATAGAGGACAAGAACAAAAACTTGTTGTTACTTTGTTGTTGATAATTCCTAGGATATAAAATTATAAAATATTTTGGTTTAAAACAGCTATCTTAATAACTTCTGGAATGTCCATCTTACAATTGACTATTTTTTTCTCTGTAAGAGAATGCACCCTACCCAGTACAAAGCTCACAGTATTGTTGTAACATTCTTGGGAAAACAGTCATTTAAAAATGGAGTTAGCAACAGTCCACATTTCAGCCTTGTAATGTGATTTACTTGTGTGATGACCTTGAGGATTTAGCTCTAATTGTGCAATCTAGTAAGGGGACCTACCATAGCTTAGAAAAACATAAGATAAGAAAATTTACTTTTATTCGGCCAAGTATTTTTTAGCTAGTATGGTTTCCTTAAGGAAGGACTGGAGCTGGCAAAGCAGAACAGGCATTTGTCTAATGGTTTCAAGGTTGGTAACAAAACATAAACAGGAAAAAAAAATCATGACTTTCAGATGTGTGACTTTGAGATTTGGCACTGGCTAAATTCAAGTTTACCTTTGCACTATTAAAAAAAAAAGTTTGCTAGGCACGTGGGTAAACAGTGAAGTTTATCTTCCTTTATAATGAATGTTAAACTATTCAAGATCTTTTACCGTCAAGATTGTTTATTCACAAATAATAAAGAACATTGTAAACACACCTAAAAACTTACCTCATTTTTATACTCTGACATTTCCTTTGGCTATCAGTTAGGCTGCTATGTTTTCAAAGTTAAAACAGTTTTTAAAAGTTATAAATATCCAGGGGCTGGGAATATGGCCTAGTGGCAAGAGTGCTTGCCTCCTACACATGAAGCTGTTGGTTCGATTCCCCAGCACCACATATATGGAAAACGGCCAGAAGGGGCACTGTGGCTCAGGTGGCAGACTGCTAGCCTTGAGCGGGAAGAAGCCAGGGACAGTGCTCAGGCCCTGAGTCCAAGGCCCAGGACTGGCAAAAAAAAAAAAAAAAAAAGTTAGAAATATCCAAGTGCAGGTTGCAAGTGGCTCAGGCCTGTGATCTTAGCTACACAGGATTGAAATCTGAAGATCAAAGTTCAAAGCCTGCCCTGGCAGGAAAGTCTGAGGCTTTTATCTCCAAAAATCTGAAAGTGTAGGTGTGGCTCACTTAGTAAATCACCAGCCTGGAGCAAAACCAAACAAAAAAAGGGGAAAAAAAGCTCCAAAATTAAGGAAGAGTAAGTAGAGAAAGAGGCCCCGAGTTCAAGTTCCAGTACTAGTACAAAAAGGATTGTAAGTATATAACCACATACAAAACTCAGAAAACTTTTGAGATAGATTTGTTTTGTCTTTTGCAAGTCCTGGGGCTTAAACACAGGGCCTGAGCACTGTCCCTGGCTTCTTTTTGCTCAAGGCTAGCACTCTACCACTAAGCCACATTCCCAGCCCACATTTCTTCTTCATATAAACTTGGCCCTTATTGATTTTTCAACTGGTGACATTTTAACTGGGAAATGTTTGGGAATGTATAGGGACTCTTCGTTCTCAGCGATGGAGCCAGTGAGCTACTGACATTCTGTGCCAGTCACTAATGATGTAAACCACTTTCAACATGTGGGTTTCATTGTCTCACACAACTGTGAATTATCACCACACAAAATACCAATAATACCTATAAGAAACATATGCCACCCATGAGAAATCCCAAGGAACTAGATACTAAAATGAACAAATTATTCATTTTAAGCAAGTAGATATTGTGGAGCCACACATCTTGAGTCCAGATCCATTTTCTGGCTGTGTGACCTAATATGATTAATCTAAACCTTGACTGCCCCATCTGTAAAATGGGCATAACAGTATTGCCAGTTTCCTGAATCTCCTGCCATTTTGTTGTTGGCATTAAACAAATTTGGCAAATGGTAAGCTCTTAGTTTGTTGTAGAGCTGACTCCATCTTGATTAGGGAAACATGGTAGGAAATGTTGGGGGGGGGATAGAGCTGACTCCATCTTGATTATTAGGTCAACCTGGCCCCCAAATTATGCTTCTGTAAATGGCTTGCTTAACTTGTTTGTTGCTTGCTCTACCCCCTGCGTCAAGCCCCCTACATCTGTGCAATGCTCTTACCTTTATAAATCCCAATTTGAGGACTGCTTGGGGTCACAGTGGCAGTTCCCAAGTCTGCACTGTGTCCCTCCCTGGTCAGTTCGCTTTTTGCTTCCCCAATAAACCCATCTTTTTACTTGAGACTGTCTCTGAGTGGTGGACTCTTGAAGGGACGGGGAATCCCCTCCCTCCAACCCCTTAGTTCAGGCTACTGTGATTACAAATTCATTCCAGTTCTTTCAGTGTTAATTGAGTACTAGTGACAAAATGTACAAGTATTCTGAAACCTGAAGCTTCTAGATTTAAAAATCTTTATGCTTTGACTCCATTATGTGTCAGCTTGATAATGACAGCCATACTTTATGCTGTTCTCAGTCACTAAATGTTAGAGAAGAAAATTTGCTTTAGAAAAGATTTAGGGCTAGGAATGTGGCTTAGTGGTAGAGTGCCTTCCTAGCATGCATGAAGTCCTGGGTTCAATTCCTCAGTACCTTATAAACAGTAAAAGCTGGAAGTGGCACTGTGGCTCAAGTGGTAGAGCACTAGCCTTGAGCAAAAGAAGCTTGGGGACAGTGCCCAGGCCCTGAGTTCAAGCTCCAGGACTGGCAAAAAAAAAAAAATTAGAAAAAGAGAATTTAGTGAGACCCTTTGCAGTATGAAGCAGAAGAGACCTGACCAAATTATAACCACAAGTAGCAGAGTGGCAATCATAGCTGATAAGAAGGAACCAAGGGATAATTGCTGTTTTAGGATCATAAGGAAAACTCAAATCCAAGTTACAGTCAAGCTGGAGGACATTTATGGGAAACTGCACTTCCCTGGGCCTAGTGCACCCTTAACTTACCAGTACACACAGAGAACACTGGAATAGCTCAGCACTTCATTCTGTGGAAGAGGAGAAATACTACTCTGTAGATAAATCTTGGATGAGTGGTACACAGAAGGTCTTGTTTGCGTACATTCATTTTTCAGTATACTTCATATTGTCCTTTGGACATGTAAAGAAAAGGCCAGTAAATGTCAGTTTCACTTCTCTTAAGGATTTATAAGCACAAATGCAAACCATGCATTGATCTTAATGTTTTATACATTAAAAAATGAAAAAAAAAATCTAAAGAATGAGGTTATGCTGAGCCCACAGAGTAGGAATGTTCACACCTTTAAACCTACCTACTCAGAAAGCTAAAATCTGGGAATCACAGTTCAAAGCCACCCCAGGCAGGAAAGTCTGTGAGACTTTTATCTCTGATTAACCACCAAAAAGTCTGGAGTGGTACTATAGCTCAAGGCATAGATCAATGGCCTTGAGCAAAACAAAAAGCTCAGAGACAGCACCCAGCCCCTAAGTAGTTCAAGTCCAAGGACACACACACACACACACACACACACACACACACACACACACACACACGAAGTGAAACTGTGGCTCAATTGGTAGAACATTGACATTGAGCAAAAAAGCTCAGGGACCGTGCTCAAGCCCTGAGTAGTACAAGCCCCAGGACAGGCAGGCACACACAAAAATAATAAAAATAAAATTCTAGAACTGAAGCTGTGGCTCAAGTGGTAGAGCATCAGCCTTGAGCAAAAAAGTTAAGTGACATCACCTAGGCCCTGCAGTGACTGCCTGTGGGAGGAAGAGGGTCACTCATCACAAGTGAATCACACAAATTTCACAAGAACAAATGAAGTAGCCTAAAACAAAAGGCACTGCAATGGTGACTCAATCCAGTAATCTTTCTGATTCTTCAAACTGAAGTTCTGTCAACTGTCAGGTGTGTTATATGATGAATCAAATGATGACGGTTTTTAATCATAAATAGAATTAGATAATATCACCATGAATAGGGAGAAATGTAAAAATAGCTCTAATAGTACTATGTTGATTCATTCTCTTTCAAAGACAAAGTACAAAATCTAGTCAGTTGTCATTGACAGCAACCATCCTACTCCCACAGCACTCCTGATTCCTCTCTCTTCCCTCTAACCCTTTACAGTGCTGGAGGTTCACTATGCTCTGTTACCTCTGCTACCTCCATGTTCTCATCCTGCACGTCACCCACCTTGCTTTGGAGAGTCTCTAAAAGCTGCCTTACTTGTTTGGCACTATCATTAATGTTTCTCAAATATCTGTATCCACTATTCTTTCTTCCTTTGCATTCTCAGTTTTGATGTTCCTAAGATCTTCTAGATATTTCTATTCTATGATATGGCTCAAGTGATAGGGTCTGCTGAACCATCACAGGGCCCTGAGTTCAATCCCCCCAAATGCACTCATTTTTCCTTTCTATCTCACATCAAAGCAATGAACATATCTGGTCTGCTAGTTTCAAAATAGATCCAGAATCTAACCACTTCTCCCAGCCTCCATTCCAGTCGTAGGTACTATCAACCGGATAGCTATAGCAGGAGCCTTCTCACTGATCTCCAGACTTTGACCTTACAGGCTTCAACATTCTCTTGAGCATAGCCAAAGTGCTGCTTTTTAAACAGAGGTCATCACAACAGCTCTACTGGAAAACCCTTTATTGACATCTCTTTTCACTCAGAATCAAGCCACATTTCCTATGGTCTGTAAGATTCTCCACAATGGACCCCTGACTTTGACTCTACTCTTTGCCCCTTTATGAACACCCAAAGACATCTGTGTGATCTACTCCCTCCCTTCTGAGGTCTTTTGTGACATTTTTTGCCAGTGGTATGGGGTTGAACACAGCCCTCACACTCTCACTTGTCTTGCTTGCTCGCAGCTGGCCCTCTACCACTTGAGCCATACCTTTAGCTTTGCCTTTTACTATTTTAGAAATAGACCTTTTCTCCCTCCCTCCCTCCTTCCCTCCCTCCCTCCCTTCCTTCATTCCTTCCTTCCTCTCTCAGCCCCTCCCTCTTCTCTCTCTCTCTCTCTCTTTCTCTCTCTCTCTCTCTCCTTCTTGCTTTTTTTTTTTTTTTTTTTTTGGCCTAGGGCTTTGAGCTCTCCCTTGGCCTTTGTTTTGCTTCAAGCTAGTGTTCTACCACTGGAGCCACATCTCCACTTTTTCCACTTTTGGCTTTTTTCCTAGCTAAAAGTAGAGCAAAAAATGAGAGAAAGTGCAAGAAAGTTGAAGTTCTTATGAGATGACCGTCTGAGGTCTCCCAAGAAGAAATATTACTCCAGACTGGACTCCAACAGCTATCCCAGCTCTTCCCTTCTGATCTACCTTTCCACATTTGAACATGTCCACCCATCCCCAGTTTTCTAAAAACTGGTGCTCTCTTTCTGTCTCCCTTTCCTTTTTGATTTTTTGCCTTTTTAAAAATTTATTTATTTTGTGGATTGGCCTCAAGGCCTGGGTACTGTCCCTAAGCTCTTTGCTCAAGGTTAGGCCTCTTCCACTTTGAGCCACAGTACCACTTCCAGTTTTCTGGTGATTAATTGGAGATAAGAATCTCATGGACTTTCCTGCCTGGACTGGCTTCAAACCAGAATCCTCAGATCTCAGATTCCTGAGTAACTAGGATTACAGATGTGAGCCACCAGTAACTGGCTCTCTTCCTTTCTCTTTCTCTCTCTGCTTCCACCTTTCTTTGTCTCTATCTGTCTCTGTCTACCGCCCCCCCCATTATTGGTTCCATGAGTAAAACACTAGTTACGTTAAGAGCTATGAGAATCCTGTCTTCATGGGCCAACTCTTTCCCGATATCTTACCATTTCAAACAGAAGTAGTTTACTTTTTTTTTTTTTTTTTTTTTTTTGGCCAGTCGTGGGCCTTGGACTCAGGGCCTGAGCACTGTCCCTGGCTTCTTCCCGCTCAAGGCTAGCACTCTGCCACTTGAGCCACAGCGCCGCTTCTGGCCGTTTTCTGTATATGTGGTGCTGGGGAATCGAACCTAGGGCCTCGTGTATCCGAGGCAGGCACTCTTGCCACTAGGCTATATCCCCAGCCCCAGTAGTTTACTTTTTATTCTGGACTCCTTGAACTCGAACACTCTTCTTTGTATTGGTATAATTTATATATATAATAATTTCCCTACTAGGAGATACACTGTCCTACCTTGTCCCTGTCTAACTCAGGAAATGGTACTTAACATTGAGCCTCTGTTACTCCATGGTACAACAAAGACATAACTTCCTTCATGAACAGATGTACAGGAAATATAAATGCTTGCAGCATTGTGAAACACATATCGTAATGTGAAAAAATGTACTTAATACCACTAATCTCCTGGGAGGCTTGTATGGCAACGAAATGAGGCATATTATCTCCTGTCAGGTTCAGGAATGAAGACAGATCTTCTGGGTTAGGTTGCGACTGAGACTCAGAGAGTGTAGCCTGTCTGTGGTAGAGTGCACACCTCGTATACATGAAGCCCTGGGTTTGATTCCTCAGCACCACATATATAGAAAAAAGCCGGAAGTGGCACTATGGCTCAAGAGGTAGAGTGCGAGCCTTGAGCAAAAGGAAGCCAGGGACAGTGCTCAGGCCCTGAGTCCACGCCCCAGGACTGGCAACAACAACAACAAAAGAATGAGCACAAAAATATGCATGAAAGAGCCATAATTTCCTTTCCTCCACACACACCAGAAAACCAGTCCAAGATGTAGAGAGCATATTAGACTTGGTACTCAAGATTTAGAGAAGAATCCACAATCTGAAAGTGGAAGTACATGACATGTTCCAAGCACAAAGGACTGAATTTCTCACATCACTATAGGACCTGTAGTAACAGGCAATGCAAGATCAACAAACAACATTATCATATCCATCCTAGACCTAGATCTGGGTATAATGACAAGATTAAAGCCTATTATAGGGGCTGGGAATATGGCCTAGTGGCAAGAGAGCTCGCCTCATATACATGAAGCCCTGGGTTCGATTCCCCAGCACCACATATATAGAAAACGGCCAGAAGTGGCGCTGTGGCTCAAGTGGCAGATTGCTAGCCTTGAGCAAAAAGGAAGCCAGGGACAGTGCTCAGGCCCTGAGTCTAAGCCCCAGGACTGGCCAAATAATAATAATAATAATAAAAATCTTTTAAAAAGCCTATTATAGATGGAAGCTGCTGATTGGATTAAAACACTGGGAGGAAGGGAGAGACATAGTGAGCTCAAAGGGTTTCTCTGGTTGCTTCTAGAGAGAATCATGACATACAGTAAGCCTCCTTCTTATCTGTAGTAGGACCCACATTCTTCATGACTAAATTAGCATCTTTACCAAGAAGAGTAGGATTTGACTTTAGAAGCTATTTTTTTTTTTTTTTTTGGCCAGTCCTGGGCCTTGGACTCAGGGCCTGCGCACTGTCCCTGGCTTCCTTTTTGCTCAAGGCTAGCACTCTGCCACTTGAGCCACAGTGCCACTTCTGGCCGTTTTCTGTATATGTGGTGCTGGGGAATCGAACCCAAGGCCTCATGCATACGAGGCAAGCTCTCTCGCCACTAGGCCATATCCCCAGCCCCAGAAGCTCTGTTTTACTACCAAAGATGCCACCACGATGACTTTCTTCACTACGTGCTCAAAAAGTGATGGGATCAAGCAGCCACAAACAGAAACTTCTGAAAATTTGGGCCCCCAAATAAGATTATTCACTCTCTTTTGTTCTCTCTTGCTTTCTACCTCCCTCCTTTTCTATTGTTATTGATTGAGATTAACCCATACTCGCCTCAAACTCACGCTGGCCTTGAACTCTCAGTCCTAAATGCATGCCATCATGTTCAGCAGCCGTTGTCTCTTCACAAGTTGATAGTTTCAAGTATTTGTTAATAGTCACAGAAGTTGACTAACACAGAAGTTAGAAGTTGACAACACAGCTGGCTGAATGGAATGAAAAGGGGATAAGAACTCAGACACTTTGTATATTAACCTCCCATGTCCAAAGACAAGAGGAGAAGGAACATTATGAAGTCGACACAGAGAATCATGAGTAGCTTGTGCCTTGATAGGAGCAAGGAATGGCCTTCCTACAAATTTTCTAGCCAGTCTAGCACAATCTCTCATTCTCCTTTCTCCTTTATATCCCCCTTAGCTAAATTCATTCTGAGGCTACAAAAAGCAGCATCAGGGGTTGAAAGCAGTAGAGAGAAGGATAGAAAGTGAATCTAGAGAGAGAAACAAGCAATCTGGCACTCCTAAATTTCTAAAACATTGTAAAAATCTCCCCTTCTCCCTTTCCCTTCTTGCCAATCAGTCCTTGACTCTGCTTCCTCAGGTTGTTCTTTAGCATCCCCGAAGTCTTCACACTTCCAGCACTATAGCAAATTACATGATATTATTATAAAGAGAAAAGGTGTATTTCTACTCCTAATTGATCCAGTCCTTGTCTCTGATCAATTGGCCCCTCTGCCTTGGCCTATGGTAAGACAGCACCACATGGCAGGAGCACATTGCAGAACACAACTGCCTGTCTCATAGACTAGAAACAAAACAGAGAAAGAGAAAGGGGTCTAGGCTCCACTAACCCCATCAATGGCATGCCACCTGTACTCTAAGGTCCTCTTGTAAGCCCCACTTCTCAAATGTTTCATCATCTTCCAATCTTCCCGCCTTGAAGAATAAGCTTTTAAGGAACTATGCAGGCCAGTGGTGGGGCACTAATGTCTCATGCTGTAATCTTAGCTACTCAGGATTCTTCATGGGGCTAGTGATACCTTAAATTCAGCAGATCTTAAACTAAACCCACAGTTTCTCTGCTATCACACTTCCAAACTGGTTCCTCATCCTGACTTACCATACTTCTAGTGATTATGCCAACCTTCTTTCATTTGCTTGATCTTACAGGTTCTGTCATGCTTATCTGCATCTTCCCTTGTTTCAGATTATGAAGTCCTATACTTGTTTCCACTATGCTTGACTCATGTGTCTAATCTCATAACTGCCTAGTTATGAGTCCTCAACTTTATACTTGGACTGCTGTAATAGCTTGCCTGGGCTGGGAAGAATATGAGATCCTTTCTTCTTCTTCTTCTTCTTCTTCTTCTTCTTCTTCTTCTTCTTCTTCTTCTTCTTCTTCTTCTTCTTCTTCTTCTTCCTCCTCCTCCTCCTCCTCCTCCTCCTCCTCCTCCTCCTCCTCCTCCTCCTCCTCCTCCTCCTCCGCCTTCTTCTTCCTCCTTCTCTTTCCTCTTCCTCTTCTTTCTTCCTTTCTTTCTTTTTTCTTTTTATCTATTTCTTTTTTTTTGCCATTCTGGGGCTTGAACTCAGGACCTAGGCTCTGTCCCTGAGCCTCTCTGTACTCAAGGCTAGTGCTCTACCACTTGAACTATGGCACCACTTCTGGCTTTTTCTGTTTATTTGGTACTGAGGAATTGAACCCAGGGCTTCATTCACTCTACCACTAAGCTACATTCCCAGCCTCTATGAGATTCTTGACTCCAATTAACCATCAAAAAGCCAGAAGTGGAACTGTGGCTCAAGTAGTATAGCACCAGCCTTGAGAGAAAAAACTCAGGGACAGCAACCAGGCCTTGGGTTTAAGTCCTAGTGACAGTACCCATTAAATGAAATGAAGAAAAAAAAAGATACAAAACATTCAAGATCCAAACAGTGGCAGCTACCTTCAACATTACTGTTTCCCTCTTGCTCTTGTAGATATAACCCTCACTTTATGCAGGATTTCTGGGAATATAGCCCTATCTCTAATCCAACTGCCTATGGGTAAGTTGAGTCAGATGGCTAGTGATACCTTAAATTCAGCAGATCTTAAACTAAACCCACAGTTTCTCTGCTATCACACTTCCAAACTGGTTCCTCATCCTGACTTACCGTACTTCTAGTGATAAGGCCAACCTTCTTTCATTTGCTTGCTCTTACGGGTTCTGTCATGCTTATCTGCATCTTCCCTTGTTTCAGATTGTGAAGTCCTATACCTGTTTCCACTATGCTTGACCCATGTGTCTAATCTCATGACTGCCTAGTTATGAGTCCTCAACTTTATACCTGGACTGCTGTAATAGATTCTTAAATATTGCTCAAGCTCTAATGCATTCTAGAGCTATTCCAGTGCACAACTGTTATGCTTGTTGTACAAGTTGCCCATTGATGCAGATATACTTTTACCTGTATCCTCTTTGAAATGGGACATTTGAGGGGAGCAAATGAGGTGCCAGACTTTGAAGTCAGGCCCCACCACGTGAACCCCATTTTAGAATCGAACCCCGAGCCAATCAGATTTGTACCTGTGTTCTAATCTTGCTTGCACAGCTGATGGTTGTGGCCTTGTTCTTTGCCTTTATAAGCCCTGTGTAATCACAGCTCGGGGCTCCCTCCTAACCTCCGCTGTGTCGGTGGGTAGGACGAGGCCCGAGTTGGCAGCTCGTTAAATAAACCCTTGCCTTGCTTTTGCATTTCGGAGTGTCTGAATCTCGGTGGTCTTCTTGGGGGTGGTCTTGCAACTTGGCACAACATTTGGGGTTTCGTCCGGGATAGCCCCAGAGACCCCGAGATCCCAGACTCCGAAGGTAAGAAAACAGCGCTGTTCATTTGTCTTGTCCTGTAATTTGTCTGTTTGTCTGTTTTGCTTTTGCTTATACTTGTAGGGCGCGAGTCAGTTTGGTTTTTGGGCGGAACTGACCAGGAGGGCCTCCTAAACGAGACTCAACCTGCCCACCTTGTACTCGGGTCCACTCCTTCTGCACCCTTGCAGGAGGTTGTGGGCCAACTCGGGTCCACTCCTTCTTGCAGGAGGTTGTGGGCCAACTCGGGTCCATTCCTTCTGCACCCTTGTAGGAGGTTGTGGGCCAGCTTGGGAGATCTCCAACTCGTAGCTTTTCTTAGGCCTGTGTGTTTTCCTCCTTTTGTATTGTTTGTTTTTTTGTAGCCTTTTGGACTGAACATCTGATCAGAGCTATGGATAATGTTCTATCTTGAGGACCTCCATCTAGCCCCCTAGACTTGATCCTAGCTCACTGGAGGGAGGTTAAGGAGATAGCTCATTTTTGTGTGTTTCTTTCTTGCACTGTGCCTGACAAATGGATGATGGGGAACGTTCCTTCCACTCCCCTGGACTTGACTTTAGCTCATTGGAAAGATGTACGGGCGATGGTTCACAATCAGAGTGTGAGTGTCCACAAAAAGAACTCTGGGGGGACCCCCACCCAGCCTTCTTAAGCAGAAAATTGTTTGGTGCACTAAAATGTTTTACTAAGACTAAAAATGTTTTACTAAAACTATCAAGCCCTGGAAAATGAGGCTGGAGAATGCTAAAATCATTTGTTAAAGGTTTTTGTCTTAAAATATACGGCCGATGCTTATTCAGCGCGCTTTAAGATCTTTCGAAAATGTATGTGTGTGTGCATGTGTGAGTGTGAACATGTTCAAGACTGCAGTATGATGTAAAACTAAGTTTAAATTCAAAGGTCTTCATGCCATGCAGTAACTGGGACTGAAGAAAAAAAAAAAAGAGGCTCTTTTGAAACAAGCAGCCCGTAAGCAAAGGGTGGCACCTGGTTTCAGAATGCCTGTGAGCTTCAGTTTTTCCGATGCAGATAAAAGCTAAAGTGTTGTGTTAGTGTTAAAAAGGCTTTGGAAATCAAGAATACATTTCTAGATAAGAAATTTGGAAGTAAAATTGTCCTAAATAATTATTGCAAAGTGAGAAAGGGAGAATTATGGCTACCAAAATGTTTAATTGCCATTCCAGCTTCTTTGTAGGTTTTTTGTAACAGTTTCCAGCAGGCCCACAGAAGCACAGGTGATTCCTACAAGTTTGTCAAGATCTAATACTGGCCCTTAATAAGTTCCAGGTAAGAGAGCATGCTTAAAAACTACTGTGTGGACCACCTTGTTGCTTATAATTGGAGTAAAGTGGCCCCTTATAAGACTCATTGATCTGAATCTACGGTTCGAAGCCAGCCCGGGCAAAGAAAGGTCCCTGTGAGAGACTTGTCTCTAATCAGCCAGCAGAGTGCTGGGAACGGAGTGGTGTGGAGCTCAAAAGTGGTAGGGTGCTAGTCTTGAGCTGGAGAGCTGAGGGACAGCACTCAGGCCCTGAGTCCAAGTCGAAAGTCACTCCTGGGACAAAAGTGATGGAGCATCCAGAGGCAGTAAGCCACTGCTTGGATGGCAG
The DNA here is from genome assembly GCF_023159225.1 of Perognathus longimembris pacificus. Classification (NCBI taxonomy): domain Eukaryota; kingdom Metazoa; phylum Chordata; class Mammalia; order Rodentia; family Heteromyidae; genus Perognathus; species Perognathus longimembris. The sequence continues at coordinate 45,920,532 of NC_063163.1, forward strand.
AGATGGTGTCAGATCCTAGAGTCACTCCTGTTTGGCCTTTCAAAAGTTAATCAAAGCCGGGAAGTCCTAGAAGAATAGTTCATAAGCATGCCTTTCCAATGCACATGTCTGTCTACTGGGCAGGAATTTGCCAGTCATCTGTGATAGTGGTTAGTAAGGGTAAGTTTGTCAAATGAGATAGATTAAAATCTTACCCCCCACATTTACTCAAAGCCCTGACTGGCAGTAAGAATTTTAAGCTGATACATCTGTTTAGGAAAGAAAGCTTGTAGACCTGAGATTGTGTTGTGTCCTTATTGAGATCTGTTAAAGGCCTGTCAGCTTGCCAATGCCCTCAATCAACAGATTAACCACGGTGGAAGGGACCCTAGACGGCATCGCCACTTGGGTTCATTGCTTCCACGCCAGGCCAGCTGACCCCTTTGCCCTGGATGACAACTACCGTGATGGAACATGGGAGGTCTCCAAGCACCCAACTCAGCCGCTTTGCCTTTGCCTCAAGAAAAGAAAGTTAGACTGAGACTAAGGTTATAGGTTCCTGGCTAGGTAAGGTCTACGCCCCTGAGTCAGCCTGAAGAAGTTACAGAAGATGGATGATCTTCACCCATCAGCCCCCCTTTAAAATCAAGGGACCAGAGTTGTTTTTGTGAAGATGAGGCAGGATAAACTAGAGGCATGCAAAACAGAGGTACAGAGACTATTCTTGTAAGAAATGGTGACAGGCCCTTTGGTTAGTACATTGGGCCCTACTGGCCCATGCCTTACCTCTATATCATCCCCTAGACATGCAAGCCATTGAAATGGACAGAATGGAGCCATGATTGGCTCCCAAGGTACCAAAAAGAAAAAGGGGGAAATGAGGTGCCAGACTTTGAAGTCAGGCCCCACCACGTGAACCCCATTTTAGAATCGAACCCCGAGCCAATCAGATTTGTACCTGTGTTCTAATCTTGCTTGCACAGCTGATGGTTGTGGCCTTGTTCTTTGCCTTTATAAGCCCTGTGTAATCACAGCTCGGGGCTCCCTCCTAACCTCCGCTGTGTCGGTGGGTAGGACGAGGCCCGAGTTGGCAGCTCGTTAAATAAACCCTTGCCTTGCTTTTGCATTTCGGAGTGTCTGAATCTCGGTGGTCTTCTTGGGGGTGGTCTTGCAACTTGGCACAACAAAATAACCATTAAATCAATTTTCTTAGTGTGTATCCTTCCTTTCTTCCTCTCCCTCTCTTCCTTTCTTTTTTTCTTTCTCTCTTTTTTCTCCTTCCTTCCCCTCATTTCTTCCTTTTCTCTTTCTTCTTTCATGCCAGTACTGGTGCTTGAATTCAAGGCCTGGGTACCATTCCTTAGCTTTTCCCCTCAAAGATGGCACTGTACCACTTAGGCCACAGTTCTACTTCTAGCTTGTTTGCTGGTTAGTTGGAGATAAGAATCTCACAGACTTCTTTTTGCCTAGGCTGCCTTCAAACTGCAATCCTCAGACCTCAGTCTTCTGATTAATTAGGATTACAAGTGTGAGCCAACTTCTTTTTGTATTATTATTATTATTATTATTATTATTATTTTGCCAGTCCTGGGGCTTTGGCCTGAGCACTGTCCCTGGCTTCCTTCTTGCTCAAAGCTAGCAATTGAGCCACAGCGCCACTTCCGGCTTTTTCTGTTTATGTGGTGCTAAGGAATCGAACCCAGGGCTTCATGTATGCAAGGCAAACACTCTACCACTAGGCCACATTCCCAGCCCAAGCCAACTTCTTTAAACAGAAACTTTATAGTGTTACATGGGCATAGAAAAGGTGTACCATGTACATTTCCTTTTGAACATAACACAAGGCCCAGACAAATTGCGTGTCCACAAAACCTCGCTACAAAGGGCAGGGGGCTAGGAAGCTTTTGAAAATTCCCTGTTACTTGTCTAGTTAGTAGTCTGCAGCTGGCTATTCTAGACTATTTCCACAAGTTTCCAGCCATCATTTTAGTCATTTATCGCACTGCCATCCAAGCTATAAACCGACTGTCCTGTCAATATTCTGGAATACCACTTGTGATGGTTCTACTCATGTCTTTGCAAAAACATTCTTTCTCTTTGCTTGAATTGGCCTTCTCTCTTTTAACTTTCCAAATTCTGTTTGTAGAACATCTCTCTTCTTTTCAAAGCACATGCCACACACACCCTTCCCTTTTAAAGAAACAACTTTTATTTACAAAGTACTCTACAAAGCCTTTCTGCTTTTTTCTCAACCAATATGATCTTTACTTCTTTTGAATCACTAAACATCTTTTGCCCTGGCGTACAGAGTATTTGTGTTACTCTTCTCAGCCACATATTATAAGCTTTTCTTACCCTGGCCTATACCAACTTGCTCAGTTTTACATTTACTGTAGTGATAATATAGTATACTTAACAAAAATATTTTTAATTTAACAACCGTGTGTGTGTGTGTGTGTGTGTGTGTGTGTGTGTGTGTGTACGCATGTGTGCATGCCCCTGAACTGGTGAGGTGCCAGACTTTGAAGTCAGGCCCCACCACGTGAACCCCATTTTAGAATCGAACCCTGAGCCAATCAGATTTGTACCTGTGTTCTAATCTCGCTTGCACAGCTGATTGTTGTAACCTTGTTCTTTGCCTTTATAAGCCCTGTGTAATCACAGCTCGGGGCTTCCTCCTAACCTCCGCTGTGTCGGTGGGTAGGACGAGGCCCGAGTTGGCAGCTCGTTAAATAAAGCCTTGCCTTGCTTTTGCATTTCGGAGTGTCTGAATCTCGGTGGTCTTCTTGGGGGTGGTCTTGCAACTTGGCACAACATTTGGGGTTTCGTCCGGGATAGCCCCAGAGACCCCGAGATCCCAGACTCCGAAGGTAAGAAAACAGCGCTGTTCATTTGTCTTGTCCTGTAATTTGTCTGTTTGTCTGTTTTGCTTTTGCTTGTAGGGCGCGAGTCAGTTTGGTTTTTGGGCGGAACTGACCAGGAGGACCTCCTAAACGAGACTCAACCCGCCCACCTTGTACTTGGGTCTGCTCCTTCTGCTTATCTGGCAGGAGGTTGTGGGCCAACTTGGGTCCACTCCTCCCGTACCCTGGCAGGAGGTTGTGGGCCAACTTGGGAGATCTCCAACTCGTAACTCGGGTCCACTCCTTCTGCACCCTTGCAGGAGGTTGTGGGCCAACTCGGGTCCACTCCTTCTTACAGGAGGTTGTGGGCCAACTCGGGTCCATTCCTTCTGCACCCTTGTAGGAGGTTGTGGGCCAGCTTGGGAGATCTCCAACTCGTAGCTTTTCTTAGGCCTGTGTGTTTTCCTCCTTTTGTATTAATTGTTTGTTTCTTGTAGCCTTTTGGACTGAACATCTGATCAGCTATGGATAACGTTCTATCTTGAGGACCTCCACCTAGCCCCCTAGACTTGATCCTAGCTCACTGGAGGGAGGTTAAGGAGATAGCTCATTTTTGTGTGTTTCTTTCTTGCACTGTGCCTGACTGACAAACGGATGATGGGGAATGTTCCTTCCACTCCCCTGGACTTGACTTTAGCTCACTGGAAAGATGTACAGGCGATGGTTCACAATCAGAGTGTGAGTGTCCACAAAAAGAACTCTGGGGGGACCCCCACCCAGCCTTCTTAAGCAGAAAATTGTTTGGTGCACTAAAATGTTTTACTAAGACTAAAAATGTTTTACTAAAACTATCAAGCCCTGGAAAATGAGGCTGGAGAATGCTAAAATCATTTGCTAAAGGTTTTTGTCTTAAAATGTACGGCCGATGCTTATTCAGCGCGCTTTAAGATCTTTTGAAAATGTATGTGTGTGTGCATGTGTGAGTGTGAACATGTTCAAGACTACAGTATGATGCAAAACTAAGTTTAAATTCAAAGGTCTTCATGCCATGCAGTAACTGGGACTGAAGAAAAAAAAAAAAAAAAAAGGCTCTTTTGAAACAAGCAGCCCGTAAGCAAAGGGCGGCACCTGGTTTCAGATTGCCTGTGAGCTTCAGTTTTTCTGATGCAGATAAAAGCTAAAGTGTTGTGTTAGTGTTAAAAAGGCTTTGGAAATCAAGAATACATTTCTAGATAAGAAATTTGGAAGTAAAATTGTCCTAAATAATTATTGCAAAGTGAGAAAAGGAGAATTATGGCTACCAAAATGTTTAATTGCCATTCCAGCTTCTTTGTAGGTTTTTTTGTAACAGTTTCCAGCAGGCCCACAGAGAAGCACAGGTGATTCCTACAAGTTTGTCAAGATCTAATACTGACCCTTAATAAGTTCCAGGTAAGAGAGCATGCTTAAAAACTACTTCTGTGTGGACCACCTTGTTGCTTATAATTGGAGTAAAGTGGCCCCTTATAAGACTCATTGATCTGAATCTGCGGTTCGAAGCCAGCCCGGGCAAAGAAAGGTCCCTGTGAGAGGCTTGTCTCTAATCAGCCAGCAGAGTGCTGGGAATGGAGTAGTGTGGAGCTCAAAAGTGGTACGGTGCTAGTCTTGAGCTGGAGAGCTGAGGGACAGCACTCAGGCCCTGAGTCCAAGTCGAAAGTCACTCCCCCTGGGACAAAAGTGATGGAGCATCCAGAGGCAGTAAGCCACTGCTTGGATGGCAGAGATGGTGTCAGATCCTAGAGTCACTACTGTTGGCCTTTCAAAAGTTAAAGCCGGGAAGTCCTAGAAGAATAGTTCATAAGCATGCCTTTCCAATGCCCATGTCTGTCTACTGGGCAGGAATTTGCCAGTCATCTGTGATAGTGGTTAGTAAGAGTAAGTTTGTCAAATGAGAGGATAGATTAAAATCTCACCCCCCGCATTTACTCAAAGCCCTGACTGGCAGTGAGAATTTTAAGCTCATACATCTGTTTAGTAAAGCTTGTAGACCTGAGATTGTGTCCTTATTGAGATCTGTTAAAGGCCTGCAAAGGTATATTGTTAAAAATTGCAAGATCTGTCAGCTTACCAATGCCCCCAATCAACAGATTACTAAAGGAGCTCGCCTCTGTGGGAATAGGCCAGGTGTGTATTGGGAAGTAGATTTCACAGAAATTACAAATATTTGCTAGTTTTTGTAGACACCTTTTCAGGATGAGTTGAAGTCTATCCAACAAAGCATGAGACTGCGAATGTAGTGGCTAAGAAGATCCTGAAAGAAATCCTACCCAGGAGACTAAACTCCTTAGAACCACGGTGGAAGGGACCCTAGACGGCATCGCCACTTGGGTTCATTGCTTCCACGCCAGGCCAGCTGACCCCTTTGCCCTGGATGACAACTACCGTGATGGAACATGGGAGGTCTCCAAGCACCCAACTCAGCCGCTTTGCCTTCGCCTCAAGAAAAGAAAGTTAGACTGAGACTAAGGTTATAGGTTCCTGGCTAGGTAAGGTCTACGCCCCTGAGTCAGCCTGAAGAAGTTACAGAAGATGGATGATCTTCACCCATCAGCCCCCCTTTAAAATCAAGGGACCAGAGTTGTTTTTGGGAAGATGAGGCAGGATAAACTAGAGACATGCAAGAGGTACAGAGAATATTCTTGTAAGAAATGGTGACAGGCCATTTGTTTACTACATTGGGCCCTACTGGCCCATGCCTTACCTCTATATCATCCCCTAGACATGCAAGCCATTGAAATGGACAGAATGGAGCCATGATTGGCTCCCAAGGTACCAAAAAGAAAAAGGGGGAAATGAGGTGCCAGACTTTGAAGTCAGGCCCCACCACGTGAACCCCATTTTAGAATCGAACCCTGAGCCAATCAGATTTGTACCTGTGTTCTAATCTCGCTTGCATAGCTGATTGTTGTAACCTTGTTCTTTGCCTTTATAAGCCCTGTGTAATCACAGCTCGGGGCTTCCTCCTAACCTCCGCTGTGTCGGTGGGTAGGACGAGGCCCGAGTTGGCAGCTCGTTAAATAAAGCCTTGCCTTGCTTTTGCATTTCGGAGTGTCTGAATCTCGGTGGTCTTCTTGGGGGTGGTCTTGCAACTTGGCACAACACTGGGAGTTAAATTCAGGGTCTGGGTGTTGTCCCTTAGCTTTTTCAGTCAAGACTAGAGCTCTGCCACTTGAGTCACAGCTCCACTTCTAGCTTTTTTTCTGATTAATTAGACAGAAAAAAAATCTCATGGACTTACCTGCCCAGGTTGGCTTTTGAACTGTGATGCTCAGATCTTAGCCTTCTAAATAGCTAGAGTTATAGCCCACAATCTTTTTTTTTTTTTTTTTTTTTTTTTGCCAGTCCTGGGCCTTGGACTCAGGGCCTGAGGACTGTCCCTGGCTTCTTTTTGCTCAAGGCTAGCACTCTGCCACTTGAGCCACAGCGCCACTTCTGGCCATTTTCTATATATGTGGTGTTGGTGAATGGAGCCCAGGGCTTGATGTATATGAGGCAAGCACTCTGGCCACTAGGCCATATTCCCAGCCCCACCACATCATTTTTAAAAATTAAAATTTGGCACTGGTGTCTCACACATGTAATCCTAGCTACTCAAGAGCCTGAGATCTGAGAATCATGGTTCAAAGCCAAGCTGGGCAGGAAAGTCTGTGAGACTCTTATCTCCAATAAACTACTCAGAAAAAGCCAGAAGTGGCACTGTGGCTCAAGTGGTTGAGAACTAGCTTTGAGCACAGAGAGGCTTAGGGACAGAGCCCAGACCCTGAGTTCAATCCCCAGGACCAGCAAAAAATAACTATAAAATAAATTTTGTGAATTTTTATATTTTTTCTTTAGAAATAACTGTATTCCTTCTCATATACTTTATAAAAAAAACAACTGTGTCCTTCACCGTATGTTTATAATTCTAGAGAGCAACTTCATTGTCAACAAATCATTTTGTTTCTATAAATAAACTCCTCTTGTATTATTACAATTATATGTCCCTGGCCAAGGTAGTATTAAGTCAAGATCCACACTCTAGAGTAGACTCTTTTGTAGATTGCTTACTTGGATGGCAGAGTGCCTCCCATTCAGCTTTTTACTGGTTAACTAAAGATGGAGTTGCTTTGAATTTTTTTGCCCCCAGCTGGCTCTGAATCTCAATACTCAAATCTCAGCCTCCATAGTAACTAGTATGACAGGTAAGACACCAGCATCAGGCTCCTGAAAGCTTTTTTTGTTTTTAGAAAAAAATCAATCAAAAAGTGTTTGTAGCATTAGTCTGGTATGCACTTATTCATCTATCTGTATGATACACGATAGCTTATAGACAACAATGCAGTGAGTTTTTAAAAATCATTAATACTTCCTTTTTTTTAATGTCCAGAGATTTCTTCTGGCAATGAAAAGACGTTAGGGGCTAGAGTAACAGCAACTTGATGCCTTCGTACCTTATTTAAAGAAAAGTGAAAAAAAAAAAAGAAAAGTGGAATAAGAGTGTGGTAGGTTATTTAATTACATGGATAGTATAGTGATAGGTGTGGGAGAGAATTCACTTTACAATTCCAGCATTTCTAGAGCACATGGGAAGGCCTAATCCCAGCAAAGGCCCAACTAAATCACCACACTGTCTCTGACTTGACTCCACAATGCTACTTGAGAAGGTAGCAATTCCTCTTTGCATCATAAGTCATTTGACAAACCACTCAAAATTTTTTAACATTCTAAAAAAATTTTTGTGCACTGAATAAGTATATCCAAATAAATAATATTTTACTATATATAATATTTTGAAAAAGTAAAGCTCAGCTGAAGCTTCAACTCAATGCTTGTTGGCATTTAGAAAAATCATAAAATAAAAGAGACAGCTTCTTGGTTCACCTACTAACCCTAAGACTCCCATGGCTGCTCCCTGGGAAAGGTCTTCTGAGACTGCTCTTTTAGGCTCATAATTGAGATACCATGTCTTACTGGAAATGGGATTCAGTCACACTTTAGCACATTTGCCCTTTTTGAATGTTCACAAAAAGCTAACAGCTGCAGCTGTGCCTGCCAAAGGGATGGATGCTTTAGTGATACAAAAAGCCTTTCATTATAGTTCTCATGTGTGGTCCTTGGGTTCTACTGCTATTCTTGAAAGTTGCTTCTTCTCTGGAGTCCTAGTTAACTAAACTTGGAGATTGTGCTGGGGATGGAGTTCAAAGGCAGAGTGCTCACCTAGTAGGCAGGGGGCCCTGGGTTTGATCTTTAGCACCACAAACTAGCAGATATCTTCTCTCATACCTAAATTATTGTATGCACACAGATAAGTATACTATATACTTTTGTGCTCTTTCAGATGGAATGAGAATGCCTGAGCTATTTGATACAAATCAGCATTTTAAAATAAGTGACACAAACTGTCTTAGATTTCAGTGTTGTATCTTTCTGATTTCAAGTTTTCATTCTGACTCAGGTTTCTCTAATCTTATTTTTAAAGGAAAAAGAAACTTAGGAAGATAAAAGGTATATTTTAAGACATCTGCTTCGGGGATATTGATTTACTCATGTTGTGTTCCTTAGTGGTACAAATGAAAAAGGATGTCAAGCTAACTTAGAAGTTAGCAAGAGCTTTTCCTTTTAGGTTTCTGGGTAATTAATTAGGACAATAGGGAGGTCTTTTATGAAAGTTACATCTTTGGACTCACCCTCATGTTCTTTTATTTTAACATAGTTGATTGTTTTCTAATTCCTTCCTACCCAGTGATGTAGGTTTTTGACTATTTATAGCTAATCAGAAAGCAAGTAGATTTCTTAATATTTAGATTATGATATATTTTAACATGATAAATTATACTCCTCATTTAAAATTATACTTTTAATTGATAGGGACAATAACATTATATAAGTTACTCATTTCAAACCATAGTTCATATTGTGATTAATTTTTATATTCTTTTACATATCCATAAATTCAGATAGGTCCTTAGCAATAGCTACATGTTATACAATTTTTTTTTTTTTTTTTTTGGCCAGTCCTGGGCCTTGGACTCAGGGCCTGAGCACTGTCCCTGGCTTCTTCCCGCTCAAGGCTAGCACTCTGCCACTTGAGCCACAGCGCCGCTTCTGGCCGTTTTCTGTATATGTGGTGCTGGGGAATCGAACCTAGGGCCTCGTGTATCCGAGGCAGGCACTCTTGCCACTAGGCTATATCCCCAGCCCTATACAATTTTTTTTGCAGTACTGGGAATAGATTCCAGGTCCTCAAGCATACTGGATAAGTGTTGTAACACAGTGCTAAATGCTGAGCCCGATACTTTTTTTTGAGAACAATAGAAACTAAAGGTCAGTCAACAAATTTCTTGTTAACTTCTGGGATAAACCAAGCAGACACATATGAAGACATCATTAGTAAGCAACATTCAACATTGTGTAGAATCTGTGACATAGTCATCTTCAAGACTGTGTCAATCATTCCTTCAGCTACTAGGGATGACTAAGCCTTCAACTAAATCCTCCCGGAATTAACTAATGTTTTAGTTAGTCTTTGTTACTGTGACAAAATACCTGAGAGAAATAAATTAAAAGAAGAAATGTTTTGGGCTGGGAATTTGGCCTAGTGGTAGAGTGCTTCCCTTGCATACATGAAGCCCTGGGTTCGATTCCTCAGCACCACATATATACACAAAGCCAGAAGTGGCACTGTGTCTCAAGTGGTAGAGTGCTAACCTTGAGCAAAAAAACAAACCAGGGACAGTGCTCAGGCCCTGAGTTCAAGCCTCAGGACTGGCCAAAAAAATTTTTTTTTTTTTTTTTTGGCCAGTCCTGGGCCTTGGACTCAGGGCCTGAGCACTGTCCCTGGCTTCTTCCCGCTCAAGGCTAGCACTCTGCCACTTGAGCCACAGCGCCGCTTCTGGCCATTTTCTGTATATGTGGTGCTGGGGAATCGAACCTAGGGCCTCGTGTATCCGAGGCAGGCACTCTTGCCACTAGGCTATATCCCCAGCCCCCCAAAATTTTTTTAATTAACTAAAATATATAAATAAAAATAATAAAAAACAAAAGAAATGTTTCAAGGTCTCAGTCTGTGGTCTCTGGTTCCTACATTTCTTGGCCAATGATGAATTAGTATATCATGGCAGAAGGGCATAGCAGAGGAAAACTGCTCATTTTACAAGAACCAGGAAGCCAAGAGAGGGAGAGAGACCAACAGGAAGGAGTCAGTGACAAGATGTGTCCTTCAAAGACATTCCTCCAGTGACCTACTTCTTCCAACAGGACCCCCGTCTTAATAGCCAATTTAGCTATGAATTCATTAATGGATTGGATTGATGAAATTAGAACCATCATGATTCAACTGCCTCTCAAAACCCATCAGCTGACACCTAAGCTTTTAACACTTGGTAATAAAGGGACATTTTTAGATTTAAATCATAGTACTACTGTTTATCTGAACGCAGACTATATTGGTAACTAGTTGATTAGAGATGGGTAGTAAGACTCAAGGCTCCCATCTTTGAAGTAGGGTAACTAAGAGTGACTCTCTTAGCTTCAGAGCGTTTTGTGAGCTTACTTGAACTTAGTTGGAATCACAACTTAACTTCTCCACCTAGGCCTTATCTTCCCTATAGGTATTGATCCCATGGCCCCTTCCAACATCTCTCCTGATTGCAGATCTCTGTTTCTGGGTCTGATTTCTGGGGGAACTCAGTCACAGTAGCACCAAATACTTAAATAACAAAATAAAAAGGCCCAAGGTTTTGTCTTGTTGCCTTGTGGGTTGTTGGGTTTTTTGTTTTTGTTTTTTTTTGCCAGTCCTGGGCCTTGAGCTCAGGGCCTGAGCACTGTCCCTGGCTTCTCTTTGCTCAAGGCTAGCACTCTACCACTTGAGCCACAGCACAGCGCACCTTCTGGCTGTTTCCTATATATGTGGTACTGCAGAATCGAACCTAGGGCTTCATGTATACGAGGCAAGCACTCTTGCCACTAGGCCATATTCCCAGCCCCGGGTTGTTGGTTTTTTGTTTGTTTGTTTGTTTTTTGTCTTTTATAGATTCCCCCCCACCCCCCAGAGCTGAGGACAGAACTTGGGGCCTTGCGCTCACCAGGCAGGCACGCTGAGCTAAATCCCCAGCCCCCCAAGGTTTGGTCTTACTACCAGCTCTATGCTTGTTACCAGTCACCTCTCTGCACTCTTTAGAAGCGCTCAACTAGAGTTCCAAATTAACTTATACAGTGGACCCTTGGTATACATGGGTAAATGCTTTCAAAGTTATGAATGCTCAGGATATAGAGAGTCACTGTGCTAAGACAACTCAAATTTACCCATTCTCTATTTACAGTAGTCTGAGTAGCCAAAAAGTGAAAGCACATGGGAAAATAATTATTATACACATTAATACTGCTAGATAAACTGGAGTTTATCTCATGTTCTTTATCTGAAATACTATAGAGATTTGATTCAGTTTTCCCCTAAGGCAACTTCCACTAAATCCACACTGCCTTTCAACAAATCTCAATTTTCACTTCATCATTTAAATCAAACACACTAACTTTTAGTTTGATTTAGGGACCACCCCCCTTGCTTTTGGGGAGGCATATTTTCACAAAGTGAAAGACAGGGAGACACTCAGCAGATCACACGGTGCTGAAAACACAACAGATGATCATATCTATGTCAATTGAGCTGTGCAATATGTGCAGTCATTTAAATTTTTTGTTTTTGAAATTTCTTCTGATTTTACTTATCTTCTTTTTCTATTTATTTATTTACCATGTTTGCTCAAACCATTGTACAATAAATGTGCAAATGAGGTAAGCTTCCTATATCTCTAAAAGTCTGCAGAGTCAGTCTGTATTGGTCTTCCACAAATTCTAACTGCTGCCAACTGAAAAGAATGCAAGCTCAAAACTTAATGACTTAAATTCAGTTTCCTAAATCAATTTCTAATTTTGCTTAGTAATAGAGAATACCCCCCCACCACCCGCCACTGTACTTCTCCACCCCCAGCCACAAATATACATTTGACAGAAGAAGAAGCTATTGTAAATCATCTCTATTCTCATTTTGGTTGCATAGATTTCAGCCTAGCTCTTTTCTCTGTGTATCTAAAAGCCAGGTAAATCTATTCAAATATCTCATCACCATCTGGACCCAGGTCAATGGTCTCATAGATGGTGGGTAGAACCATCTGGAATCAAATGTTTCAGAATCAAACAATACTTCATTAGTATTCATAAACTGTGAATTTCAAAAGAAAGAAGGGACTCCTTTAAATAATTTAATAAAGATAATATAAAAATTGTAACCAATTGTAACTAAGTAAAATATATCTGTCTAATTATGATGTACAACTTCCCTACTTAAATCTCAAGTCCTGGGCTGGGAATATGGCCTAGTGGCAAGAGCACTTGCCTCGTATACATGAAGCCCTGGGTTCGATTCCCCAGCACCACATATATAGAAAATGGTCAGAAGTGGTGCTGTGGCTCAAGTGGCAGAGTGCTAACCTTGAGCAAAAAGAAGCCAGGGACAGTGCTCAGGCCCTGAGTCCAAGGCCCAGGACTGACACACACACACACACACACAAAAAGAAATCTCAAGTCTTTTTTTTTTTTTTTTTTTGCCAGTCCTGGGCCTTGGACTCAGGGCCTGAGCACTGTCCCTGGCTTCTTTTTGCTCAAGGCTAGCACTCTGCCACTTGAGTCACAGTGCTACTTCTGGCCATTTTCTACATATGTGGTGCTGGGGAATCGAACCCAGGGCTTCATATATACGAGGCAAGCGCTCTTGCCACTAGGCCATATCCCCAGCCCCCTGGAATTCATTTCAATAAGTATCATTTTATATGATCATATGCTGGGCTGGGATGTAGCTCAGTGGCAAAGCGCTTGCCTAGCAAGTGCAACGTCCTGGGTTCGATTCCCCAGTACCAAAAAAAAAAAAAATAGACATACTGTGGAGTAGAAAATGAAGAAATCTCAAGTCTTTGGCAGTGCAGACTTGGCATCATATTCCTCTTAGACTACGATTTTATTTATTTATTGATTGATTCATTGACTGATTTTGTCTATGTGCCAGTACTGGGGCTTGAATTCAGGGCCTTGTGCTCTTGCTCAGCCATTTCACTCATGCCCACTGCTAGTGGAGCCACGCCTCCACTTTTGACTTTTTCTGGTTAGTTGATGATAAGAGTCCCTCAGATTTGTTTGCTTGGGCTGGCTTTGAACCTTGATTCTCAGATTTTATCCTCCTGAGTAGTGAGGATTATAGACAAGAACCCACTGCCCATCTTAGGTTACTGTTCCTGGTGTAGTTATTGTTTAAGTCACTGCAGTAGTTACATTAACAATCTCCTTGGTTGGTTCCTTAAGGTAACTTCAACTCTCCATCTGAAAGTCATACATTAGCAGTATTGCTACTACCACTAGGGTATACTTGCTATAATTATTTTTGCTTATTTGTTTTTATTTTACAGTGAAGAGTAAGAACTGGGCCTTGTCTTATAAAAGCAAAGACATGGGAAAATATGTTCTCTCTTCACTGTTTCTTTGCATAGTCTATTCCTTCTGCCTGGAACACTCCTCCAGCACTTTATCTGGTTAGTTTCCATCACTATTCACATGCTCAAAATCTCTGCGAAGATCTTACATCAACTGAAGCTTTATTGATGCCCCAGCATGGGTGAGGAACCGTCTATAGACTTCCACAAATACCTGTTTTGTTCTTAAGGGAAAGTAATTTATCTGTCTCCTCCCACTGACTAACCTGGGCAACTGAAGGTCAGGATGATGGATCTCAGCTCTGGGCCTTAGTATCTATCACAATGTCTGCTGAATAATATGGCTCAATATCTGGCAAATAAACTAATGATGATGAAAACACCTGGTAATCCTTTCAAGCCCAAAAGACATTTTTTTACAGAATTTTTGCTCATCCCACAGAATGTCTTAGAGACAAATGTTAGGGAGAAAGAGAGGATGTATTTATTCTGTGACCAAAGAGTAGTGAAGAGAGAGTTTTGCTTACAAACTAGCTTCTCTGCTTTGTGGGACTAAAGGGCTATAAATACTGGTATAAGAATAGTGAAGGAGAGAGATAGGCTAATAAGAAGAGGAATAGGGATATTCATATATTTCCTCAGAATAAGCAGAGATATTCTTGCTCCTTTTGCTTCTTTTAGGGACTAGTGTTTTGGCTCATGGCCACTGGTAGGTATTTTCAGCCTTGAAAGGGGAAGAGAGAGACAAGCAAGTCTAGATCAAGTTAACCCTGTATTATAGTTCTGGACAAAACATTTCCCAAATGATCAACATGTCTATATGCAGAATTAAGTAGAATTTGAACCAAAGGTTAAAGCAGCAAAGGGGAAGGTTTCACACGATATCAAATTTCCTGTGCTTTTACAGTTGCTTACCAAATATTGACAGGCCTAGGTGAAGAGTCAGTGTTTCCAGCAAAATTGATTTTTAAGTCCCTAAAAGTAACCTAAGCAACTGTTATCATAACCGTGGTGAAAGAGGTGCTATGTACAGCAAAGTTAGAAGTAAACTACCAATCTATCACCCAGACACATGACTCCCAAAGTTAGTGGTCTTTACATCAACTTGGAGCAAATAAAGCTAGAGGGTTTCTTTAGATTTTTAAGAGATGGAGAGATTAACTATGAAGGGGCTGTAATTCTGCTCAGACATACTGTCTGACTTCTGAGTAGTTTCTGGGGCTTACCAAGGGCATTTTATAAAACAAGGTGTTTTTTCCCCCTTAGTAACAAATGCATTAAGAAGCAGAGACATGTAACTGTATCATAAGTCATTATCTTAAAATGGCATAATAAACCAAACCTTTATAAAATCTCTTTTTTTCCTTTTTCTGGGTTCATAAGTGCTTTAAAAGTTACATAAAAGGAAATAGCTAAGTTAAATGGTGAGAAATTAAAATAAAACGCTACTGCTATCTAAGCAAAGTAACCATGGAGCTAGTAACACTAGTTCAAAAATCCTAACAGACAACTAAAGATTGGAGTCATTTTTACACAACAGGGTCAGTTTCATTCCTTCATTAAAATTGTGAGAAAGATTAATCTTTCTACATTTTCCATAAGTATTTTATACAAAATTTCCTTTTAAATGATTGAGACATGACAATGCCTCTGGCTGTTATGAAGAAATAATAGACATTTATCAAAATTAAGTATGTGGTTTTGGTTAATGCTGTGAATTAATTACTGGGATAACCTGGACTGTGGTTTAGGGTTACCTAAGAATCAAGTGTGTGGGCTTTCTTTGCTGCATGTTACCATATCAACCTTACTTTTCTCCAGTGTACAGGGAAGGAAGACTTGAGTCAGAATGAGGAAAATGGGAAAAAAAAAAAAGAATGGGGAAAATGGTTACTACAGTGGGAAAAAAAAATTTCAAAAGTCCTTCCCAGCTCCACCTCAAATTCTGAAGATGTTTTGCCACTGCCGTTCATATTACATGTTGAGACTCTGCTCCTCATAGCCTCATCGCTTTCCCCCTTCTACTCATGGGAGCCAGTGAGGCCATAAACATTAAGATAAAAACAACCTAGAAAGTTTAATGAGTGATCCAGAGTAGAACGATTAATCTTTCAATAGATGGAATAATTTTGTTTTTCTTTGCAGTGCCAAGGATGGAACCCAAAGCCTCGCCAGTGTTAGGCAAACACTCTGCATCTCCAGCTGGGTAGATGGAATCTTAATCCAAGCAAAACAAATTCTTGATTTTTCAGTTTTAGGAATCAACAGCAAGTGGTGGATGGGGCTTTTGGGTCTTGCTTATGGCAACTGTCTCTTCCACCTACTTAGAGGGCCGATGTGTCTTGGATCTTACTTTTTATTCAGTAACAAACTTCTTTCTTCCATAAAAAATGTGTGTAAGGTTGTGGCCCCTGAAAGATTTCATGTAATGCTTCAAGAAAAACCACAATTACAAAAGATGACAGAGCTAATCTTGCCTTCAAATTCTTCATATTATCTGAAACGATGAAAAATTAATATGGTTACACAATCTCCTACTCTCCAAATTATAGTAAAAGAAAAGCAGCTTTGAATCTAACAGACTGCTCAACTAAAATTGTTCTGATCAAAAAAATCAAGTTCAGACGAGACATTTATTTGGTGGTTGTTTAGATGCTGCAATGGGTTCATACTAGGTTTTCTTGTCCCTTTCCAAAACTGTTTACAATCACCCCTCCCTCTCTGGAGGTTTGCAATGAATCATCAACTTTTCCTTCTCAAGCACAGTATTAAATTAGGCTACTGCCTGGATCCAAACATTTGTTCTTACAAGCATTTCTTGCATGTCATCAGCTGTAGTGGAAACCAGAAATTCAGTAGGCAAGCCTCGTCTTCAGTACAACAGAGGCTGGACATCAGGCCCATACTTCTGCTGTCATTCACTGTTGGTACAAATTTTAAAAGTTATTTGTAAGGGTTGAATGCTAAAATAGGAAAGATCAATTTGAATTTATATGAAAATCTGTCACTTATTGTAATTGAGAAGCAATATATGTCCTTTGTACTAAGCTCAAAAAGTTTAAAAGAACTTCTTTTAAATCTCAATATTATGTCAGATACTTGTAGAAGATATCCACACACAAAAATAGAGTGCTTTTAAAATTCCAGCTTTAAGAAATTAAAGATGCTTTCAGTCTACTTTTAATTTCAGAGAGCAGCAATTTTTAAATACACAATTATAATAATGGGTGCCATTAGTGGCATGCTATTATGAACATCAAACTTTTGGTAAAGGGTATATAAATGAGATGGCAGATGTCAATGAACCAAGCATCGTCCATGGATTCTTTTGTCTATTCAATGATATTGTTACTCTGCCTGTATGCTAGAGGCCAGCAAGAACAAAGCATGCCAAAATCGCTGTCACAACTTCTGTTGTAAGGAGTTTAGAGGTGAAACCGATTGTAAACAAAAGACACTAACAAATGTATAATAAGTTCCAGGATGAAATGGATCCAAGGAATAGACCAAGAGGAGACTAGTATATGCAGTAGAAGTTGCCATTCGAATAAGACCATCAAAAAAGCCATTTAAATGAGGCCATGGGGGCTGGGAATGTGGCTGATCGGTAGAGTGCTTGCCTAACTAGCATAAATGAAGCCCTGGATTCAATTTCTCAGCACCACATAAACAGAAAAGGCTGGAAGTGGCACTGTGACTCGAGTGGTGGAGTGCTAGCCTTGAGCAAAAAGTAGCCAGAGACAGTGCTCAGGCTCTAACTCCAAGGCCCAGGACTGGCAAAAAAAAAAAAAAAATTAGACCATGAAGGAGATAATGACTTGGGAAAAGACTCCCAGAAGAAGGAACTACAAGTACCAGGACCCATAAGCAGGACTGTCCAGGGCATTCTGGTATCAACTCATGGAAGTAGGTTTGTGATGGGGATGACAGCTATATAAGGTCATATAGAGCTTAGTGAAGACATTAGCTTTTACTGTGAGAGACACGATAAGATTCTGAATAGAGAAATGCCTTAAGCTTTTAAGCAGCCTATTTTCCTGTTGTGTTGCTAATAAATTTAAGAAAGGCCAGGACAAACACAGTCAGATACTAGGTACTTATGTCCTAAATTTTTTACTTTAATACTAAGTTACTTTTGTTGTGCCAGTCCTGGGGCTTGAACTCAGGGCCCACATGCTGTCCCTGAGATTTTGTCCTCAAGGCTAGTGCTCTTTATTTTGGTAGTCAATTGGAGATAAGAGTCTCATTGGCTTTCCTGCCTAGGCTGGCTTTGACCTGTGATCCTCAGATCTATTCCTCCTGAGTGGCTAGGATTACAAGCATGAGCCATTGATGTCAGTTACTTTTTTATTTTTAAAGAGATTAGAGACCACAGGACAGCACAAATCAGTGTTTACCCACTTTCCAGGCCATAGAAAGCTGTATTTGTGGCTGAGTTTCCTGATTACTAGCAATAACTATAGTCTAGTATGGAAGGGATGCAGAGAGAGTAAAATACTCCTCTAATCCCTTTAATGAACCAGTGGCATTCTGTTTGTAAATCAACCTTTTGGAAGGTTAGTTTGCTTGAATCAGCACCTTCCCCTCCTCTATGAACCTACTCTCATCCTATGGGTCTTCACTGCCCAGAGCTGCATCAAGTCCAGACAGTGGCATACTGCACCACAAATAACAGATTAAATATTTTCAAGGAGAAGCCTAATTTATTTTTTGTATATTACTACTTGGAAAGTAATAGAGAGATCCACTAAAACTATTTAAACAACTGCTAGATGGGCAGTTAAAGAATGTTTAGAATGTAACAGACTAGATATCTTCCTGAAAAAGAATAAAACTGGACTCCTGCCTTATACCATACATGAAAATCAATTGAAATGGACCATAGACTTTCAAGGATAAGCTAAACGACACAACTCTTCAAAGAAAATGGAAGGATAAATCTCCATGACCTTGATTACACAATAATTTCTTAGACATGACACCAAAAGGATAAATAATAAAACAAATAAGTAGTAGCTAAATTGGGATGTGCCACAATTTAAATGTTTTGTGCTTTAAAGGACACCACCAAGTTTAGTGAATTCAGAAGATAGAAGGAACTCCTATAATTTAATAGCAAGAAGAAAGATAATTAAAAAAATAGAGACAGCATTGAATAGACATTTCTCCAAAGAAGATATATAAATAAATATCCAAAAATCATATGAAAAGACACCTGCTAGTGTCTAAAGATTTGTCTCACACCCACCTGCAAAGTTTATAAAATGAAATTTACTCCTCAGGGCAATGGTGTTGGGAGTAGGACATCTAGAAGCTCTCTTGAATGAGATCTGTGCTCTTGTCAAAATGTTTGAGGGATGTTTGAGGGTCAATGTTTGCCATGTGACCACACAGCTAGAAATCACCCCTCAGCCAGTTAGATGTCTCACATCTGTAATCCTAACTACTCAGGAGGCTGAGATCTGAGGATCCAGGTTAGAAACCAGTCCAGGCAGGAAAGTCCATGAGACTTTTATCTCGAGTTAGTCACAGAAAAAGCCAGAAATGGCCCTGAGGCTCAAGTAATAGAGTTCTGTCCTTGAGCAAAAGAGCTCAGGGACAGCACCCAGGCACAGAGTTCAAGCCCTAGGACTGGCTTAACAAAAAAAAAAAAGCCCTCATCACACACCAAATTTGATGAGACCTTGAGCTGGACTTCCTAGCCTCTAGACCTGCATTTGTTGTTGATAATACCTAGTCTCAAGTGTTTTGTTACAACAGCAAGAATGCAATGAGTCAATGCCTATTATATTGCAACCTCCACTACTTGTATTTGGTTAAGTTCTGACAGTAATGACTAGAGCTAGAGGAGACCTCCCAAAGGGAAAGGACACAGTCCCATGAGACCACTTGTACTACAGACCCAGCCACATATAAAGACTCCCTAAGCCACCACACTTTTCATTAACTAGCAACAAATTCAGTGGGTTCCATGGCCCCCTTTATGTTTGATAATTCATTGGAATGATTGACAGGGCTCAAGAAAAGATGTATGACTACAGCATTATTATAAAGAATCTTGATCAGGCTAAATAATAGTTCTGGATACACAGTACAACTCACTGAGTCTGTTTTTGCTGCTGGAATAGGCCAGAGCCTTCTCTCTAAGGACACTAGGAGGAATTGTCTGCATATTATTTTCTTTTTTTTTTTTTTTTTTTTTTTTTTTTTTGGCCAGTCGTGGGCCTTGGACTCAGGGCCTGAGCACTGTCCCTGGCTTCTTCCCGCTCAAGGCTAGCACTCTGCCACTTGAGCCACAGCGCCGCTTCTGGCCGTTTTCTGTATATGTGGTGCTGGGGAATCGAACCTAGGGCCTCGTGTATCCGAGGCAGGCACTCTTGCCACTAGGCTATATCCCCAGCCCTGCATATTATTTTCAATCCAATTATATTAATCTTCTGCACACAAACTTTAAAAATATGGTTAATGGACCTGTTTCTTAAGACTTAATAACTCCAGCAAATTTATTTTTAAACAAGATGTGAATTGAATCTCATGACTATGTTTTGCTAACACCTTTATTAGACTATGCCAGTGGAATGGGTTTTTTGATATTTCTGTTTTTATTTTGTACTGGTCCTGGGTCTTGAACTCAGGGCCTGGGGGCTGTCACTGAGATTCCTTTTTTTTTTTCCCCAAGGCTAGAGCTCTACCACTTGAGCCACAGTGTTATTTCCAGCTTTTTCTGAGTTGTTCATTGGAGATGAGAGTCTCACTGACTTTCCTGCTTGGGTTGCTTCAATCTGTGATCCTCAGATCTCAGCCTCCTGAGTAGCTAGGATTATAGGCATGAGCCACCAGTGCCTGGCTTTTGATATTTCTTTTTTTTTGGCCAGTCCTGGGCCTTGGACTCAGGGCCTGAGCACCATCCCTGGCTTCTTCCCACTCAAGGCTAGCACTCTGCCACCTGAGCCACAGCGCCCCTTCTGGCCGTTTTCCATATATGTGGTGCTGGGGAATTGAACCGAGAGCTTCATGTGTGGGAGGCAAGCACTCTTGCCACTAGGCCATATTTCCCAGCCCTTTTGATATTTCTTTACATGTCAAGGAGATGCTCCAAAATGTTAATTGCTATAAACAAGTTACCTCTCAAGATATCAAGGTACACTTACCTCAATTGCATATATGATATTTAATGTTTGTCAGAGAATTTTCCAACAGTTTTATTTCTACAAGCATGAACATTATATTGCTAATTTACTCAAATGGCATTGTATTACTGACCTTTATAGACCAAATAACATCATATAATATTAGCTACATATTTTTCTGTTTGTATTTTTTTTCCAGTCCTGGGCCTTGAACTCAGGGCTTGAGCACTGTCCCTGGCTTCCTTTTGCTCAAGGCTAGCACTCTGCCACTTGAGTCACAGTGCCACTTCTGGCCATTTTCTATGTATGTGGTGCTGAGGAATCGAACATAGGGCTTCATGTATACGAGGCAAGCACTCTTGCCACTAAGCCATATTCCCAGCTCTGTATTTTTGTGAAGGATTCTCTTTAGAAACATTTTATGTCAGCCATGTTTCTTAACATAGTATAAAGGTTTTTATTATGATATTTCCACACATACAGTGTAGTATGAAATGTTGCACACACTCTAATGTATTCCCTTAACCCACCCTCCTCTCTTCTCTTTTCAAACACTACTTGGTTTGTTTCATTTATGTTATTTGAGTATGTGTACGCATGTATCTCTCAGTAGGTTATTCTTTTTCCAGAGCCCATCCTGCTAACCCCCTCTCAGGCAGTCTTCCTTTTATACTCATGTCCCATCATCATCATCATCATCATGTTTACGTTTCGAAAACATATGAGTGAAAATATGTGATATTTGGCTTTTTGAACTTGGCTTATCTCACTCAATATGACAATCTCAAGTTCCACCCATTTTTCTGAAACTGGCATACTTCATTCTTCTTTATGGCTGACTAATGCTCCATTGTAAATTTATATATACCACTTTTTCTTTATTCATTGTTTGTTGAGCACCACACCTCATTTTATAGCTTGGCTCTTGTGACTAGTGCTTTGATAAACATGAGGTGTCTCTATTGTATGTTATTTTATAATCCTTCAAATGTATGCCTCAGAGTAGTATGGCAGGGTCATAAGGTCTATTTTTATTATATTTTTATAAACTTCCATACTGGTTTCTGGGTCTTAAACAATCTTGTGCATATACTGAAAAACAGTGAGATGCCCAATTTATAAGGAAGAATTTTCAGTTTGTAAAAAATATAGAAGGGTAACATTTGTATATAAAAGCTTGTTTTAAAATTTATATATATATACTCAGTGGTATCTCAATAAATATCCCAAAAGAAATGGGAAGAAAATGTACCAATATCAATATTTAAAAATAATGGAAGAGGGGCTGGGAATATGGCCTAGTGACAAGAGTGCTTGCCTTGTATACATGAAGCCCTGGGTTCGATTCCCCAGCACCACATATATAGAAAATGGCCAGAAGTGGCTCTATGGCTCAAGTGGTAGAGTGCTAGCCTTGAGCAGAAAGAAGCCAGGGACAGTGCTCAGGCCCTGAGTCCAAGGCCCAGGACTGGCAAAAAAATAATAATAATAATGGAAGAGGACTGGGTGTGCTAGTACACACCTGTAATTTCAGCTACTTGGGAGGCAAAGGGAGGAGAATTGTGATTTGAGGCTAGACTGAGTAAAACAAAATTAAAAGCAAAAAAACTGGGAGTATGGCTCAAATGGTAGACTGAGACCCTGAGTTTAATTCATATTATTAAATCCATATTATTAAATATGATGTTTTATGCCCATGTAGTAAGACCCTGAGTTCAAACTCCAGTTCTGGGGGAAAATAAAGTATATTATATATAGCCAATCATGACTGTATACATCGATAATTTTAACCCTGAAGAGCGTGAGGCAGAACTTTAAATTTGAGGCCAGCTTGGAAGGCCAGCTTGGACTATACAATGAGACTCTATCTTATAAAATCAAGGGTTGAGAATTAGCTAAGTAGTAGAACATTTGCCTAGCACTTGAAAGAGAAGAGGAGGTGGAGGAGAAGGTGGGGAGGGGAGGAGAAAGAGAAGAGTACAGTAAAGGTATGGGACCACAGACAAAACAGCAAATCAGAACCAAAAATAATAATAAAAAGAAAAATTCCAGGAGCTGATTTAAACTTACTTAAGAATTTAAACTTATCTAAGAATCTCTGTAGTAGAGATAGCACTTCAAATGAGAAAGGGATTAATTGTTTCTTATCTGTTGGGATAATTGCCTAAATAATTGGAGAAAATACAGAGTCCTGCTTCAGAGAAGATGTAGGTTAGAAATTTACATGATTCTGGCCATGATGGCACAGACCTGTAATCCCAATTCAGTTGAGGCAGGAAGATCACAAGTTTCAGGCCACCTGCCTGGGAGCAACATAGTAAGACCTTGTCTTTAAATAAATAAGTAAAAAAAAAACCAGAATCATAAATATTTATGTGCACTTTGATCAAGAAATTCCACTTGAAACAATTTACCTAGGCAATTAACAGATAATTGTACAAAAATTTATTTGTAGGGTCACCACCAATGAACTGCTTATAAAAGTTTAAAAAAAGGAAATACTATATTTAGCGGCAGAGTATTATTAAATAAGTTCTGATTTATGTATACTACAAAATGTAGTAAACATCTATATCAAATAATATTTTAATGGTATAACATTTACTACATATCTATCAATAAGTTAAATTCTGAAGGGATATCTGTGATTTTGTGAAATGTTATGCAGACTATTTTGGCAATAGTCTAAATGAAGAAAAGCAGCCATGGTATCTGATTTAGGGTTGTGGTTGTTTTCTTTTTTATTTATCCTATTTTTTATTTTTCAGTTACATAGTAAAGATGAATTTCAACAAGAAATGATAGAACTCAGGAATCAGAAAGGGGATAAATGAAAAATAATTTAGAAAATAAAGTGAATCAAGCTGGGTGTGATGGCTCAAATCTGTAATATTAAATTGTTAAGAGGTAGAATTCTAGTATTATAATGGGATATAAGTCCTGTTGCTGGTATTTTTTACTGTGGCTTTAAAAAATGTTTACATATACAAATACTATTATGTAACATTTTCCCAGAGTATTCAGCCCCAAAATGAAATAGGGAAACCCTGGATAAACCATCTGGCTTTACTTGCCTTAAGTTACTTGCTTGTAGATGACTAAAAAGTCACCAACTTTGAAGGTCACTCAATTAAGTAATATATTATTAATCCCTCACTAACTTTGCTGTAGATCATCCCTCTTGATTTTCATAAACTTGAAGGCCACTTCTGTTGAAACCATTGACCACTTGAGCCCATGCAAGTGTTCAATGCATGATTTTTTTTTACATCAAGGGGCTTGAAAAACTATCTTCAGATCTTGCTAATGTCATCATTTTAAAATATGCCTCTTATGAAGAGCCATAAAGATTGATTACACAAGTCAGAATACTGATTACTTCATCTCCACTCATCTTTCCCCATGCCTTAAGTCATCCTATCCCATAAATATCCTTAAACTTTATCCTTATGAAGTTGAATATGAGACCAGTTCCCCCGTCTCAGCTCTTGGCCACCTCAGGAATAAAATTTCTTCTGCCCAACTCATTGTTTCAGTGATTTGTGTACTGTGCAACAGGCAAAGGGGGCCTTGTTTGGGAATAGTAATATGCTGTACAAGTTTGTAGCATGGGAGCATAGTTCCTAGCAGTATAATATTTGTGCCATTTAGGTATGAGACGTATTAGCATGGGATAACATTAAACAAAATGGGTTGTAATCATAAAGTAATTTGTAACTTCTTTGAACAACTATTTAAATATAATTTTTAAAATGCAACAAATTAAGTAAATAAAAAAGCAGAAAAAGATGTATAAGAACACTTCATAATGTTTGCATGACAAAATCATCTGGCCATGTATTTCTCAAAATGCATACTTGGTTATTAAGCAATACACAACTGTATGTGTTTCCCTGTGTTTCTGCAATTGTAGAATTGACTGCATAGCAAAACACCACAAACAGGGTAATTTATAAAGAACAGAACTTTTCCTTACACTTCTGGAGGCTGAGAGTCCAAGTCAGGCATTGAAGTGATCTATGTGTGTTGTGTGAATTAGACTCTTACTGCTTTCAAGATGGTGTCTTGCTGTTGCATACTCTGGAGGGGAGGGATGCTATGTCTGCATATGACATGATGGAAGAACAAGAAATCCAGGCACCCAGGAAGCTCATAGCTAACATTCTACCCCTTGAGCCAGAGCTCCACTTTCAGCTTTTTGGTGGGTAATTGGAGATGAGAGAATCACAGACTTTTCTGCTCAGGATGTCTTTGAACCTCAATCCCTGACCTCCTGAGTAGCTTGGATTAAGCCACAGCACTGGCTCTCTTTTTCCCTCTCTCTGTATCTCACTAAATCTCTCTCTCTCTCTCTCTCTCTCTCTCTCTCTCTCTCTCTCTCTCTCTCTCTCTCTCTCTCTCTCTCTCTCTCTCTCTCTCTCTCTCTCTCCAGTCCAGGGCCTTGAACTCAGGGCCTGAGCACTGCCCCTGGCTTCTTTTTTTGCTCAAGGCTAGCATTCTGCCACTTGAGCCACAGCGCCACTTCTGGCCGTTTTCTATATATGTGGTGCTGAGGAATCGAACCCAGGGTTTCATGTATAGGAGGCAAGCACTCTTGCCACTAGACCATATTCCCAACCCTCTCTCTCTCTTTAAATAAGTGGCATATATTTTATTTCACTCATTTAAATGAAAGACAAAGGAGAATCAAAAAGCAAATATGCATGCGCCATTAGGAATGTCGAAACCAACCAATATCTACAGAAAAATAATCTATTTTATTTTATAATATGTAAGTACCCTATCTCCTAATATGGCCACATCAGCCACTAAGTTTCAGCAATTGAATTTCAAAGTGACATATTCAACAGTCCTTTGTATTTTGCTCAGGATATCAAAGATACTACTTAGAGGAGGCTGCTGACATTTCATAGAAAATAGTGAAGAAGCTTAAATTCAAACTTACCTTGAAAAGTGAAATAAAAATCCTGAAAACACTTATTAATATTTCACATTTAACATAATATAGGCATTATTGGCACCAGTGTTGACATCTTTGCTCTTAGAATAAAGAATAAATCAAGTGATTAGAACTTTGAGATTATTTTTTCAATAAAATTTTATATTAGCAGAAATATCATTCTTTATATCTTATTTGTGTAGCAAGGTTATGAAGATGAACATTTTAACAAAATTGTGTGACAGTTTTGCTAATGTTTCCGAGGGGCTCTCTCTCAACCTTTTACTTTTGAACTCATTATCTTTGGAAAAATCTCTGCTGTCATTATCCTTCTTCTTGTCTCTCTCTTGTAAGAATCTTCATATCTGCCTGGACATCTAATGATTCAGGAAAGCAGTATAGAGAGGATGGAAGGGAAGAAGAAACCTATTTCCTTAGGTCAAACCCAAGATTCACCCCTATAGCACAAGATTCAACATTTGGATCTCTACCCCACTCTTTCCTAGATGAGTGATATTTTATTTCAAAACATCGTCATAAAGAAGGTCTCCCCCAAAAGTCTCTCCCTTAAATGGCACTGGTTTAGCTGTCCTTAAATGAACTTCTGGGACAAATCCCTCATTAAGACTTCATGTTTATGCACTGTGTATTATTAATATCATTGTAACAGAATTCATTGTGGAAATGAGCAGGTGCAGTTTAAAAACTTATGTAACCACAGCCCACCACTCCAAACTGTTGATCAGAAAGGGTCTTACCTGTGGAAGGAGCCCTTCCACCCTCTTCTCAACTCAGCCTTATATTGCCCTCAGGGCCTTAGTGCAATCTGGCTCAGGCTTACATTCCCACACTGTGGAGCATAACGCCTACTTTTACATTACTTTTGCTTCAATAAACATGGGCTACTCTCTCACATGTGGTGTGTTTTGTTTAATTAATTGTTCAAGATACCAACAACCTGGAATGATCTTAAATAGACTCCTGTGGACCAAACTCAGGCTTTAAGCACGATAGGCACTTGCTAGGGTTTTATTGTTGTTGTTGTTTTGTGTGTATGTGTGCCAGTCCTGGGAGCTTGAACTCAGGGCCTGAGCACTGTCCTTAAGTTGTTTTGCTCAAGGCTAGCACTCTACTACTTGAGCCACAGCTTCACTTTTGACTTTTTTGGTGGTTGAGATAAGACTCTCACATATGTGACTTTCCTGCCCAAGCTGGCTTTGAACTTCTATCTTCAGATATCAGCCTCCCTGGTAGCTAGAATTATAAGCATGAACCACAGGCCCTCAGCCCACTTGCTAGTTTTAATGTATCTAAAACATATGTACTTACTAGGCCAGTGCTCAATCACTTGAACCACACCTCCAGCTCTCAGTTTTCACTGGTTGATGCAGTACTCAATCACTTGAACCACACCTCCAGCTCTCAGTTTTCACTGGTTGTTGCTTTGGAGATGGAGTCTAGCAAACTTGTCTGCTTCCACTGGCTTCAAACCTTGATCCTCCTGATCTCAACCTCCCAATTAGCTAGGATTTATAGGCATGAGCCACTGGTGCAGCTCACAACATTCATGATTTTCAGTATTCCCCAACTTCAACCTTCCTGCAGTTGCTCCAGACAAATACCTTAGAATTTTCCTTAATTTCTTTTTCTCTCTCACACATATTACATCCAATCTATCAAGAAATTCAATTGGGGGCTGGGGATATAGCCTAGTGGCAAGAGTGCCTGCCTCGGATACACGAGGCCCTAGGTTCGATTCCCCAGCACCACATATACAGAAAACGGCCAGAAGCGGCGCTGTGGCTCAAGTGGCGGAGTGCTAGCCTTGAGCGGGAAGAAGCCAGGGACAGTGCTCAGGCCCTGAGTCCAAGGCCCAGGACTGGCCAAAAAAAAAAAAAAAGAAATTCAATTGGAAAAAAAAAAGAAATTCAATTGGCTGTTCACTCTAAACTTACTACTGTTAACCACACCACCACCTCTACTGGTATTCCCAATGGCCTGCAGTATCAGTTCTCGCCTGCACTACTTGAGTAACTTCCTAAATAGACTCCCAGCTTCTGGCTATAAACACAGTCATTTGCTAGTGAAAATTAAAATAGCACATTCTAATTATTTATTATAATTAGATTTTTGGACAGAAAATATATCTATCCTATTATTCTCCATCCAAACTCCTCAGTGTTTTTATTACATTCTTATCCCACAAGTTATTTTGCTTCAAATTTCTGTTGTTGAGTTTCATCTCACTGACTCTTGTACTTCTTTGTGTATGATAATTCCTGGGGTTTGGACTCAGGGCCTCGTGATTGCTAAAGAGGCCTTCTATCACTGTGTCAAGCCAGTCTTATTTTTAGCTGATCATTTTGGAGACATAGTTTTACAGACTTTTCTACCTATCCTAGATTCTAACCTTTATCCTCCAGATCTCAGTCTTGTGAGTAGCTAGGACTACAGGTGTGAGCCACTGGTGCCTGGTTATATCTAGTGCTATTTATTTGAACAAAGAAATGATGCCTCAATTGGCAGCAGTCTTGACCAAAACTAGCTCACCATTTCCCATCCCACTATCTGTGTAGAATATTTTGATAGAGAAACCAAAGTGAGAAACAACCTGATTGATTGGCTATAGTGGGTGATTAGCTTGTGCACAGTCATGTTTCAGCAGATTTCAGTCTCTGATGAGCTCGATATTTAGTTGCCATGATTGGTTCAGAGTTAAGCACTATTTTTTTAAATTGGCAGTATTGGTATTGTATGGGTTTGGAGGGAGGAGATTCCACGTCCTTCCAAGAGTCCACCACTCAGACAGTCTCAAGCAAAAAGATGGATTTATTGGGGAAGTAAAAAGCAAACTGACCAGCCAGGGATGCAGCACAGACAGTGAAAAGCAGGCTGACTGGCCAGGGACACAGCGCAGACTCAGGTGCTGACACTGTGACCCTGAGCAGTCCTCAAATTGGGGTTTATAAACACAAAAGTGTAGCACAGATATAGGAGGGTGACACAGGGGGTAGAAGAAGCAACAAGTTAAGCAAGCTATTTATAGAAGCAGAATTTTGGGGTCAGGTTGACCCCAAACATCTACTCCTCAACATTTCCTACCCTGTTTCCCTAGTCAAGATGGAGTCAGCTGTACTCCCTACAACAGTATTTGAACTCTAGGCCTTGTGTTTGCTAAGCAAGCACTCCATAATTTGACCTGATTCAATCCTTTTTTTTCTTAACCCAGCTATACTTGACTACTTCTTTTATAAAATTTATTGTCAAGGTGCTGTGCAGAGGGGTTACAGTTCCATATATAAGGTAATGAATACATTTCTTGTTAAATATTGTTCCTCTTGACTACTTCTTATAAGAATATATTTCCAAGTGGTATGCTGGTGGCGCACTCCTGTAATCCTAGCTGTTGAGGTAGCTAAGATCTGGAAGATCAAGGTCTGAAATTATGAGGGCAGAAATCCAAGAGATTTCATGTCCAATTTAACTAGAAAAATAAAGGGCCTGGATTGGAAGGGTGGCTTAAGTGCCCCAGCAGAGCAAGCAAGCTGAGAAAGCATGTGGCAATAAGTTCAAATCACTGAATATCATCATCAAAACCAAAACTGCAGAGTTCCATGTTACATTACAATCCGTGTGTGCGCTGAGTTAGGTTACAGTTCAATATGCACACAGAGCACTGCAGGTCAAACAAAAAAATATATGGAGGAGGGGCTGGGGATATGGCCTAGTGGCAAGAGTGCTTGCTTCGTATACATGAGGCCCTGGGTTCAATTCCCCAGCACCACATATACAGAAAATGGCCAGAAGTGGCGCTGTGGCTCAAGTGGCAGAGTGCTAGCCTTGAGCAAAAAGAAGCCAGGGACAGTGCTCAGGCCCTGAGTCCAAGCCCCAGGACTGGCAAAAAAAAAAAAAAATATATATATATATATATATATATATATATATATACATATATATAAAATATATGGAGGAACTTTAGGCCAAACTTAATTCAGTTTAGCACATTGATGTCTTTCCTCCTCTTTCCCTATGAACTTAAGCACATTCACTTTCTTTCACCAATGTCATAGACTCCTGTATCTTTTGAAGATGTACATTTCCACTTGGTAGTTGATATGCATTGCATTTGTGCTATATTGTCAACGTGTATGAAAATCCAGCCATCAACCAGAGACTTGACAAGGATGGTGGTCCTTGAAGGGAGGAAGTGACACTAATGTTTAGTGGGAAGGATTCAGAGTAGGTTTCATAAGCAATCATTTGGGAGGTAAACATTTTAGGTTATGTTGACTGCTAGTCTCCTACACAAACTCAAAGTTCAAGGGATCAAATAAGGAATTCCAGGGACTTTCTGTCATTTTGTGTCCTTAGGATCATGGGTTCCAGACACATGAAGGTAAAATACTCATCTTCTATTAGAAATGTAATAGGGTGAGGGAAAGAGCGTTGAGCTAGAAATGACAAAACCTGGCTCCTTTTGCAAAATCTGCCACTACATAAGCCAGTTCACTTTTCCTTGCCTCATTCTAGTTGTATGTAAAGGGAAAAATGGATCGGCACCCCTGGCACATGCCTATAATCTTAGCTACCCCAGAGCCTGAGATCCGAGGATCCTGATTTGAAGCCAGCCCAAGCAGAGAAAACATGAGAAATTCTTAGCTCCAATTAACTAGCAAAAAGTTTTTCTAACTGGAGGTGTGGCTCAAGTGGTAGAGCATCAGCTTTGGTTAAGCCACCATATGAGCACAAAAAAGAAGATAATGAAGAAATGGAATTCCTTAGTATTCTCAACCTTTTCACTTCACGAATGATTTCTTTCCTTTCTTCTCACTTTCATATGCTGAGAATTTCTGTCTATTAAATATATTTTGCCTAAATAGATTCATTAGTAATTTATGTTATCATGATTGTTATTCAATATAATACGTTCATTGTTAACTTACTGAACATAAATATAATTTCTAATTTTGCTTACTATTATGTAACTAACTGATATTTGTTGAGTTGATATAATACCACTCCAAGCAGAGAAACTATGTTTTCATTTGACTGGGTAGCTTTCATTATTGAGAACTAAAAGATTGTGAGTTGGGAATCTCTGGACCCAAACCTACTATAAAGTTTCTTTATAAGCCTCAGAGTCAAGATTATTTATATTTAGCCCAGTGTTTTTCAGATGGTACTCAGAGTCCTGGGGGCTCATCAAAGTGGATTGAGAGCAAAAGCAAAGGTTGACAAAGCAGAAGTCTTAGAACCCCCAAATTTATTTACTCTGCAGTAACCCTACTTTTTCTCTGTTCTATGAGTTGGTGTCTGCTTAAGTTTTTCTTTGAAGGAAAATGTTTAAAGTATTCAAAATAATTTGAAAATGGTGAGAAATTCAGTTAGACTGATGTGGATAATCAGGTTTAGAAAAGTTAAATGAGATTAGCCCAAGGTTACAGAGCCAATTCATGGTGAAATATTCATTTAGTCAATAAATGTTTGTCAGATACTGTGGAAAGAAAAACTGTAAAGTGCTAATATTAGCTTAATTTTCAATCTTGGCTCAAAAACAATGTGTGAGTCACTGTGAGATCTGTTCTGAAGCATAGGAAAGAAAGGGTCTTGTTTTCCTAAGCTGATAGAGAATTGACATAACTGTGTATGTAAGTACTGTTCAGGAAAACAAGGAAGAGAGAGTAGCAGGCTATTTGCATTCTGTATTGCAATAGAGCAATGCACAAAGAACTCCGTTAGGGGACAGGCCAGGTTGGGTACAGATCTTGTTTCACTTGCAATCTATCACGGCTTTGTGAGGGATGATCATATTTTATTCCTCTGATTGCCATTCTCAAGGGAGGACCCAAGAGCCCCATTTACCCAAGAATAACATTAAGGCTTTTGTTTCATTTCCCAGATTAAGCATTAGATTAATTAACATCAACCTTAGAAAAAAAGTATAAAAAACAAATTTATTGCTTGGCACTGATGGCTCACACCTAATCCTAGTTACTCAGGGGCTGAGGAACTGAGATCTGAGGATTGTGGTTCAAATCCAGCCTGGGCAGGAAAGTCCATGAGACTCTTTATCTCCAATTAACCATCAGATAACTGGAAGTGGTGCTGTGGCTCAAGTGCTAGCTTTGAGCTGAAGAGCTCAGGGACAGTTCCCAGGCTCAGAGTTCAAGCCCCATTGCCAAAACAACAACAACAACAATAACAACAACAAAAACAAACCAAAAAACCCAATTTATTTAATTTGTTTCTAATTTTTATGCCAGTAGTATGGCTTGAACTCAGAGCCTTTTCCTCAAGCCTGACACTCTACCTCATGAGCCGAGCATGAGCCATGCCTCCACTTTCACATGTTCATTTAATAAATAGGATGCACCTTTAAAAACCAATTGTTTGGGGCTGGGAATATGGCCTAGTGGCAAGAATGCTTGCCTCCCATACATGAAGCCCTGGGTTCAATTCCCCAGCACCACATATATAGAAAATGGCCAGAAACAGTGCTGTGGCTCAAGTGGCAGAGTGCTAGCCTTGGGCAAAAAGAACCAGGGACAGTGCTCAGGCTCTGAGTCCAAGCCCTAGGAGTGGCAAAACAAAAAAAAAAAAAAAAAACAACCAAAAACAAAACAACAACAAAAAAACAATTGTTTGGCTTTGTTGAACTTAGGCTGTTAGGAAAATGACTTGTATTACAATAGTTTGCCTAAGATAGGGTACTAGGTGTGCTTTCTTGTTATTATGAAAGCTTACAAATCCTTTGGTTCTAGCTTTTTCTTGTAGACTAGTTAAAATAAGCAGATTTTAAAAATAGATTCAAATACAAATACAGCACAGAGCTCATTCTTTTTTAGCTCCAATCAAGAGCCAGCCTTTCTTCTAGGTATGAGGACTCAGCAAAGAACCTTTTGGAAGTGTTCTGTTGCCATGGACTAGAATTGAAAAGCTGGGGATGGAGCTCAGTGGTAGTGTCTTTGCTTGGCATGCATGAGGCCTGGATTCAATCCCCAGCAATAAAAAGGAAAACAAAACAACATGAAAGCAAAACAAAACAAAACAAACAAGAAAAGAACCTTTTCCAGGGACTAGATTTGGGTCTCCATTCTTGTCCAGTACTGCTTTCGCTATGCTATGTAAAGTTGATGACACGTTCTGCTATTCTGCAAATACCTGTCATTAGAGCATATACTTACATCTCCTCTGCATTATTTATTCACCTATTCAACAAATATTTACTGAAGAGCTTCTATTACGAGACTGTATGCTAAGTGCTGGGCATCCTGATGTGAATTTGCTCTCAAGAAGCTCACAGACTTGTGAGAGCATAGCCTTGTACACAAATTTCAAGCCAGCATAGTAAGTACAATGGAGAGTAAGGTAATGAAGGAACATACAGTACTAGCTATGTAGGAGGCAGGAAATTAATGGACCTTCTATCTAATGGTATCTGTTTTCTTTATGAAATAAGATTTCTTTGAGAATGAAGCAGGAAAAAGCTAAGTAGGAAATTTGAAGAAAGACTTAGAAAAGCTGCTGGATTATTTATAAAATAGGAAAGATTGTGGAAACTGAAGATCAGCCCATCAATAGGGAACTGGTTTAAAATGTTACAGTCTACTCACACAATGGGATATGAGAGAGACCAGGGGAAAAGTAGGTACAGATAGGTATGAAAAGATCTATAAGATATAAATTGTGAGGCAAGCACTCTACCACTAGGCCATATCCCCAGCCTTTGATATAAATTGTTTAGTGGGGAAAGAAAGAAAGATGAAAAGGACTGTGTATGCCAAACTACCTTTTGTGTAAAAGGTAGTAGGAGAAAATACTATTTCCCTATATACATAAAGTATCTCTGGAAGAAGGCCAAAGAAAATTATAACTTGATTGCCCATGGCTAGAGATGCTTAGGAATAAGAGGTGGAAGGTGAGACTTTCCACTGTACCTTTTTGACTTGTTGATTATAGGATTGTATTATTTATTCAAAAATGAATTAAAATATTTTGGGAGGAAAGTACTTGGGTACAGGGCCTTGCACTTGTTGAGCAGGTATTCTGCCGTTAAGCTATGTCTCTTATGTTCTGATTATTTTTGAGATAGAGCCTCATTTTCTGTTCTAGCATGTACTTTAGACCTTAATCTGACTATTTTTGGCTTCCTATTATAGTTAAAATTACAGATGCATGCCACCAGGCCCAGCTTCTTTTTGTTGAGATGGAGACACATGCACTTTTCTTTCTGTCTTAAAATGAGCCTCTTTACCTCAGCCTCCTAGGAGGCTGATAACAGATGTGTGCCATCATATCCAGCTGTGTATTGAGAATAGATCTCACATATTTTTCTGCCTCAGCTGACTTCAAGTCTTGATCCTTTCATTCTGAGCCTCCCAAGTAGCTAGGATTATGGGCATGAGGCACTGGTATCTGGTTTGAAATTTAAGTCTTCAAATAAAATTGTAATTTCATTTAATATTTTAATTATATAGTTACAGGGGCTGGAAATAGGGCTTTGTGGTAGAGTGCTTGCCTAGCATGCATGAAGCCCTGGAATTGATTCCTCAGCATCACATAAGCAGAAAAAGCTGGAAGTGGCACTGTGGATCAAGAAGTAGAGTACTAGCCTTGAAAAAACTCAGCATAGACATACCTTATGACCCAGCCATACCACTCCTAGGCATCTATCCTGAACAACAGGTCTCAGAATATCAAAAAGACATCTGCACTTCCATGTTTATCACTGCACAATTCACAATAGCCAAAATATGGAAACAACCCAGATGCCCCTCTACAGATGAACGGATCCAAAAACTGTGGTACCTATACACAATGGAATACTACATAGTGATTAGAAATGATAAAATATTGGTATTCTCAGAGAAATGGTCAGAAGTTGAACAAATAATCTTGAGTGAGACAAGCCTAGAACACAGAGAACAAAGGGGCATGGTCTCCTTGATATATGACTGTTGGGGTTGGGGAACGACAGTAGAGACCAGGTCTGTGAAACAAAAAACTTCTTTTCAAATGGTATTTCCACAGGTTTGGGTCAGCGACCTTACATTATGTATCTAAAATCAAACAACTACTAAACATAAAAAGGTCTAGAATAGACCTATCAGTGGATCACAATAGCTCAACAGCTATGTACATATGATCATATAAGACAAGGATAAGCAAAAACAACTCCAAGAGAAGGACACAGGAGGACTCTATTGATGTTACGTTTAAAGTTCTAGGTGAATTTCCTTTGGCATACGCCATGTGGTTACTGTATATGATTTTGGTACACTGGGTATTGTATATATGCCTACCTGATCTAGAGAAGGGAAAGAAAAATGAGGGTGTAAGTTATCACAAGGAATGTACTCACTGCCTTATTATGTAACTGTACCCCTTTTGCACAACACCTTGTCAACAAAATTTAATTAATTAAAAAAAAAGAGGTAGAGTGCTAGCCTTGAGCAAAAAGAAGCCAGGGACAGTGCTCAGGCCCCGAGTTCAAGCCCCAGGACTGGCAAAAAATAATTATATAGTTACATAAAGTAATTCTGAAGGCAATGGTTCATAAAATACATTTTTACCTCAGAGCTATTTCCTTAGAAACCTTGTGCTTAATCTCAGGTTGGGGAGATCAAAGGGGAACTATTTATTTCTAAGGGTTCTCATTTGGGAAAGATGACTTAGCTGAGGGATGGAGATTAGAGATAGAAAAATATCTACAGAAAAACCTAAGGTTTCTGGTTTGGCCTGTCACAACCAGGGTCTTCAGCAATCATGTCTTCAGCCTGCTTTAGGAAAGCAGTACCTCTAAAAAGAAATTCGAATTGCTTTATTACATCTATTGGTACAAAACCTGTTTGTACAAGCTAAGTTAAAATATAACTCTGCCCTTTAGGATCTAAAGTCAAAAGACTCTAATTATTACTTGCTATATATACAGATAATAAACAAAATTGATTTTTGTATGTAGATTGTTGAAAAAGCCTTCTTCTCTCATAGTCACACCCTTTGATCACTAAAAAAAATATTCTGGGTATTCAACAAAGAGCCTCCTATGAAGTACTATGTATATGCCAGATAAGAATATGGTGACACAAAAGAGCAATAAATCAGGGTCCTTATTGTCTTGGACCACCCAGGAAAGAAGGAGAGAGATATAAAAAGAAAATTAGAGGCCTGAGCAGAGTTTTGTGGGAAGCCAGAAGATGCAATAGTAACTCTTCTTTGAAGGCCTCAGAAGGGCTTCATTGAGGAGGAGGAAATATGTAAACCAAGTCTTAAATAAAGTGTTGAGTTTGAGAGAGGTTAATTAAGGGTGGTCCACAGAACGCAGTGATACATTGCTTTACATGCATGAGGCCTTGTGTTTGATCTCCAGCACCACAAAAGGAAAAATAAAAGGAAAGAAGTGAAGTAAAGAGAGGGAAAGAAAAAGAAAAGTGGAGGAAGGAAGGAAGGAAGTGATGGAGGGAAGGGAAGGAAGGGAAGTAGGAGGTTGAGATCTGAGGATCTTGATTCAAAGCCAGCTCAGGGAGGAAAGTCCATGAAACTCCTATCTCCAATTAAGCACCAAAAAAAGCCGGAAGTGGATCTATGGATCAAGGGATAGAGTGCTAGCTTTGAGCTAAAAAAGCTCAAAAACAGCACATAGGCCCTGAGTTCAAGCCCCAGATCAGGCACATGCATGTACCCCCCCCCCACATACACACAGTAGGAAGGGAGGGAGGGGGGAGGGAGGGAGGGAGGGAAGAAGGGAGGGAGGATGGAAGGGAGGAAGGAAAGATCTTGCTGGCCAAGCTGATTCAGTGTGCAAAGGCAGCAAAGCTCAAATAACTCACTTGACACAGGGACAGCTTCAAGTGACTCCAGCATCAAGTGATTTTTGAGGAGTGGCAAGAATCAGGCTTGAAAAGCAGGTTGGGACAGAGTTGTAAAGTATTCTATATGCCTGGCTAACAAGTTTGGACTTTGTCATGTGGGCATAATCCCATGTTCTCAGTCGACATGCAGAAAGGTTCTACCTTTGCAATTCTGGTCTGAATCGTTTTCAAGCAAGCTGTCCTGTCAATCATATTCTTGTCAGACATGTTCTATATTCTTGTTAGAAGCATCAGTGATGAGGAAGGCAACTAACAACTTACTTTCCTCACTCTTCCTTTTTATTATTCTTTCACTTCAAGCTACCAAAGTTGGTGACCATTATATCACAGACGCCTTTTAGCTTAGATCTATCCTTTAGAAAGCATGAACCCGTGGCAGGTACTGGGTGAAAGGCCTCAAATACACTGTCTTCTTCAATCCTGAAAGCAGCCCTTTGTGGTTGTGCTCTGCTCAGGATTCCTGCTGGCAAACAGTAGATAATTTAAGCAGAAAGGGAATTTATAGGAAGCTAGCAGGCAACTTATAGCATCCACAGGCCTAGACATAGGTAGGATCCAAGGGAATAAGCAGAGCACAAAGTTAAGATTTCTTTGTTGTTATTTTATAAAATAGGGTATCACTATGTTCAAGCTCAAGGCCAGCCTTGAACTTCCTATGTAGACCAGAATGGCCTTAAACTCTCCATCCTCCTACCACAGCCTCTCTAGTGTTGGCATTACTGGTATATACTACCACAATCAACATCAGTAACAATTTCTCAGAACAAGATTCTTTCATGCCTCTGGACTCCAGGCTAGCCACAAACTGACAACAGTGCCTTGCCTTTATACTGCTACCCTTGAATACAAAGAGATGGGTGAGTTTTAACTGGCCCTGCTCAGAGCATGTGCTTATGTCTTTGCTACCAGAGACAGACAGAGGAATGGCTTGATGCACTCAAGAGCAGAAAGGATGTTCGGATACCAGATGCAAGACCTCACTGGTATACTATTAGCTCGTATTTTTGTGGATGAGGGAATGGATTTCGAGTAGGTGGGTTAGTTACGGAAGTAGTCAGTGGTAGAGCCAGGATTAGAGTCCAAGTCAGTTTGTCTGCAAAGCCCACGCTGTTACACAATCAGTTGCATTGCATTCTCAGAAGCATCTCAGCTATATGTCACAGCCCACACAGTAGTCCGGCTCCCATCACCTTGTCTGCATTACTGCCTCCTACTTGGTGTCCCTGCTCTGTCCTCCCCCATCTCACTTCACTCTTTATCCAGTTGCTAAGATAATATTTTTTGAGTACTATCTATTTCATGCCAGCCTCTTGTTCAAAAATCAGTGACTCATTCCTTCAAGAGCCTGCCCTGACGAATATCATTCTACATGGATCACTCCTTCAGTAATCAGTCAAATAATGTGGCTGCCATGCCACACAGATGCGAAGCTGATATGTCACTACCTTGTACTTATTTATAATCTCTAGCTGTTACATTTATATGTGACTTCACTGAGGTTATAACGCTGGCTTTCGTAGCTA
Source organism: Perognathus longimembris pacificus (assembly GCF_023159225.1). NCBI lineage: Eukaryota > Metazoa > Chordata > Mammalia > Rodentia > Heteromyidae > Perognathus > Perognathus longimembris. The sequence goes on from NC_063163.1 coordinate 45,958,316, forward strand.
TAATGATACAGCCTATCTCAATCCAGATCCCTGGACCCTTCAGAATATTTGCATGATTATTGGAGATGTTGTTATTTGCAGAATGCATCTCACTTGTCAGTTCATTATTAGCTCCCTTGAAGTTGTTCAGTGGCTTCCTACATTCCTCTGCCATATATGTCAGGCCCTACTGAGATTAGATAGAGTAAAACATTGTTGACAATGATCGTAATTCTATTTATTTTGGAAATGTTTGATTCTTTGCCCTCAGATACTGCCTGCTGAGGAATGATGAAAGTGGTACGTTTTTCTCAGAGTTGTAAAGCAAGAGGAGATAGTATTTAGAGTAGGCTTCCCATTTGGGGGAGGTACTGGTTTGAACTCAGGATCTTGAGCTTGCCAGGCAGGCACTGTACCACTTGAGATATGCTACCAGCCCTACTCCCTTCTTTCTCATTGGGAATAACAAAGGTAACATAACCATGGAGCCTAACATGCAATTGTATCGTCTGGATGACTAAATTACCAGCTTGATTTTTTTTTTACATGCTATGAATTGAACTCAGGGCCTCCTGTTTACAGTTGAGCCATGCCTCTAGCCTTTATGTGCTTTGGTTGTTTCCAAGGTAGAGTCTTGCTTTATATCTAAGCAGGCTCGGACTATGATCCTCATACTTGTGCTTCCCGATATTGCTAGGGATGACAGGTTTGTGGCTCCCCTATAGCTGAGATAACAGGTGTATGTCACTGCACCAATTGACCAAAATGGAAGCTCTCAAACATTTTTTCCCCAGGCAGGTTTTGAACTGTGATCCCTCATTTCTGTCTCTCAAATGGCTAAAATTAAAGGATGGAGCCACCATGCCGGGCCCAGTTTGAGTTTTTTAGAAGAAAGCCTTTTTCATGGTTTCTGCCTTTTGTGGCAGAAGGCATTGTTGGCAACTAATAAAGTCTGCACCCATGAAGACCTCTATATTCCTCTAAATCCAAACACAGAAGATCAAGACCACAGCCTCATTCATTTCATTTCCCATCTGCCAGTATCCTAGTCTGCAGTTAAGAGCTTAAACTCAAGTCCTGGGCACTGTCTCTGAGCTTCTTTTGCTCAAGGCTAGGACTCTACCATTTGAGACACAGCACCACTTCTGGTTATGTGGTACTGAGGAATTGAACCTAGAGCTTCATGCATGCTCGGTATGCACTCAACCACTAAGCCACATTCCTAGCCTACAGATAAATTTTTTTTTTTTTTTGCCAGTCCTGGGCCTTGGACTCAGGGCCTGAGCACTGTCCCTGGCTTCTTCCCCCTCAAGGCTAGCACTCTGCCACTTGAGCCACAGCGCCGCTTCTGGCCGTTTTCTGTATATGTGGTGCTGGGGAATCGAACCTAGGGCCTCATGTATCCGAGGCAGGCACTCTTGCCACTAGGCTATATCCCCAGCCCTACAGATAAGTTTTTGAGGGGTGTGTGTGTGTGTGTGTGTGTGTGTGTGTGTGTGTGTGTGTCTTTCCAGAATTGGGGCTTGAATTCAAGGCCTGGGTATTGTCCCTAAGCTTTTTTTTTTTTTTTTCAAGGTGTGTGTTATATCACTTGAGACACAGCTCCACTTCTGGCTTTTTTGGTATTTTTTGTTGTTGTTTTTTGGTAAGGATTTTACTGCCCAAGCTGGCTTCAAATTGTGATCCTCAGGAACTGGGAATGTGGCTTAGTGGAAGAGCGCTTGCCTGGCATGTATGAAGCCTTGGGTTCAATTCCTCAGTACCATATAAACAGAAAAAGCTGGAAGTGGTGCTGTGGCTCAAGTGGTAGAACACTAGCCTTGAACACAGAGAGGCTCAAGGACAGAGGCCAGGCCCTGAGTTCAAATCCCAGGACTGGCAAAAAACCAAAAACACACCAAATTGTGATCCTCAGATTTTAGCCTCCAGAGTGGCTAGAATTACAATCATGAGACACTGGTACTGGCAGACTCTTTCTTGAGTTTGGATGTCAAAGGAGGTCACATCTACACACAATGAATGCACCATGGTGATCAAGACCACCAGTAGAATGAATGAGAACCAACATTTATTCAAGGGATATTCATATATGCTTTGGTTGTTTCCTGGGTACTGGAAGTAAAGATAAATAAAATAGGTCTTCTGTCTCCAAGGAGTTAAACTTCTACCCAGGGAGAGAAAACTATTTAACAAATAGCTAATGAACAATGGGTAAAGGCAATGAATCAAGTCTGTTCTGGGCACAAGAATGACATATTGTGGGTATAGCTCAGTGAGAGAGCATTTTCCAGGCATGGGCAGGGTCCTGGGTCTTGGTCCCCAGTACAACAAAAAAAATTATGCAGAGGAAGTGGCAGTCCATTCTTCATGAGACAAGAGATCCCAAACAGTTTTGCAGAGGCCAAGATGCTTGAGCTGGCATTAAGGAAAAGAGTAAGAATTTTCCAGACAAATTACCTAGGGAAAAGGGTCTGAGAAAGAGGGACAAAATTATATTATGGAAAGCAGGGAGCTGGTGGCTCACACCTGCAATCCTAGTTACTCAGGAGGCTGAGATCTGAGGACCGAAGTTCAAAACCAGCCCTAGAAAGTCTGTGAGTCTCTTGCCTCCAGTAAAGTATTCAGAAAAAGCCCGAAGTGATGCTGTGGCTCAAGGGCTAGAGCACTAGTCTTGAGCAAAAAGAGCCTCAGGGAGAGTGCCTAGGCCCTGAGTTGGAGCCCTGGGACTGGAAAAAAATTATATTATGGATCAAAAACCTTGTGAATAGTATGGATTCTGGATGTGTTTATTCAGTGTCCATTCTCTTTCTCCAAATTTCTCAGCCATGAAGTAAAGTGAAATTTACCTCATTTTCAGGTCAGGTCAGGTTGGCCTTAGCCAACCAGTATAATCTCTTCCCTTATCACAACTGTTTACCAGAAAGACATGTCCTGTCGTCCTGCACAAACTGGTCATGGCTTCCTCAGGGCATTTAGTTCTAGGCTAGATATATCTATGTAGAAAGAAGCCAAAAACTTCGGGTTGATGACTGGGAAAGAGAAATACTTGCAGAACTGTTCTTGGACAAGGAAGAGGAAGCATGTAAAACCAAGAGCTGCTGCTTTCCTTTTTTTTTTTTTTTTTTTTTGGTCAACTAAAGGAGAAAGATATCACATCTATCTGTGTGGGTTGCAAAGAAATAGAGCCAATGATCTGACCAAACTCTGATGATATGGCCTTCCCTTTAAATCCAATTAAATGAAGATTTTAGTTGCAAGACACAATCCAATAAAATGTCCTGCAACTAACATCCTTCTCTCTGGTGCCATGTCACTGGTGTAGCCTTTGAAAGGGTAGTGGTGCATAATGGGATTGTAGAAGGAGGCTTGGGTCAGATGATAAGTGCAGGTTTTGTTCTAGGAACACAGTAAGTTCTCGAAGGTTTTAGATGATGTTAGGGAGTAACATGATCTGATGTGTTTTACAGATAACTCTTAGAGAACCAGAACCAGGCTAGGGGCTGGAACCTATCACGGTGAGGAACCTATCACATTTCCTTATCCTTAATCATTCCATTCTATTCCACTTTTTTTTTTTGGCATCAGTCTCAGAAGAAAATTAACAGCCAGGCCCTGGTAGCTCAAGCCTGTAATCTTAGCTATTCAGGAGGCTGAGATTTGAACACTGTGGCTCAAAGCCATGCCAGGCAGGAAAATCTAAAACATTCTTATCTCCATTAACCAGTAAAAAAGGAAGTGGAGCTGTGGCTCATGTGGTAGAGCATCACAGCCTTGAACAAAATAAAAGCTGAGGGACAGTGCTCAGGCCCAGAGTTTGAAAACTCTAGTATTAACACAAACACACACATACACACACACACACACACACACACACACACACACACACACAATTATCTTTTAAGAATAATTGATCCATGAAGGTAATATATGTAAATTCCTTTTTTTTTTTTTTTTTGGCCAGTCCTGGGCCTTGAACCCAGGGCCTGAGCACTGTCCCTGGCTTCTTTTTGCTCAAGGCTAGCACTCTGCCACTTGAGCCATAGCGCCACTTCTGGCCATTTTCTATATATGTAGTGCTGGGGAATTGAACCCAGGTCTTCATGTATACAAGGCAAGCACTCTTGCCACTAGGCCATATTCCCAGCCCCTGTAAATTCCTTTTTTTAAGGAGAAAAATTATTAATGTTTCTTGTATTCCAATCATATAAACTATTTCATAACATACATCTTTTTTTTTTTTTTTGTGGTCGGTTGTGGGGCTGGGCCTGGGCACTGTCCTTGAGCTCTTCAGCTCAGTGCTACCATTCTACCACTTTGAGCCACAGTACCACTTCCGGTTTTCTGGTGGTTAATTGGAGATAAGAGTCTCATGGACTTTCCTGCCCTGGTTGGCTTTGAACCTCAGTATTCAGATCTCAGCCTCCTGAGTAGCAAGGATTACAGGCATAAGCCACTGGGGCTTGTCATCCATACACATTTGTTTGTTTGTTTGTTTGTTTTTATTGTTGGTTGTAGGGCTTGACGTGTAGCTTATAAAGATATCTAAATTCTTTAGAATTGTGTACACTGGAAGAAAGTTGTATGTCTGTTTTAGAAGCCAACAGAATGTGTCTGTGATTTCATGTAGGAGCTCAAAGTTTGAGGTAAATGATTTGGATCAACCAATGATATCTTCATTCTGTTTACCTTTATGGCTTTCAATTTGTTTTATAATATATCTAAACATTTTTTACTAATTTTCCCTCCCCTACTGTTTTAGAGGTTTTTTTTTTGTTCATTTAATCTTCCCCACCCCCTGCCAAACAATGGCAGTTGCAGAAAAATAAAAAAAAATAAATCTTTCAGCACAAATGCCCTTTTCACTTGGTATTTGCTGTTCTTATAGGAAATTAACTCGATTCTAACCAGTTTTACTCTAGAGGAGGCATCTTTTGGTAACAAACATTTGTCCTGAACTTTATGGCCTCTGGCTAAACTACTAAGCAAATTCTATTGGTATGGCAAACATGAGCATGTGAGTTCTCTCTGCTCCCTTTTACTGGAAACAGATCTACAAAGATCTTGATATTCAATTAATCTTTCTACTTATTTGTCGGTATTTAGCTCCCTTTTCATGCCTTACCCTATGCTGGTTGGCAGAAAGAGTGCAATAGGAGGGTTGATTTGAGAATGTGCTTAACAGAGTATGTAGTCTGAGGATAGGAAGAGCTTTAGCTAACCCTGTGCAGATACTGAAATGTATACAATGGCTGGTTTATCTGTAGTGAACTATTTATGTTGTGTATATTTAAAAAGTGTCATTAGATATATCCAAAGAATTTTAGATGATGCCAGTCTATCAAGACTCCAGTGACAGCACTAGACTTCTTTTTTTTTTTTTTTTTTTTTTTGCCAGTTCTGGGCCTTGGACTCAGGGCCTGAGCACCGTCCCTGGCTTCTTCCCGCTCAAGGCTAGCACTCTGCCACTTGAGCCACAGCGCCGCTTCTGGCCGTTTTCTGTATATGTGGTGCTGGGGAATCGAACCTATGGCCTCGTGTATCCGAGGCAGGCACTCTTGCCACTAGGCCATATCCCCAGCCCAGCACTAGACTTTCGGTTACTAACTTGACTTTCAATCAAGGTCCTTCAAGAAAAAGATGAACTCATTTCTTTTAACAGATCCATTTATCTTTCCCACATACTTAATGCTAGATGAAAATTTGAATAAAAAACTTTTGTTGAAAACTATACTAGCCCCCAAGATATGCATGTCCATTCCTTAGCCAAGCAACTATATATTTGAGCTTAGGTCTGATTGTTTAAATGGTGATATATTTCATACATACTCTCTCCATTTGAATATTGACATGGTACTCTTTATTCTCCATAAGTTCCATTTAATTTCTTTATATTTTCTATAAAACATCATTTAATGCAGAACACTTAGAGCAGCACAGACAAAATAATTATGCACCAGACCTCAGCATAAACCTGGCCCTTATTTTATTTATTTATTTAGCCAGTCTTGGGGCTTGAACTCAGGGTCTGAGCACTGTTCCTGGCTTCTTTTTGCTCAAGGCTAGCTAGTACTCTACTACTTGAGCCACAGTGCCACTTTCAGCTTTTCTGTTTATGTGGTGCTGAGGAATCGACCCAGGGCTTCATGCATACTAGGCAAGCACTCTGCTGCTAAGTCACACTCTCAGTCCTGGACCTTATTTGAAAAACCAAACGTTAACCATACCAACTTCTCTAGATTTTTTGCTTAGTATGCCTCAAAGCTAGAGGTGTTATCCAATGATAAGCTATAGATATGGGGGCTGGGAATATGGCCTAGTGGCAAGAGTGCTTGCCTCCTACACATGAAGCGCTAGGTTTGATTTCCCAGCACCACATATATGGAAAACGGCCAGAAGGGGCGCTGTGGCTCAGGTGGCAGAGTGCTAGCCTTGAGGGGGAAGAAGCCAGGGGCAGTGCTCAGGCCCTGAGTCCAAGGCCCAGGACTGGCAAAAAAAAACAAACCCTTGGGTTCGATTCCTCAGCACCACATATATAGAAAAGGCCAGAGGTGGTGCTGTGGCTCAAGTGGTTGAGTGCTAGCCTTGAGCAAAAAGAAGCCAGGGACAGTGCTCAGGCCCTGAGTCCAAGCCCCAGGACAAAAAAAAAAAAAAAAAAAAAAAAAAAAAAGCTATAGATATGAACTGCTTTGAGCTCTGCCCTTGATTTCACAAGAGTGGATCATATCCAGCACCCAGTTGACACAAATATTTTTCTGCAAAAAACAACAACAACAAAAAGAAGTATAGTTAGATAATGTCTGTGGAATGGTGAGGTCGGCTAATTTTCCTTGAGTGAAGCCAAGGACTTTAATAGATATTAGACCCATGAATGACTAGAAACTAAGGAGTTGAGTCTTGTTTGCATTCTTGGTTTGACTTAGCTGACTTTTTTAATTTTGAAAACTGACATGTTGTAGCAATAGTAAATTCATTTCCTCTTGACCAAGTATACTTGGGATTTCCCTGCTCTGGGATTTCTAAGAAGCAGACCTCATGAGCTGCCACAGACTTTGCCTGTCCATTCAGCCCAGTTCAGAGCTAGTGGAGGAATTTGGTTTGTGGTAGCAAGAAAATTACCAGTGAAGAGAAAGCAAAGCAGGAACAGAAAGAAGAACTTCCTCTTCCTTCCCCTTTTCAATCATTTTCATTCTATCATTATTTCCCTAAGGTTGGTTTCCACTCCCACTGTTCTCCTAGCTGTTCTGCAAAAATTGCAGAGTTAGTTTTCCTCTGAAATTCTGACATAACTAATTACCACTCATTGCTGGTGGGAATGCAAAATGGTATAGCTACTTTGGAAGATAGTTAGGCAATTTCTTACATAGTCGTATTGTATGATCCAGCATTCTTGCTCCTTGGTATTTACCCAAACGAGCTAAAAACTTATGTCTACACAAAAGCCTACACACAGATGTTTGTAGTTACTTTGTTCATAGTTGTTAAAAATTGGAAGCAACCAAGATTTCCCCCAGTAAGCAAATGAATAAACGGTGGCACATCTAGGCAATAGAATATTATTCAGTGCTAAAGAGAAATGAGCTCTCAAAGTAGGAAAAACCACAGAGGAATTTTAAATGAATATTACTAACAGACAGAAACCTCGCTGAACAGGCTACATATGGTATATTCTAACTATGTGACATCCATGAAAATGTAGAAATATGGTGATAGTAAAAAGACCAATGGTTGTCAGAAATGGAGGAGAAAGAGGAGCGAACAGATAAAACACAAAGGATTTTTAGGCCAGTGAAATTGTTCTATGTGATAATAGTGGACACATTTGTCCAACACTTAAGAGTAAATCTTAGGGGTTTTCGCGCTCACCTGGCGCCGTCTCCTTCTCCCTCGGCATCTCTCCTCTCTCTATCTCTTTTTCTCTCTCTTCCCCCACTTGGCCATGCCCAGCTCAGAAGAGACCGTCGCCGGTCCCCCTGCAAGCGGACCCGAGCCGCCGAGGAGGGCTACATGCGGCGGCTCCGCTTTGTCCGGCTGTCGGAGCACGCCACGGCTCCGACCCGGGGGTCCGCGCGGGCCGCCGGCTACGACCTGTACAGTGCTTATGATTATGCCATACCACCTATGGAGAAAGCCCTGGTGAAGACGGACATTCAGATAGCTCTTCCTTCTGGGTGCTATGGAAGAGTAGCTCCACGTTCTGGCTTGGCTGCAAAACACTTCATCGATGTAGGAGCTGGTGTCATAGATGAAGATTATAGAGGAAATGTTGGTGTTACATTGTTCAATTTTGGCAAAGAGAAGTTTGAAGTCAAAAAGGGTGATCGAATTGCCCAGCTCATTTGTGAACGGATTTTTTATCCAGAAATTGAAGAAGGTCAAGTCTTGGATGATACTGAAAGGGGTTCAGGAGGTTTTGGTTCTACTGGAAAGAATTAAAATTTGGGCCAAGAATAGAAAATGAGAAGCATACTTTTTATTAAAAGTAATATAGGGTTTGCTTCAAGTGTTTTTGGTGTTTTGCACCATTGTAAACTTAATGGCTTTAACTTGTAAAAAGTATTTTATTTTCTTATGATAGGAGGAAAAGGTACTTCTATCAGGATTATGTGGGAACTTATTTTGTGTGTTTTTCAACTGATGGTTGTATGAAAATCTACTTTGTGAATACTTGATGCAAACGTTTTTAAAAATCAGATGTACAATTTAATTCAATAAAGAACATTTCTTTGGTTCTGCTTTAAAAAAAAAAGTAAATCTTAATGTAAATTATGGATTCTGGATAATGAAGCTCCTGTCCAGGTCACTAATGGTGGGGCGAGATAATTGTGGGGGATGGGCGAACAGTGTGTGTCAGGGCAAGAAGTACATGGGAACTTCCTGTACTTTGTACTCAACTTTGATGTGTACCTGTTATGAAAACACAAAATCCATTAAAAAAAAAAAAAGATAAATGGCCAGGCACCAATGGCTCACACCTGTAGTCCTAGCTACTCAGGAGGCTGAGATCTGAGGACTGAGGTTTGAAGCCAGCTTGAGTAGACAAATCTAAAAGACTCTTACTTCCATATAACTAGCAAAAAGCCAGAAATGCAGCTGTGGTTTAATTGGTAGAGTGTCAGCTTTGGGTGACAAAGCTAAAAGACAGCATCCTGGCTCTGAGTTCAAGCTCCAGCATGTGTGCATGTGCGTGTGCGCGCACCCACACACACAGTTCAGATTCTTGAGCTGGGAGCATGGCTGAAATGATAAAAGCACCTACCTAGCAAGTATGGGCCCTGAGTTCAAACCCCCAGACTGCAAAAAAAGAAAAAAAATCGCATGTAGTACATCAGAGACAGGTATAGAAAATCTGTATTTTCAAATAGTTCCCAGGTACTTTGGAGTGATGTCAAGCTTCAGAACTGTCAAACTCTGTTGAAGGAGCCCACGTGTCTTCTGCCAAAAAGGGAACAGGAAAGGGGAAGGAAGACAATATGGAAGGATGCTTTCTGATGTTACTGGTTGTAACTAAAAGGTATTCATTTGGAAGAGGCATTGTTGGTCATGTATTTGTATGCCAAGGGACCATTAGCATTATACTGTAGGGATTTTCTAAGTATGCACTAAGTATGCTTAACTGAGTCAGCAAGAAAATTCATTGAAATTCAACGCAGTGATTCCTAAATCACATACTTAAAAGTGAAAGCAGAAGTTACTTTTCATCCCATGTTCCCAAATTTGGTTTTTTTTGCCAGTCCTAGGCCGTGAACTCAGGGCCTGAGCACTGTCCCTGGCTTCTTTTTGGCTCAAGGCTAGCACTCTGCCACTTCTGGCCATTTTCAGTATATGTGGTGCTGAGGAATTGAACCCAGGGCCTCATGTTTACGAGGTAAGCACTCTTGCCACTAGGCCATATTCCCAGCCCCGCACCATGTTCCCAAATTTTTGATGCTTAAAATGTTGAAACTTCTATTGCAAGATGGTCTGGCCCTGACTTGTATCCAATTTTGCCCATTAGATTCCCACTATGAGACAAAGACATCGCCTTTACTCTGTCCTTTGTTCAGCTGTCTGTCTCTCTCTATTGTTCCCATCCAATTCTTTCTTATCTTTCCCTTCTTTCTTTTAGAGTAGACAGTGGCTTTACTCCTTCAAATGAATTATATTAATTTAGTTTTTCAATGACTGTAAGGTTGGGACTGTAGTTATCTACCTTTTACAGATGAAGTGAGAGGGTTCAAAAGATCAAGTGAGATGCTTCAGGACACTGATAAATGCTCTATTATTTTTTTATTTAGCATACACCAGCTATAGAAGTGGGAGATTTCATTGTGATATTTCCATGCATGTACACAATGAATTCCAACCAACCTCTACTTCCCCTACCACTCTCCCTTATCCTTTCTGATACAATTTTAAGAGGTTTTGTTGCTGTATTTTTAAACATTAAAAATGTTATTTTTCAAGGTTATATGCAGAGGGGATACAGTTATATGTCAGGTGAAGAGTACACTTGTTTTTGAATAATATCACCACTTCCCTCACTCAGTCCGTTTTTCCCTCCCATCCCCATCCACAAGTAGTAGAGTTCATTTTCAAGGTAGTGTCTAGTGAGTACCACTGCTGCACTTGTTTACCTTTTGTCCATCAATTTCTGTGCCCTCTTGCCCTCTTAAAGACAGATAAATGAATAAACAAGATAAACAAAAGACAGAAATGGCAACAAAGGGAAAAAAAAACAAACCAAAACCTTGTTTCCATTTGCTGGAGTTGACTTCTTGTTCCATTCTTATCTATGATCAATTTCAACAATGTCTACCCTCTTTCCCCCTCATTATTCCAACTCCTAAGTGCTCTACATTTACCTATTTCCTAGTCTTGACACCTAAGACCTTCCCTGTTGCTCTGGTGCAGAATCCTTGCTCTGCCAGTCCCAGGGCCCTGCATTGCTTCCCTAAACTGTCACCACAGATTTGAGTCTTGCTATTGAAACCCTGCCTGGAGGTTGATACACAGCTGCCTGTCAGTCCATGTTCCTGTTGCTGATTGACCCACTGTTTCTCTGGGTCAGCAGAACTGATCTCTCTCTCTCTCTCTGTGTTTTATCTGATGACACTAATATCCCCATTTCCTCACCAATCTTTATATTGCTAATGTAGGTCACTGAGGATGAGCCGAAAAATGCATGGTGCTTACTACTAGCAAGGGCCTTGGAGTCTGCTCTGAGTACTCTTTTTTCCCTTTCTTACTCTTTCCTAATTGGTCTTCCAAGGGTGAAGAGTTAATCTAAAGGAAGTCACCTTAATCCAGCTATTAAGAATAATCCCCTTGGGGCTGGGGATATGGCCGAGTGGCAAGAGTGCCTGCCTCATATACATGAGGCCCTGGGTTTGATTCCCCAGTATCACATATACAGAAAATGGCCAGAAGTGGCGCTGTGGCTCAAGTGGCAGAGTGCTAGCCTTGAGCAAAAAGAAGCCAGGGACAGTGCTCAGGCCCTGAGTCCAAGCCCCTGGACTGGCCAAAAATAAATAAATAAATAAACAAACAAATAAATAAATAAATATTTTTTTTAAAAAAAGAATAATCCCCTTAGTCCTCCCCCTACCTAAAAGCTCCAACTAGAGCTTAGCTCCTACTTCTGTTTCCTAGATTAGGGATTGTTTAAATGGTGGCCTGAGTAATACAGGTCTGTGAAACTTCTCAAATGGCATGTGATGAGCTTCATTTTAAGTGTATCCATTTCCATAACATCAATTTCAGTATTTTCTCCCAAAATTTGTTTGAGGATGTGTCTGCATTTGCATTAAACAATCTCACCTCCTTCACCTACCTTAAAGTTTACTGTGATGCATTGCCTTAGGTGAAAGAAAAAGCTTCCTGGCAATAGTAAAATAACTAAAACATTGATTTTCAAGGGCTTTGATGATTTATAAGGCAACTTAAAACTATCACACTTCCAGGTGTCCTCTGTCTTGTAGTAATTCTGTGATATAAGTAGCAAGGGTATTTTGGTTACCATTAGAGGTTCTGAATTAAAATTTAAGGTAGAGTGGGTGTAATGGCATGCAATCTGGATGGATATGAACAATATCCTTTTTCATCCTGTGTCCCCCCCACCCCCCCAGTTCTGGGGCTTGAACTCGGGGCCTGAGCACTGTCCTTGGTTTGTTTTTGCTCAAGGTTAGAACTCTACCACTTGAGCCACAGTGCCACTTTCAGCTTTTTCTGTATAAGTGGTGCTGAGGAATCGAACCCAGGGCTTCAGGTATACGAGAAAAGCACTCTACCACTAGGCCACATTCCCAGCACCCAGGTCAAGTCTTTTAGTGAGGCATTTATCCTTAACTTGGGGATAAAAGCATCCTTGGGCTCGGACTAGTCATCTAGACCTCTAAATAAAGAAGGGAGATTGATACTACATTGGATTTCCTTCAAAATGCCTCTCCCATCCCCAGACTCCTCACCTCACTGGAAGTAGCCTGGCCCTTTAGTTCCTCGCCTTAAAAGCCAGGCCCTAGCCCTGACTCGAAAATAACTCTAGAAACCGCAGAGCGATGGGTCATTGACGCTTTAGATAGGTCATTCCAGGACAAGGAAAAGGAAGATCTAGAAAACTACAATTCCCAGGATGCTACGCTACGAACCGGTGGCCGGGAGCCAGTGCATGACGGGAGCGCAAAGAGGCCTCTCTAGTTAAAACCGCTAGGCCAGGTAATCTTAGCACATGCGTAGTAATGTCCCAATACTGGGCTTCTTTCCTTTCTGCAGGCCTCTTCTCTTTCCGGCAGAGGCACCCTTTACCCCGCCCACCTCCATCCCCTTACCAGGGAATCCGGAGGGGGCGGGGCTTCTGGCGAGCGCGCTCCCGAGGGTGTGCACATGCACGTTCACAAGAGATTTAGAAGTGACAAGGACTGAACACCGGTTTGGAAACCTAGGGAGGGAGGCCAAGGGAAATAAAAGGCGCATGCGTCCTAGCGGAACCGCGGGGGCGGGGGGGCGTGGCTACGGGAGTGGCAGAGGGGCGGGGCGGAAATAGGCAGTGGGGCTGATGACGCACGCGCATTAGTCGCCAGCGACCCGCCTCTGACTTTCGGTTTTCCCCTCCTCCTTTACCACCCTCCCGGAAGTGGAGCCGCCCTCGCGCCCACCAGCGGCCACTCCTGTGGCAGGCCCCGCCCTCGTCCCCACCCCCTGGCTCTCCGCCCCCTCCTCCGGTGGTGGCGCCGGCTTGTAACCCCGGTGGTGGTGGCAGCGGGTAGGATTCCCCAAGACCGGAGCGCAAAGTCGTTCCCAGGGAAGGCCACTGGGCTATGCTTGCCGGCTCCCGGCGTCTCGCTCCGGCCAGTCTCCGTCCCCGTGTCAGCTTGTGTCAGCCTGTGCCCGTGCCGGAGCGCTCTCCTCAGCCCGGCCCCGCGGCGCGGAACGCGCGCCCCCGGCGCGCCCCCTCCGATGGCGGCGGAGATCCAACCCAAGCCGCTGACTCGAAAGCCGATTCTGCTGCAGCGGGTCGAGGGGTCCCAGGAGGTTGTGAATATGGCCGTGATCGTGCCGAAGGAGGAGGGCATCATCAGCGTCTCGGAGGACAGGTAAGGCACTGCTGCCCCTCGGTCGGAGGAAGGTGGGACGGGCCGGCGGTCCCCGGGCGCAGTTCCCCGCGTCAGTGCTCCCGTGAAGGTGCTCCCTAACTTTGAAGGTAATGCGCATCCTGGAGGTGTCCGTGTCCAGCAGCGTTCCGTCCCTGCTTCGTGGCTCTGAGAATTGGAACTCAGAGGGCTGTGTGCACCCGGCCCTTTCCGCGACCGCCGTGGCCGGACACCAGACCTAACGGTGCGCGCTGGACACCAGACCTGGACCGAGCCCAGGGGAGGGGAGGGGGTGAGGGCGGAGCCGCCGGCTCCGCAGGTGTGTGCCTTGGGAGGATGCTCGGAGCCGCCGGTGCGAGAGCACTAAGTCTTTGGGCGCACTCTGGAGCAGTTCTTGGGGCCCCCGGATGAGAAAGGCCACTGACTTCTCCCAGACATTTCTACCGAATCCACGTATCCCAACCAGTTCACATTGAATTCGGTGAGCATTCTAGGTTGTGAAAAGAGTAACTTGGAACATCTGCGTGGTGCCGTCTTCTCCTTATCTCTTGGAGCTCTAGGGGAAAGCTTGAAAGGGACTTGAAAGAACTTGAAAGGGACCATTGCTACAGTGGTATAGCGACTTGATTTCCTTCTCTTTGCCTGCTTCCTTTCTTTTTGCTTAATTTTTCTTGATTTGCAGAAGTGTAGAGAGCTGGTTTGCCTTCAGTATTTTTTTTTTTTTGCAGAAATAAGACTGAGGAAGGTACTTTCCAGTGCACTATTGCTTGCATATGATGATGTATCGTTACTTTGATGCGACTTACAAGCATTTTACACACACACACACACACACACACAGACACACACATTGCAGAGGTAAGGGCAAGCTTTTTTTTTTTTTTTTTTTACCACAAAACACTAGTTAGATTTTCTTAATGTAACTACTAAATTATGTTGAGATTGAGAATTCTCTGCCTTGGTGATTCCTACAATATCAGGGGTAAAGCAACAAAGTAATCATTAGTTTCTTTATAATTATTGCAGCACTTTGAATGTATGTAACCTCGAAAATTACTTGGTAGATGTATTCCTGTTTGGTTCTTCAGTATAACTAAGATGACTGTATTACACAGGTGCGTGTTACACAATCCTGCCTACATCATGCTGCATGCAAATGGCCCTTGATTTATTTCTTGAGCAGATTGAGGAGAAAACATTGTTAAAACATGCTAAGGGAAAGCAACCTGAAGTGACAGAATGAAGGGCAGTGCCTGAAGTGGGATACCTGAATATAGGAGCGTTTTGTAATTCACAAACTATTCTTAAGTGTGCTTCACTTTTCCATAGTTGCAAAGTTCTATTAAAAGAGATTGTTTCTGGATCTAAAAATACTTTTTTGTAGAGTCATTTTTATGGAATATAGTTCATAAAATATATTGAAGGAACATATTGATATAGATGTCACTTTTCCACTGTTAGTAAAGATGAAATTTATCAGTTTCTAACTATGGTAGGCAATTTCTAAGTAAGTTCTTTGACTCCAGGTAACAGGAAAAAGGTAAAGACTGTGTTTTTTACTACTAGTTTTGGAAATTCTTCTTTCCATCCCACTGCATTTATCTCTAGTGAAACAGTTTTAGTGGGGGTATAGGGTATACTTCAAAGTATTTGGAGAATCTAAATGTTAAAAAATAAAACCCTGGAGTATGTAGTCATTGTATTCAATGTATACTATATACACAGTGAAGTATGTGACTTGCGGGTAGAGGTGGGAGGGACAAAATAGAGAAGAATGAAGGAAGGGGTGACATTGTCCAAGAAGCATTGTACTCACATCCTGACTTAATCTAATGGTAACTCCTTTATACAATTACTTAATGAAAACAAAAATAATTAAAAATTATAAAAAAGAAGAATCTACATAAAAAGAAATACCATATATAGCTACATCTTAATTCTTACTTTCCTACTTGGTAATCTAAATAATAGAGTTACTATTAGAAAAGGTCATATGGAAAACCAGGATTATTTTCTCTATGTACTTTATTTGTATTCAAATTGACAAATCGGTGCTTCTTTGGGTTAGACACACAAGCATGAAAATAACTGTAATTTAGGGCTCAGTTTCAGTTACAGTATTCATGAATATTCGAAAATTCATTTATATCCTTGATTTCCAAAGTTCAGTGTTTCTGGAGATATGGCTCAAGTGGTAAATCATGTTCCTGGCAAGCACCAAACCCTGAGTTCTAAACCCCAGTACAGGTTAAAAAACACACAAAAAAGAAGAAAAAAAAACCTTCAAATCTTAATGTTACATATAGTGCTGAGGATATGAAGATAGATTGGTTGATTTTTGTGAAAACTAACAAGGCCACTGCCATTAATTACCTGCTTCAGTTGCTTACTAATTGTCATCATTTTTTAACTTGCAGGATTAAGTTACAAGAAATGTAATGTACCATAAACTAGTATTAAACTCTAGTTTATTCCTTTTGACCTCTGGCTCCTTTATAGCCTTTATCTATGCCTTTGAAAACACTTGGCATTTTCTGTTGTAAACAGTGTTATTGTACTTAATGTCTGTTTCATCCTCTGCAAGTTCTCCAGGGAGCCTTCTATGAAGTCTTTATTTATTTTTTTGCCAGTCCTGGGGCTTGGACTCAGGGCCTGAGCACTGTCCCTGGCTTTGTTTTTGTGTGTGTTTGTTTGGTTTATTTTTGTTTTTGTTTTTGTTGCCAGTCCTAGGGCGTGGACTCAAGGCCTGAGCATTGTCCCTGGCTTCTTTTTGCTCAAGGCTAGCACTCTACCTCTTGAGCCACAGCTCCACTTCCAGCTTTTTTCGATACATGTGGTGCTGAGGAATCGAGCCCAGGGCTTCATGTATACGAGGCGAGCACTTTACCACTAGGCCATATTCCTAGCCCCCTGGCTTCGTTTTTGTTCAAGGCTCTACCATTTGAGCCACAACGCCACTTCCGGCCTTTTTGTATATATGTGGTGGTAAGGAATTGAACCCAGGGCTTCAGGTATATGAGGCAAGCACTCTTGCCACTAGGCCATATTCCCAGCCCCTTGTATGAAGTCTTACTTTTAGCACCTGGAGAGCCTAAAATAATGTTTCGCATTCAAGAGTCCCTCCATAAACAGTATCTTAACTATTGTAGTTTTAGTTGGTATTTGTTGAATGGTTATTGTGGTGACCTATGAAAGCCTTGTGTAGACAAATGCACACTTGTGGGGAAAGTATTAGACTGGGTGGCTTTAAGTGCTTAAAATTTAGACAATCCGTGCATTGCTTCATTCATTCCATCAACAAACATCTAAGTTTTTAGTGTGTTCTACTCACATGTGTAGAAGACAATGAAGAATATGTCAAAGATAGCACAATTTAGTAGGGAAATTTTTTTAGAAGATCCCCTTTTAGCAACACTAGATTGAACCTAGGGCCTTGTATATATAGATATATCTGTGTCTGTCTGTCTATCTATCTATTGTCTGCCTCTCTGTCTGTCTGTCTGAATGATGACACTTAAACATTTCTGGTTGTGCCATAAGTCAAAACCGGTTCCCAGATTTCCTAGGCCTTTCTATATCTGGTTTGTTTATAGTGAGGGTCTCTCCCCAAAGGACACACCAAACTTTGGTACTTCGGATTCTTCATTGCTCAACTTCTTTTTGGATTATGTGTTTAGACTATTTCAACATTTCTTGCTTAAGAGTTTCATCTTATCTGCTCTGTTATGGTCGAGACTTATGTTTCCTTGTTTACTAGCTGCTTTGTCAATTGATGAAAGCCAGGAGGGACCTCTCAGTAGGTAGGACCCAGCCCCATTCAGACCTGAAATCTTACCATTTTTACAGGAAGTTTCAGTACCTAGGTAGTTTCTATTAGAACTAGTAGAAACTTTTCCCTCCCAAGGAGTCAACACAGTTCATTGACCAGAGTTGCTAAAGAATCTCCTTGGCAGCTGGTGGTGGTGTCTTGACTAGAGGGATCTTGCAGATGAGTGGGAGTTCATGTGGGGTAGAGCAAAGGGCCTTCTAGCTTTTCCTCAAGAAGACCTTGGGGCTTGGGAATATGGCCTAGTGGCAAGAGTGCTTGCCTCATATACTTGAAGCCCTGGGTTCGATTCCTCAGCACCACATATATACAAAAAGGCTAGAAGTGGTGCTGTGGCTCAAGTGGTAGAGTGCTAGCCTTGAGCAAAAAAAAGCCAGGGACAGTGCTCAGGCCCTGAGTCCAAGCCCCAGGACTGGCAAAAAGAAAAAAAAAAAAAAAAGAAGACTTGGATACCCTGGGAAACAACACTCTGGAGGCACCAGATTAAGAGTCTAAGCATTCCGAACACAGATGAGTGTCCTAACACTTTGAGGAACTGGAAAGTAGTTTCAGGGGAGTAACTAAAAATCACTTAAATCTCACTAGAAGAGGGAGGTGCCTCAAGCCTATAATCTTGGCCATCTGGGAGTAAGAGAAGGAGGAAAGTAGTTAGGCTAGCCTGGGTTCAAAAAAAATAAAAAAAAAAGTTAATAAAACCCTATCTCAACAAACAAGCTGGGCTGGATGGAACACAACTGTCATCCCTTTTATGTGGGAGGCTTAGGTAACCTTAATTGTGATCTGAGACTGGATATAACTATGGTACCATTTGAAAGGGTGAACTAATTCAGCAGTGAAACCCACTACACAATACATTGGAAATGAACTATGCAACTTGGGGGGGGGGGGATGGCCGGGGGACTGGGAGAAAATAAGGGAGGGAGTGACACTATTCAAAAAGAAATGGCTAGTAATATGGCCTAGTGCAAGAGAGCTTGCCTCGTATATATGAAGCCCTGGGTTTGATTCCCCGGCACCACAAGTATAGAAAATGGCCAGAAATGGTGCTGTGGCTCAGGTGGCAGAGTGCTAGCCTTGAGAAAAAGGAAGCCAGGGACAGAGCTCAGGCCCTGAGTTCAAGGCCCAGGACTGGCAAAAAACAAACAAACAAAAAGAAATGTATTATTACCTCACTTATGTAACCAACTCCTCTGTACATCACCTTTACAATAAAAATTAAAAG